>NC_137466.1:6199130-6810559 GCF_964235325.1 Thermobia domestica | reverse complement strand
TAATAAGATCACAGTGACTAAGTAGCAAATTTCCGAGTGGCAGTAGTGGATATTGTCGTGATCCAGGTACAGCATTATCTGTAACTGTGTGCTCCAGCTCATCGTCTGAGAAAAAGGATCAAAGAAATCCATGCTTTCTACAACAGCGACGATGTTAGTCGTTAGATCCTTGGGTAAAACTCTTCACGTCTGTTCATAAACAGAGAGGGAGAAACCACATGCAAAAACGTCTGATACCGATGAATCTGAAGCACGCATACTTCGTTTTCAATGACAAGAATCCTAATGGCCAAATTGGATTTTCCACAACGGCAATCTAGCAGGTACAGGTGGAAGACAAAGTGTGTGTGTGTTTGTGATCACCATTCATCAAAATGTTTTGTTGCTTACTGGAACAAATGTTGACAAGATGACCAAGGGGTAAAAGAGATCTCCCTCACATACAAGGACTTTCTTAGGAGAACAGTGTGTGACAATGCAACAGAAGTGCAAGATAATGAGTGCTCTGAATGCCCAGGAAAATCGCACATTAAGCAGAAACTTCCGGATCTGATAGACGGACACATAATCGAAGGTGACCTACAAACAGTGAGATTCCATTGATCAAGAAATTCTGCAGACAATAACTAAATCTGCTGACGAATTTGTAGTTGATCTATGCAACAAGCTGGAGGTGCTTCAAACGTTCATTTATTGCAAAGCAACAATCGGTATACCTTACTGAACAGAAAGCGAACTTGAAACCGGAAGAGTTTGTACTGGTGTGTGATCTCTGACTCCTTTGTGCTACAGGATGAGGTACAGGGATACTACTGGGATAGTGCCCAAGAAACTGTTAAATCATTTGTAGACTTCTATCGTGAGAAGGGTGTATTGCAGCACATAAGCGTGGTGATGATATCTGAATGCCTCAGACATGACACTGTTGCAGTTCATCTGTTCCAGGAAAAACTGGTGAAAATCCTTAAAGACAAGTTTTCCAATATGTCAATAATACCTTACCTCTCTGATGAAGCTGCATCTTAGTACAAGAACCAGAAAAACTTCAATAACATCTGTATGCACTCTCATGACTATAGTGTGGCATTTGAATGGAATTCCTTTGCAACCTCACATGGCAAGGAAGTGAGCTATTGAAGGTGCACTGAAAAGAAATGCTGCAAGAGGAAGTCTTGAAAGACTATACACAAATCAGATCATGAATCCACGCCAATTGTACAACTGTGCCACGAATGACAACAAAGATCTATCCGCATCTAAAAGCTTGTGACAGCTAACGTCATACAGCTAGGCCATATAATATATACGTTCTCATCCTCTAATCGTGAACCCCCTCTCTTTCCTGCTTTTTTCTCTCCCATACTGAAATTTGTTAATAACATGAGCGAAATTTTAATTTCAAACTACACATGTTAGTATCGAAAAAAATGAAACAACAAAATCGAGAAGAAACAAATTTCATAAGTTGCTGTAGGGAGAAACGTGAATACCAACACAAAGAAAAATGGAAACCAATGCATGTCTATTATACAGAGGTTCAGAAATGAAAAAGAGACAGAGAGGGAAAGAGCGAGAGAGAAAGTGAACGGGAGAGAAGAGGATAAAGGAAAGGGAGAACTAATAAAAATGTGAAATTTTAATGTAGTAAGAAAAAACCTAACATTATAAAATTCCGTTTCCTGAAATTCAACAGTAATATAGAAATAACGTTTGTTTTATATATTTTTTCAGGACTATACGAATATATAGAGGATGCTTGAAACATTCATTAAGTTACTTTCAAAAAGGATAGTATAGTCAATTTTTAGTAGAACTGTAGATCTCCAAGACAGATCTAAGATAATGTTAAAGTTTAACACACACGTTTTGTTTGCGCATGGTTCGGTTGTAAATTCGGTAGTGTTTATTGGACATACTAATCCAAAATATATTCTAATAAGCCCAGTAGGTAGCATAGGTCGTATCTTCTATTCCAGACTACTAATGCAAACTCAACCAAAAAAAAAAAAAAAAAAAAAGAAAGAAAGAAAGAAAACAGGATAGAAAAATTGATTAGGATTAGGATTTAGATTTCTGGGCTTTCAGCATCTAAGGCTATTTAGTCCTTAGCCCCTCTTCATATTCAGCCACTGCAGTGGCGCAACTCGGTGGAGCAACTGCTTGTGAAGCATTGCTTGAAATTGCTGCCTGCCTTCGTTTGCTTCCACTAAAACAGTTGCCGCCACCAACCGCTCTTGCGTAACTGTCTCGAGCAACTCTCAGTGTCCGTCACTCGAGGAAAAGCATTGCTTTAAATTGTAACCTTCGTACGGGGACACTGCAGTGGTGGTCACCGCACAAGCTTGCCAGTGTATCTCGATGCCAATGTATGTATATGTTGTTTAGAAAAAAAAAACGAAGAAAGAAAAGAAGAAAAGGTGCTGATCAGACGAAACATGCACACTTGATCTTTCCGTGCCTGCCCTAGTCGCGGGGTTTACTACCCCTCCCCGATGGGGGAAATTTTTAATAAATAGAAAATAATAATGAAAAACTTATTCTATGCATACCTTTATTTCGTTTTAGTATAAATTTTAATGAATTTTCACTTTATATATGTTGTGAAGAAAGACTTTAATTACTATAAATTCACGATCTTTTCTTGTTGTTTGAAATAGTTATAGAGAATGAGTTTTACAATATGCGTTGGCCCAATAATGAAATAAATTCGTTTTGAATTTTCGCCCGTAATACCTTGAATATTCCAACACTAAGAATTTCATGAAAGGAAATAAAATAATCGGATTGCAAGGGCACCCATCAGGAGGGGCAAGGTGGGGCAGTTGCCCCCTAGAGGAAATTGTACTTCAGAATATCGAAAATCCAATAGAATTTGTACATTAGTTACAGCAAAATTTGAAACTATTTTTGAAACGTCGCTTATACTGCCCCCCCTTGTAAACCACAACATGGGCGCCCTTGTCGGATTGTTGAACTTTATCTAGATTTATATTATAACAAGGTGTTGAGGAGCACATGCACCGAGGGTTGCGAGGGATGTGCAGTACACCATAATTACCCGCCTCTTCGCTACTGTCTACTGCAAGTAGAACGTTAAAATTCTATTTAGCTTCGACGACCAATGATTAACGCCAATAGACTTGCTAAATCAATTATTATTTGGAGACTGTTTGACTTCTGTTATTATTATTATTATTATTAATAATAATAATATAATATTTTTTGCACTTTTCTTCGTCTTGCTAATTAAATTTTTATTCAAAGTGCTCCCCTCAAAACGTTGCGCCCCTAGACTCGGGACTAGTGGTAAATCCAACTCTGCCTAGTCGTTTATTATGTTTTTTTGGGTATTAGTCATTCATCACCTAATTAGCAGCTACCCCTTATGCCAAATGAATCATTTCCGGATACATTTATAACTATTATTATTATCACGTAACGGGACTTATAATATTGTATTCTTAGTCTATCCGTCCGTTACTCCTACGATAACTCTTGGACAAATGCCAAATTATTATATTCTGTTTTTGCAATAGATGTGGAGCGATTATGGTATCTCGTCCGAGTTGGTTAATGGAGACGATTAATCAACCGGACATGGTAAAAAAAAAACAACCATTAGAGCGAAAGCCATAATAGATAGCGAGAAGGGGTTTTCTTAAATCGATTAAGTGTTCCAAGAATATCTTCCATCCCCATCCTTAATACTGTATTAAAACCGGGAGTGGTAGAAATCCAGTACGACTTCCGGTTTCAATATTAATCTATATAAAGAAAACCGATAAGAGAACAAGTTCGATTTCCTTGGAATCGACTTAGCGTTCTAAGAATAGTTCGCATTTTCTCTTTTAACACTTTATTCAAATCGGTAGTGGCAGAAATCAACCATTTCCGCTTTCAGTGTTGATCGCCATAGAATAAATTGGCACGCTCCACTTTATTGTCTTTACAGAATTATGTATTATTATTATTATTATTATTATTAAATCATTAAGGAAAGAAGTAAAGGACGGAAATATGTTGTTGACAAAACCAAATATATACATTGATGGGATTCTTTGTGGCTAAATGCTTAGAACTTGCATTCTTGCAGGAGTCGGGTTCGATTTCCGGTGGCAGGTACTGTGGTTTGTAGATCTACGTCCCATGTAGCCTAGTAGCGTAGGTGTTGAAATGAAGTTGAACTCTAAGTAATAAAAATGAAATGAAATCTTTAAGTTTTACGTCCCACGGATATGCCGGTTAGGCTAAAGGAGACGGTGAGGATGAGAAATGAATGAAATGATGGGATGAAGAAAGTGGGAGGAAACGGAAAACCCCAAGAAAACCCACGAACACGGTGTTTGTCCACCACAAAGTCCACACGGCGCGAGTTGGGATCGAACTAGAGACCACAAGCACCGGAGTAAGTAATAAAAATATATAAACAAAAATATAGGTAAGTGGAAGAGTATTACCTGCGTCTAACAAAAGAATATAAATTGAGAAATTAATTACAAAGTTTATGTTGACTTTGGAGCTGCAACACCTAAAAAAAAAAAAAAAAAAAAAAGTGGAAGTAATATGCATATGGATATAGTCCGACATACGCTCGACCGAAGGTTTCGACATACGGAAATAGTTAAAGAACTTCATTTTGTCTGCACAGAGATTACGATACAAAGTATGATACAGGCCTGTTTGCAATCTCGTTGATAGCATAGGATGCACGGACATTCGTTTTTCCCTCTACGTTTCTTCTTTTTGAGCAGCAAAGTAAAAAGTGCTTGCTTACTATTAACAGCCATTTCTCGAAGTGGAATAAATTGAGACAGTGGAAATGCTTCTATGAACTATATGAACCGGATAGTCGCCGAATGGACACTGAAATCTCGAACCATGAACGGTTGTATGTGTGTTTCTGCGTGTTCCATGTATTTCTGTGTGTCCTGGCAACACCACTCATAACTTGAGCAATAAAAAAAAGGGGGGGCAGAAAATAACAAGAAGCTTTGGTACCTGCTGTCGGTTGCTCGTCTTTTCACAAGCAGTGGCGCAACTCAGTGTTTCCACTCAGTGGCCGCGAATGAACGGGACCTTAACGTTTGAAAGATGACGTCCTTCGGCGAGCACACAATCCGGGGAAAAGGAAGGAAGGAAGCGGCCTGGGACCTAAGTTAGGTACCACCCCGGCATTTTCCTGGTGTGAATGAGGAAAACCTCATTCAAGGTGGCTGGCCTGAAAAAGTTTTAACTTTTTCGACCGAGTGCTCCCACCGGGAATCGAACGCGAGACCGCTCTAGAAAAAATAAACGAGTGCTGTTTTACTGCAAAATTTTTATCTGAAATACCCTTTATTAGAAGTCCAAACGGTATCATAATGAAAACTAACAAATGACAGAATGGAAAATTGGGTGTTCCTTATAGATGTAGCAGACCTTGTATCTTTCAAATTTCAACGTGAATAAAACAAAATTGATTTATAAGATGGAAACACATTTTGTGTCGAACTAGTATAAATAAAATTTTGTTTTCAAGTAACCAAAGATGATGTCAGTTTTTTAGCCTTTTCCGAAAATTTGTCTGTTCCTGACATCCAGCACGGATTTCATCAGTTTTAGGGGTATAACGCTGCAATTCGCACAAGATGGATGAACACGCTTGAGGTCAAACGGATCAGTGTCAGTCAGATGATGTTTGCTTATGGACCACCACTGGGTCTGGGATTCAAACGCGCAGTGGTCCGGTGTTTCAACTGAGACTCGGTAATCCAGAGGATAAAAAAATATTTTGCTTATTCCCTTGCGTTTAAACATTATTTCTTTTAGAGATGACCAGGACTGGATATGTTGACCGCAGAGCACGAAAAAGACGACGCTCAAGTAGCCAGTTAATTACATTTTCCAGACCAGGTCTATCGGTCACTTGCTCCGTTTTAACTTTGGAACACGCACGTGCGGGTGAGAGAGGGAGGAGAAGTGATTGATGGAAACCAGGATAGAGAAACGTCAAGAAAGAAATAGAGAAAAACAGGGACTAATATTAATATGAAACATACTTATTATTACAGTGTATGATGAAGAACGCAAACATTGTTTACTCGAATTCTTCTCAGTATTGCCTTGTAAGTTCACCAACAGAAGATAAACCTCTGTTTGCAGCTATTATTTTATGGGAAAAATACTATCTGGCTTGATGGGGAATCGAAGCAAGACTATCCATTTGGAAATCTGGCACTTTACCCCTACGCCACCGATTGCTTTATCCAGCCTGTGATCAACAAATGGTGTAGTGTTTCTTTCTGAAAACGATAACACGCAAAGTGTATTCTGGAGATCAGTGAAGAGTTCCGAATGTCCTGGTAACTCCCTTGCCCTTTCCAAACCAACATTCGTAAATCATCTCTATCATGATGAACGTGTTTTTCTCCACATTCTTAAGTATTGCTCGTGTAGTATAAGAAGTCGATTTTTCACAATCACTTTGTGAAAAAAGAGCAACTGCGGCGTGAACAGGATTTGAACTCATGTTAGATAGCACTACTATTCGTAAGTCCGTCACGTTACCCCTACACTATCATGCCACCTGAAGCTTCAAGCGAGATTGTACTTACCCTACTTACAAGCCACATATTACTTTACAAGCTAGCCCTGGTGTCTGGAACGAACCGGCTTCTTCCTGTAATCTTATTTGCACCAAAATGTATAACGAAAATTATTTATTCGACGACCTAGAGATAAATTAGTGTCCATTAAAAAACAAATAACATACAATCCAGAAAATATTACAGAAATAAAAACATATTATGCAGTGATTTCGCCGTGCAAGTTTCAAAGTACGCAAATAATAATAATACTGATCTATATTATAAAATTCAAAGTGACTGTGACTCCTAATCTCTTGAACCACCCAACCTATCTCGATCAAATATTTAATATTGATAAGGTTGTGGCCTGGGAGTGATTTTAACTATTCGTTTTGGTGTTGTAGCTTACGGGAGGGAGAGGGGGAAATATTAAAAATAAATATAGCTTAATAAGTTTTGAATCAAGCGACCAATCTGAATGAAATTTTCAACATAGTTTAGGTTCGTGCATGGAATCTTTTTATCATCTCACTTTGATGGAGGAATATTGGGAAGGGGGCGGACGGGGAGATATAGAAAAAATCAATGTAATTAAAATAAAGGTGACTATGTTCGTGACTTAATAAAATGAGAAATAAAATCTTTAAGTTTTACGTCCCACGTTTATGCGGGTTAGGCTAAAGGAGACGATGACGATGAGAAATGAATTAAGTGATGGAATGAAGATAGTTGGAGGAAACGGAAGAACACCGAGAAAACCCACGAGCACGGTGTCAGTCTACCACAAAGTCCACACGGCGCAAGCTGGAATCGAACCAGGGACCCCAAGCACCGGCGGTGAACGCTCTACCACTGAGCCCCGTCGTGGCTTAATAAGTCTTGAACCAGCGGACCAATTTGAATCAAGCTTTCAACGTTGATGAAGTCCGAGCCTTGGGTGATTTCATCATAGAATTTTCATGGTAGAACTTAAGGGAGAGAGATGGGAAATATATATAAAACTTAATAACTCTTGAACCACGAGACTTATCTCCATCAATTTTTTTAACATAAATGAGGTTCAAGCCTGATATAATTTTTATGATTTTACTTTGAGTGTCGAACTCAAGGAAATTTAGGGAAGTGTCACTCATGGATTTGGATGAAACTTTGCAAACTTGAAGAACATGGAGAAATAATCGGCACGTATTTTTTATTTCGGCAATGGCGCGGGTTTAAGGGTAGAAACAACCCTTTGAATGTTAGGGATGGCTCCAGTGTTGGGCAAATTTCAATTGAATTAACAATTAACAATTAATCTGTAAATTTAATTGTTAATTGCAATTAACAATTGAAATAAGTAATGGTTAATTGTTAATTTCAGTTGGCCATTAATAACGGAAAATCAATTGAAATTAATCAATTGATTGAAAGTAATTGCAGTGGAAAGTAATTGAAATTGAATTTAGTCACTCAATCGCAATTGAAATTACTTGGCAATTAATTCAATTGCAATTGATTTTCACTGATTAATTTTCAACACTGTAGTTCAGAGAGGGCGTGGGGCAATGTAAACTTTAGCCACGACCAATTAAATCACCACCCATCGTGACCCATGACCCACCGTGACCTAATCTGACCCATCATCCACCATGAACCACTCACCCACTGTGACCCCACACCCACCAAAACCCATTGTCATCAACTCTGACCCACTTTCCCACCAGTAGCGAATTTCGAGGTTGCTTTTTCCGCATTGTTAAATGCATGTTTTGTACCGTTTCTGCGCATACTTTCACGTTTTGTGCGCCAACGAAAGTGGGTCAAAGAGGACCTACAAATATGGCAGAAAAAGACATATTCATCCCACATCCCACTTTTAAACCATTCCCTTGATGCACAAAGCGACACAAATCATGCATAAAAATTGTGAAGAAACGTCCTCGACATTCGATGGAACGGAAGAGCATTAAGTTATTCCGCTATACTTGTAGGTCATTTTGAGCGATTTTTGTTGTCGCACTAAAGTGGAAATAGAAGCACAAAACGGTACAAAACAGGCACTATACGATACGAAAGAAACGACTTCCAAATTCGATAGTGGCGGAACAATGGCTCCTTTTCCTCACACCTTGATGGACCATTTTGACGCACTTCTGATTATGCTCAAAACGTGGAAGTAGGCGAATAGAACGGTACAAAATACACTATAAACGATGTGAAGGAAATGTCCTCCAAATTCGTTGGTCGCTGAACAGCATTAACTTGTTTACTTATATTCGTAGGTGCATTTTGAGCCACTTCCGGTGACGCATAAAACATAAAAAAACAGGCACTAAACGATGCGAAAGAAACGACTCCAAAATTCGATAGTGATGGAACAGTGAGCCATTTAACTCCCACTTTAAAAGGCCTGTTTAACTCATCTCGGGTGATGCACAAGACGAGAAATAGGTGCAGAAAACTTTTACAAAAGGACAAAAAGGCACTAAACGATGCGAAAGTAACGATCTAGAAATTTCATAGTGTCGAAACAGTGGGTCATTTTCGTCAAACCTTGGAGGCTCATCTTGACACACTTCTGGTGACGAACAAAGCGTGGAAATAGGGGCACAAAACTGAAAAAAAAACAGGCACTAGTCAATGCGAAATTCGGTAGTGGCGGAAAGTGAGTCATTTAAATCCCACTTTGAAGGCCAGTTTAACTCACTTCCGGTGACGCACAAGACGAGGAAGTAGGCACAGTAAACTTTTTTAAAAATAGGCACTAAACGATGAGAAAGAAACGACCTAGAAATTTTATAGTGGCGGAACAGTGGTAATTTTCGTCACACTTTGGAAGCCCATTTTGACACTTCTGGTGACGCGGAAAACGTGGAAATAGGGGCAAGAAACATTCACTAATCGACGCGAAAGGAAGGACCTCGAAATTCGGTAGTGGCAGAGCAGTGGGTCATTTTCGTTCCTCCTTCGAAACCCATTTTGAACGTCTTCCAGTGACGCACAAAACGTCAAAACAGGCGCACAAAGGGGGTACGCGATGTGAAATTAATGACCTCGAAATTCGATAGTGACGAAACTCTTGGTCATTTTCGTACCATCTTGGAAGCCCATTTTGACCCACTTCGGGTGACGTACAAAACCTGGAAATAGGGACACGAAACAGCACGAAAATCCACTAGTCGATGCGAAAGGATCTCGAAATTCGGTAGTG
Organism: Thermobia domestica; assembly: GCF_964235325.1. Taxonomy (NCBI): domain Eukaryota; kingdom Metazoa; phylum Arthropoda; class Insecta; order Zygentoma; family Lepismatidae; genus Thermobia; species Thermobia domestica. The sequence goes on along the minus strand of NC_137466.1, from coordinate 6,800,800 downwards.
CTGGAACAGTGGGTCATTTTCGTCCCACCTTCGAGGTCCATTTTGAACGTCTTCCAGTGACGCACAAAACGTCGAAATAGGCGCACAAAAGGATTCGCGATGTAAAATTGACGACCTCGAATTTCGATAGTGGCAGAACTCTTGGTCATTTTCGCCCATCTTCGAAGCCGATTTTGACCCACTTTCGGTGACGCACAAAACGTGAAAATACGTGCTCAAAACGGCAAGAAACGCACTAAACGATGCAAAAGCGACCTCGAAATTCGTTAGTGACGGAACAGTGATTCATTTTCGTTCCACCTTGGGAACTCATTTTAACCCAGGGGCCGTGTGGATCAGTGGTAGAGCGTTAACCTCTGGTGCTTGGGGTCCCGAGCTCGATCCCAGCCACCGCCAAGTGAGCTTTGTAGTGGACAAACATCGTGTGCGTTGGTTTTCTCGGGGTTCTCCCGTTTCCTCCCACTTTCTTCATTCCACCATTTCATTCATTACTCATAATCACCGTCTCCTTTTAGCCTCACCGGCATAATCGTGGGACGTAAAACTCAAATGTTTCATTCATTTTAACCCACTTCCCATGACGCACAAAACATGAAAGTTGACGCACAAAACGGCACAAAGCGATGTGAAGGAAACGGCCTCGAAATTCATTGGTGGTGGAACAGCAATAACTTGTTCTGTCATATTTGTAGATCCAATTTGACGCATTTCCGGTGACGCACAAAACGTGGGAATAGACACAAAGCGACACAAAAGATGAAAAACAAATACACTCATGTCCAAAATTATTGTCGCATATCTAGAACTGTCTTCTTGTAAGAATGAGGAAAATAAAATGTTGCTAAGTGTTAAAGAAAATTTTATTTTCATTTTATTGTTCTTGTTTACTGCTCTTTTGATATGGAATTTGCTACAAACATGTCTTTGCCGATTATACACATACTAACATTATACGGGCGAATTCGTTATCAAATTATATTCCTACACCATATTTATAGACATGCCACAACAATTTTGGACATGAGTGCACCTGGAAATTCGTTGGTGGCGGAACAGGTTAATGATGCCGTGAGCACCAATATAATAAGTATATACTGTAGTTCTTACCATCAAGGTTGAGAACTGCACGGTCCAATTTTTTAACCAAAGTAGAAACCCAACCTGGTTAGTAATGTCAACCGGCTCGGCTTGGTTCAACTGAGCGAACAGCTTGAGCTGGCTTGGTTGGGATGACCCATCGACTCGGCTCAACTGAGCAGGTGGCTCGAACCGGCTCGGTTGGTGTAAGCAATCAGTTCGGTTCGGTTCGGTTCGGCTCGTGTGTGCCATCGGCTCGAGCTGGCTCGGTTGTATGAGCTGTTGGCTCGGCTCACTTCTCAGTTCGGGTCGATAAGTGAATGTGCTGTGAGCGAGCCGCTTGAGACGTTGACAGAGCAGTTTTGAACTTGTTTGGCTGGAGTCCTATAACTTTTAACAATTTTTGGCTTGAGCCCGAATACTTCCTCCTCCTGAAATCAAACCTACAACCTCTTGACCGGTCATTGCCTCCTGTAGATTTCTTGACGACCGAGATCAACAGTCAACTAATTTTTAGTATTCAGATACAAACCACCTATATGATGTTTATAGAGGTACACGGTGTTATAATAATAATTAGTTACACTAGTAGTAGTAGTACTATTGATAATTATATTGTCTTTGTACGATACTTGCAGAGAGTAGTACTTGAAAGTACACAAAGGATTTAAATCGGATTGGCTCGACTCGACTGGAAACTCGATTCGAATTCGAGTCGTTTGGGAAAAAATTTCGAGCCGAGTTCTCAGATGTCTGCTTCGAGTCGAGTTTTAAAGAAAACTCGCTCGTGCCCATTCCTATTGTATGCATGACGTGCATATAGAGCTCTTTCGAGTGGGATAGAACTATAAACATAATATATTTTAAAAATACTTAGTTTCACGGCTTTCTTCCCAGGGGGGGCGAAGGGATACTAGTTATCCAGTATTTCTTATAGTTACCTTTTTTGAAATATGTACAACAGTAACAAGTGGACAACACAATATACACGCATCTTCTTATCTTCAATTTTAATTGCTGATTTCAATTGCAATTAACAATTACAAGTTTTAATTGTCAATTGGAATTAACAATTAAGTGTTTCAATTGCACCGTTTGCGATTGATAATTAACTATCAAAAGATTCAATTGCCTGATGACCAATTAACAATTGACGAAAATTTAATTGCAAATTTTATGATTGAATTCAATTGCAATTGAAATTGTCAATTACAAATTGGAAACAATTGCAATTAATTTTCAGAGCAATTGCTTCCAATTGATTGATAAATTGCAATTGATTTCAATTGATTTTGCCCAACACTGGGTGGGTCCAAGCATAGACAGAAAACAATCATTTAATGCTGAAGAAAACATACCGCAAGGGGGGTTAGGAGAGCTAATTCAAAATCTGACGTCAAAATCACAAAATTTAGAATGGCGGAGCCAATATAGTGATTACAATTACTGAAAATCTTCTGGTTTGAAACGCTCTTCAGTTAGTCAAGAACAATTATTTTTGGCCGGGGTTACCGCAAGAAAGTGTAGACCGATTCGAAATCCCATCCTCTAATTATTTTCGGTAAGGTCATTCTGGAGACGAAACAGCACTGCACATTGATGATAAGTCCATGAGGACAGCACCTGAATTCAGTTGTGTAGCCAGAATCTTACTACGAAAGAGTATACACACACAAGTGTTGTATATACAAGGCTTGAAACTGGCGACTAACGGTGGAAATGTGCCACCTAGTTAACATGTACTACTATGTATCGCCAGGTTAAAAATGGTTGCTCACTAAGATCGGTTTAGGTCAGGGCGATAATTACCATACTACATACACAACACACACTATAAAAATTGTCAGAAAGGAATGGTAGTATCAGATAAAAGATCCTGTTTGTACTTGAATTTGTGACACTAGCAGTACACCAGAATAACTCGGCTTAATTAATTTCATATTTGCTAATATATATTAAAATTCCTCAATCATTCTACGTCGCTTTCTGTATTAACAGAGGTTTCTTTTGTTTCTATTTTTTTGCCCCAAATCTTAAAGAAATCAGCATGTGCTTGCCGAAAAATGGACGAGAGTTTTACATTTGAAATATCTTAAAGAGTTCAGAAGGTACTAAGCAACTACCAAGGAGACAAAAATTTCCGTCAGTAGCATTTTCGATCAATTTCTCTGGTGGTAGAAATATATATCGAAGTGGAGTAAACTGTTTAAATTATGTACATACGGATATTTTTGCATACACATGCATGTATGAATAGAAATGTTTTCTGAAATTTTAAAATCCGCTCTCTTACATACATTTGCAAATGTATTTTGTCAAATATAATTTTCAATTACATTTCTTCCCACCACTAAGACATGATGATTTTCATTATTTATACGTGCCAACAGATGGTGTTTTAACTATGATTTATATTGCTTTCCAGTATCCTCATTCTTATATATATATACATAAGTCTTGCCAACCTGATTTCCTAATAAGTTTATTTCCCCATTCATCAAACGGGTCATGTGCTATGTATGTTACTCTTTGTAAGTTTTCTGTAATACCCTTTCTACACTCGTGACTCAAGTTACGTGTAAAACTTGCATATGTTAACATCTGGACTGACAAGTTTAGACTAAATCATTTCTCTCTTGGCATGTATGAAGCCCTCTTGGTTGCTAAATTTTACTTTTGACTGAACCCTTACCTTAGCCATTGACACCTGTGAGACTTCTCACATGACACGCTAACATATGTTGAAAATAATTTTGTCAAAAACCTTCGCCACATTCCTGCCAGATATATCGTGTGTGTGTTATCCACTGCTGGTAGATTTGAAATTTGACTAAATAATTTCCTGCCTGGTTTTTCTGATTTGTATGTTAACTTTTGTTTTACCGAACTTGATTTTAGACGAAGTTTTTCCCCACACTTTTGAATCCTAAATCATTTCTGTTTTGTGTTACGACATGTGAACCTCGCCTACATCTTTCCCACGCTGCTATCCTCCATGGTATTTCTCACCGGTATGTGTCAACATTTCTTGCAAATCTTCAACTTTGTCTAAATCCTTTCTCGCACCCCTGACACTATGATACTGTTACCTTTATACTATCTGCCGCCATTGTTTTAAAAATAAATCCCTTTCGTCGTGCTTTAAACATAAAAGATTCGTTTTTGGCATGATTTATTATGTCTTTTACCCAATATAAACTTCGTAATGAATTCCTTTCCGACCCTTCTGCTATATACGTTGTTTGACTTTAGTGGGTTAACGTGCCCTAGGCCTAGGTTGAGCATCGACGGAATCCCCTTTCATGCTTTTCCGAGGTATGATGTTATTCGAGTGTACGCATTGATGGAAGTTGTCAAAACTGATTATCCACCAATTATTTCAAAAACAATTGGAATCTTTGATACATCTTTCCTGCCTGAGTTAGCATGTGTTACAAATAGGTTCCTATCACACTTTTGTAATATAGTTTTCAACAGTATGCATTAGCATGTTTTGCAGGACGCATACTTCGACTAAATATATGTTCACAAACGTTGCATTTGTGAAGTGTTGTGGAGTGCGTATTGTCATATGTGGTCCTTGAATAAATACACACACTTACTACGTATGAGTCTTTAACATGTGTTTTACAAACTGTCGTTTCTCAGTGAACCCTTTTTGCACGTATCAAGATTTAAACCTATGTGTACTAACATGTGTGTAGCTAAACTTGAGTTTCGATTAAACCCCTTTCCGCACTGTTGGTATGTGTGACTTTTTCACCTGTATGTATTAATATGTGTACTGCCAAATCCGATTTCCTGATATATCCTTTCCCACAATATAAACAAAAGTGGCTTTTTACACCTGTATGTATTTGCTTGTGTAGTGTCAAATTTGAAATTCGATTAAATTTCTTTCCGCACTTTTCGCAGGTATGAGGCTTCTCTCCTGTATGTATTAACATATGTTTCGCCAAATCTGACTTCATAAAATATCCATTTCCACAGAGTAAGCATGTGTAACGTGGTACACCTGTATGTATTAGCATATGTTTTGCCAAACTTGAAGAATATTTGAATCCTTTCCTACACTTTTCACACGTGAATGGGTTCTTATATGTATGTACTAGCATGTGCGTTGTCAAATGTTGTTTTGTAATAAATCCTTTTCCACAGTCTCTGCACGAGTATCTTTTGACACGTGTATGTACTTGCATGTGTGTGTTCATTCCTGAAATATGTCTAAATTCCTTTCCACACACTTGGCACATGTGAGGCTTTTCACCTGTATGTATTAACATGTGTGATACCAAATGCTGTTTCAACTTAAACCCCTTTCCACAAATTTCGCATATATGGCCATTCTTCTCTTCGTGCATTAACACGTGCTTTGCCAAACTTCCAATTTGCGTAAACCCTTTTCCACAGTCCAAGCATTTGTGAGGCTTTTCACCAGTATGTATCAACATGTGTATTGCTAAGTCTGATTTTCTTATAAATCCTTTTTCACAGTGTAGGCACGTGTGTCGCCGTACACTTGTATGTATTAACATGTGTTTTGCCATACTCGATTTATAGATAAACTCTTTTCCACACTCTTCGCATGCGTGAGACTTTCCACCAGAATGTATTAACATGTGTTTTGCTAAATTTGCATCGTGATAAAAACCTTTTCCACACTCTTCACAAATGTGAGGCTTTGCACCTGTATGTCTTATCACGTGTGTTGCCAAGTATTTCTTTTTAGAAAATCCCTTCCCACACTGTTGACACTTGTGAGGCATTTCTTTGGTGTGTATCAACATGTGTACTGCCAAATATGACTTTTTAAGAAATTGCTTTCCACAGTGTAGGCACGTGTGACTCTTAAAACTTGTATGTATTTTCATATGTGATATCAAATATGATCTTTTAATAAATCCTTTTCCACAGTTTGGGCAGACATGACGTTTTACAACCGTATGTATTAGCATGTGTGTTGCCAAATACGAAGTTTGACTAAATCCCTTTCCGCACTCTCCACATATGTGAGGCTTTTCACCTGTGTGTGTTAACAGGTGTCTTGCTAACTTCGATTTTTCAACAAATCCCTTTCCACATTTTGCGCATTTGTGAGGCTTGACGCATTGATGTATTAACATATGTCTTCCCAAATTTGAACTTTGCGTATAGCTCTTTCCACACGCATGACAAGCATGAGGTTTTTTACCAGTATGAATCTGCATGTGTTTTGACAAATATGCTTTACAAGTAAATCCCTTTCCACAATTTTGGCATATATGACAACTTCCACCTGTCTGAACAGAGGTGTGCGTTGCCAAACCAGAATTTTCAATAAATCCCATTCCAGACTCATTGCGTTTGTGATTGTTTTCACTTTTATTTGTTAATTTGTCTCTTCCGTAACGTGAATTTGCAATAAATCCCTTTTCATCATGTTTCCGGCTAATCTGATCTTTTTCATCTGAATGTCTGAACAAGTTTCTTCCTGAATGTGAAGGTGGACTAAACCCCTTTCCTTCCTTACACATATGGGAATTGTCATATGAATAAGTATTTGTTTCCTTTCGTCTAGTAAACGTATTCGCTTTTCTGGAGCGAGTATATTCATTGAAACTGGAAAAAAAATTTTTAAGAAAGAAACGGAAATCAAAATTAGTAATATGAAAAATAAAAAAAAAATGAGTGGGTTTGAATTACAATAACACTAGGAAGATAATTTTTTAACAAATTTTTATCTAGGAAACGAAAATCAAGATAAATAATATGAAACACCAAGGAAATAAGTTTGCATGCATAATAATGTAATAATGGGAAGATACTTGCTTGTATCTACATTTGGTATCGTATCTCAAATACGTGGCATAAGGCATTTCCAGCCCCTTTCACGTTAAAGAGGCTGGAAGGCATTTCCAGCCTTTTCACATTATTTTTCGTGATAAAGTAAAGTTTGATACTAATCTACTGTTAAATGAAATCTTAAAGAAATATGGAACCAAGAAGTATGAAGGTGATTCCATAACATTTCTGTTCTCGAAGCAATACTATGTTCCTCGTTGTAACAGATTTTCATGCCATTTCTAATCTCGACACAATACTATGTTCCTTCTTTACTATCTCAAACAGTATCTATATTTACATACACAAATTCAAGCTTAACTCAATGGAAACCAATGTACATATGTTACACAACCGAATAACAATTTCATTGTTATAGATCAAAATGCAGCTACGAAATCACAGGTTGGATATGTAGTACATCATTAATATTTGTGCCACAAAACTTAAAACTTGCGAGAACTTGTTGAATTACAATTACGAGAAGCTGTTATTAAAGTAGTAAAGAATGATATGGAATCTATATTTTTTTCTTTTAATTTTGCAGAAAATATGCACTTGAAGCAGTATAACAATCACTACTACCGGTTTATTATCCTTGAAATTCTTTCAGGTATTATATTTTACTACAGATTCTGATCTTTACCTGTATCGAAATGTATACACACGGTTAAATCTATACATATCTAATCACTTCTCCGGAACAAAGACTTTTGAAAAACGTCGAGTTTTCAATTTTCTGTAACTTTCCATCTATTTAAAAGACCTGATATTATTCGGTAATGAGGACAGGTTCTTCTCCCATTGGCTTCCAAAATTTAGAAATTTCGCATGCTGTAAGGTCGTGTTTCAAACACTCAAAAATACGTATGATACTGCATGTTTTCGCTTAACATATACAGTTCAAAATCTAACAACCTCATGCAATGCTATTCGAAGAAAAATTATACATTCTGTTTCAAGCATTGCTATTATAGAGTATGTTAAACAACGTATCCTCGGTGTTATTTACATTGTTGAAAACTTAAGAATTTATTGTTTGTTCCTTTTAAAGTTAAAAGGATGTGTCAAGATAAATGCTCCACTTTGCATATTAAAAAACGAAAGAAATATGTTACACATTAGGTAGGGCAACTGAACTGATTTGGGTGTTTACCTTCATTTCGGTTTTTATTATGTTACTTTCATTGAGATGGATACCACAAAGAGAGGTGGCAGATTAAACATCTACGGCAAAAATTATCGTCAAAAGTTAGATATAGAGAATTAGCACACAAGTCTTATTTAAAAAGAAAAAAAAACTGCTCGTGCATTAGTGGTTAGGGATATACCGTATTTAAGAAGTAGCAGAGGAACTATCTGCGAAAAATTCCTCAGTAGGTGTACTTCACATCCAGCTTGTGCTATTATCATAGTAAACAATCACTTGAAATTAAATTTTAAACTGCAGTTGGTACTGTTTCTTAGCATGTTACATTGCTTCTTCTTCCTTTGTTTACGTTAGTTTCATTAAGATGGATGATCCATAGTAACCGAACGGGTTTTAATTGTACGATAAAAAGAAAGTATCTGACGGGATGACTATATTAGAGGTAAAATTTGCTATATAATATCGTTACTAAATATGTGTGAGAAGCTTAAAGGGGCGGAAGAAGGCAATTTACTAGTTTTCTTAAAATATAAAATTTTAATATGAAACAAAATTAATACACAGATATTAATCGCACATTGTCTCATGCAATTTGCTGATTAGTTTGGCTATCATACAAGAAATTTTAGGAAAACTATATTTCCATGCGGATGTCACGAAATGTTATTCAGTTGTGAAGCTAGACATTTTAAACACAACATATAACTTGTTTCGATATTTTAACATGTGCAACCTCTAAAACTGCAAGTGTGATTACATAGGACTTTGGAATCTTTTCAGCAAATCTATGCATTTTTATTATTTTTCTACTCAATAACGATATTTTCCCGTTCTAACGTGTCCCTTTACTTACGTGGAATATTCTACTTCTTTAAGAAAACATGTCAAGGAATCATACTCTCTTCCTGCGTAATTCAAATTCGTATAACATGTTACATTCAAGAGTCATTACAGTATATTATTCATGGAACAACATAGCGGACACAACTTCCTCAGTATATCTACGGACTTGGAAGTGTTTCATACATAACATTTCAAACGCACGCTAGAGAGAACACAAATTATATGGTACTAAATGCACAACGTGATGAACATTCAGCATTTATAAACCCTTATAGTGACAAAACTAGGAAAGGAGTCACGATTCAAATTACAACCTTGGGTAATATCTTCCTTCCCATCCTTTACCAACGCTTTCAGAAAAGAGTAGACACTTCATTTATATTAGTTTAGTTAAAGTCCCTTTTATTTGTGAAAATGCGTCCAGAAACTGCTCAATATTTCCTTTGAATAACATAAGATCATGAACTAGCATGGATCCTTAATGAGGCGAATATACGTAGGCTAGGACCTGATAGTATCTACTGAACGATTTACGAAATTGAAAAGTCAAAGTTACAAACTGGTTTTCTGGACACTGTTACTTACGTCGCGCACTCGTAATCAGGTGTGTGTTCTGCTGGCTACTAGTTAATAAAAAACATTGTGTGCATACGTTCGTCAATGTATAAAAGAAGATTGGAAGTAATTAAATTGCAACAGCCTTTCATATAAAGTTTTAACAGTAATTTACACTGTGCAATTATAGCATCCAATATTAAACACTGATGAAAATAGAATATGCCCTTCACCATTAAGTATTAGTAGACAGTCGGTAATATACGGTACTAATTCTTCTGTGATTGACCGAATCGGAAGGCTCACAGCCTTACAAATAAAGCTTCTCTACTAGGTACGATCCTAGACTAAACCAAGCTAACTACTGATTCCAATCACACATTTTCATGTGATTCTCTTAACGTGTTTTGACCTACCAAATCGGCTATACGGCTTTTACTCGAACAAGAATTTTACTATCCCTATCCGTACTACTGACTCAAGCGATATAACGCACCTATTATAGATATTTCGATTTCATTATTTGTGTAATAATATCTGATCTCTTTGAGTTTTACGTCCCACGGTTATGCCGGTTAGGCTATTTACTGCAAAGGCCAACTATAGCTATCGTGACGTTAACTTTCTTTAGTCCACCTCACGCTAAGAAACTTATTGAAAACGTTGATTTCAAAATTCTTTAGTCTTTCTTTCTGCGTCTTAATAACCAACTATAATACGATAGACTGTACATGTGAGAATGCTATGTAATCCAGCTTAATTCAAGCCAAGATACGAGGGAAAGGAATCTTTTTTTTCCAAGGTAGTCATTGATGTGAATTGTTTATAGTTCAGCAGACATCTCGCGAACCTGGCCAGTAGGTGGTTTCTTATTGCAATTCGATTGCAAGTAGTGTAGACAGCTGAATCTTTAAAAAATACATCTGTAGATGCATGGCAAGCCTATTCCAATATCAATATTTATCGCCACGATTACAGCAAAAACTATTGCCAGCATTATCACTCTTATAAATTATTATATATCCAAACAAATTTCTCCTAGAACGTGGCATCATTGGCATTAAGCCTTAAAATTCCACAAACTACTAAACTTTCGCGACAGACATACGAAGGGGACGCAATGCTCGAACATTTATGTGAAATTGCTTTGATTCCTATACGTTTTTCTCTATAAAAAAATGCTCAACCATGTTATACTCAGCTGTGAAGAACTGAGTTCTGCTTCAGAAACCATCCACGGAACCTGTTAATTTTTATTTTGTTTACTTATATTGAATTTGTGCGTTTTAGAATCAGCACAGTGTCAACATTCAATGCACAATTAACGAAAAAGTTAGAGGAATCATTTTTTCTTCACAAATGACAATGGTCAGTCGAAGGCCTGCAACTAGAACTGCCCTTTCGGAAAAGTATTTCAAACGACATGAATGTTACTGCAAGATGCAAATTGAATTGTATACGTTACGCATAAATTCCCGTTAGTATATGATTACCATATCAACAGTACCGAATGCCAATCTTTCAGTTAGAGATAACAAATTAAAAAAAAAAAAAAGCAGACATTAAATTTTGAAAAGAACTTCCTTCTACCTTACAATTTTGTATTCACGATGTAGAAGGTGTCTCGTATCAAACGGGTAAATTCCTTCTACAGATTTTGAGCACTATGCCTTCGACCCTAAAACAAGGTATCGCCAATCATCTGATTAGATTTAATACGTTAAAGTCTTATATCATATAGCTACGGTATAAGTATGCTCTTCATATCACATTGGTTTTCCGCTCATTTGTCTCATTTGACAAATAAACATAAAAGAGAACTCAGATTTACTAACAAGGGACGTATGCGAACCATGATAGCTAGATTTTTATCAAAATTGGTACCCTGATTAATTGTAGATCGATAATCGTCGTTGTCATGGTCACTCGTTGCGGAAATGCCTTGTTTACCCGCTACGTATAATATTTATACTAAGCAGTGACCGGGTGAGGCTGTGCAGAGTTACACCCCAAAAACGGAAAATGTACGCACGTAAGCTAAGATTTACAAGAGCAGGAAAAGTGACCAAGAACACGGGAGTAGTGTCACACAAACAGTGTTGCCATCCCAATATATATTTATAGTTTTTCAGATAGAACGTATACCATTTTATTGCATTAAAACAATTGGCATAAAACGTGAAAGAAAATAAGCAAAAGGTGGGTTATTATTGTTGCCAAATAAGGGAGATATGAGGCTCTAAAATGGAGAATTTATATTTCTTACAGGGAAATGAATAATGTACAAGAAGACGAAGTCTGCAGAAGGAATAAATGTACAGCAGAGAGTAAACTAAAGGATACATAGCATCCAGTCACTAACGGGCTTGATAGAAGATTCAGCCGAAAAGGACATATGGTAGAGTTGCCGAAGAAAGTAGTAGTTCCATGAGACACTATGCGGCAATGTAAACATGAAGTCTTCCTGTAGCGCAGCAACTGCAATGGCGTTTGTATGGAATCGATGTCTCAAACCGTTTCCGAGGGTTATAAAACGAACTGTCTTGGGGTTGCAACACTGTATAAATTCCTGCATCCCTTCCAATTACAGAAATAAAGGCTTAATGCATGAACAGAGTACAGAAAAGTTGTTGCACGAAAGACAACAAATCTGTGACAAGAAAGTGCATCAGAATTGATTCGCAAAGGTAAGTGAACTGTGGTATGTGTGAATCAAGAGTATAGAAAACGTATAATTAGCATGTGAATCAACGATGAAGATAAAATACACTGCACTTAGGTTACCAGTAATATACACGTGCTAAATATTTTAATACACCAATATATACAATAGAAAAGTCGCTCTAGCCGCACTTTCGACATGACGTATCAAATTCGTTAGTCACTGGATGCTGTACATGCTGTATTTTACTCCCTCCGGTACATTTGGATTTTCTGCGGTCTTGTTCCTATACACTTGTTCGTTTCATTGTATGGACCCCAATATATCAACTTCAGAGCCTCATATTTCCCTAATTTTGCAACAATGATAACCCCGTTTTTCCTTATTTTCCTTCACGTTTTATCCAATTGTTTTAATACCATGAAATGACACACGTTCTATTTGTAAAGCTACAATTTTATGTTGGGTTGGCAACACTGCCGTGTTCTTGGTCGCGTGTCCCTCTCCGACATGCACCTGGTTACCTGTATAATATACAGGTATTATATTCTTCATTGTGTGCTTTTCTTTCGGTGTTTTGGGACTAAAACTCGGCACAGTTTCACCCGGTTACTGCTTAGCATATGTATTATACGCAGCGGGTAAACAGGGCTTTTCCGCACCGGGTAAATATCACTATGATGATAAGCGATTCACAATTAGTCAGGGTAAAAATTTTCATAAACATCTAGCTGTCACGTTTGGAATACGTACCTTATGTATGTCAAAAGAGAAAGTCTATATGATTATGCACTTATCAAGAGTGTATCACATACACACACGAAAATACACACACACACACATATATATGTTGAAATCGATAATAGATTCCCTCACTTCACGAAAAATCTGCAAAACCTTTGTTCAAAGAAGCAAGTTCTCTTTCTAAGAGAAAAGAATTAAAACGTACTCCCAATACTCGTAATACCTGATTCAATATCTTGTGGAACACACAGCTTTAAAAAGCAGTGAGCAATACCTCAGGTCATATTTCGACATTAGAATCGCTATTTTATATTTTCGGAATTGGAGAAACTAGTGATGATTTCAAAGCGTAGTCTGGAGATGAACTTCTTGCACTTTCCAAAAACTACTAAACTTTATTCGCTGCCTATCTCTGACCATACACAATAATATTATTAATATTAACTAAGCACTATGTTGCCCCCACTCTATATAAAATGGTGGTGTAATCCACGACTTGCTACTACTGCTGACACGGTTGTGTCTGTATTGTCTCGCAAGCATAGTGCGCTCGTCACATGTTCGGTAACGTGAACAGCAGGATCACAAGAAACATCCAAAATTTGACATACCAAGTGCAGAAGTTTCAGTGTGACTCGGAGCCCATAAAAACAATATAGCTTATTGTTTAAGACCTCGTTAATGCATAAGCAAAAGTAATCAATTCAATAATAAAACACAAGTGGCTTAATCATTTAATAGGCGATGCATAAAGCGGAACTCAGCAGGAAAGTTCTCGCATCATAAGCACAAATGAAAAATCAAGTATCCAGCATTAAGCGGACACAGGAAAGTAAGAAAAATAAACCTTGTCTTATTGATCAGACAGGAAGCTATTACCAGTAATCTGGTGACTTTTGATCCACAGGTCTGCAGAAGGTCATGTTATAAAGATATGTGGCTAGGTTTATGTAATTATAATCGAAAATTACTGTTTATCATTACAGTAAGAAGTAATAAAAAATAATCGGAGGCATACGTGAAGAAGTAAGTGATCCTCTACCCTAAAATTCACCAAAATTTACGCCAAAGGATGAATGGACCATTATAAGATCAAATGTTGCATTGTCTGCAATGGTAAAATACCATTACTAAGACAAAGAAACAAGAAGGGGTTTGAAATTAGGCAAAAAAATAAAAAATAACTAAGGGCAATTCGTCCGTAAATATTATATATGAATTGTTTTTCAAGTACATCGTACAATGAGTGCTAACTAGGAACACAGAAAAAATAACGGACTTTTTTTTTCACGAGTACATTCCAAAGTGATTTACTCCGAAAATTGGCATTGGCATACAAGAACCTAATTCGTTAGAAATAAATGAATACATCTAGTACGAAATTCAGTTTACAGTTAGCACAAAGTAAACAAGAGTACAATTCGTCCGAGTCTCTGTCTAAAGCAGTTTTTAGTGTATGGCACAAATACTGAAAAAGTGTTATTTTTAAACAGATGTAAATAATAAATTTATCCATAAACAATAACAGCAAAGAAAATGTTCATTACTCATGCATGGAAATTATTAGATAATTACAGGCATAAGGACTCATAATAATAAACTAACAATACTCATTTATTAATAGCGTTGTTAGAGGAGGAACTCAAGGAAAATTAATACATATAAATTTTTACCATATAAACTAGTTACTGTATACAGCTTCGAAGACCGAACATTGCTACCACTTGTAGCACGAAAATAGCAATTTATCTAATTAACAAAGATGTGCTAAGAACATAAAAATTGTGGAACAAGGTAAACACTCCTTATCTGAAACCGGCTGGAATTACCACAACAGTGCAGAGAATTAATCACTTTTCCAATTCACAAAAAATGTGACAAAGCGGATTGTAATAACTGAAGGGTTTGCTCAAGAATGAAGATAGGTTAACTTTTATGAAATTTCGAGAAATTGAAGGAAACATTCTGAAATTTTGAGGTACTTGAAAACCGTCGTAATTAATACCTTGGAGGATACTGCTTCTTGCAATGGTATCTCAGTGAAAAATATGCTGCACATGTTATATGCCACATGTTTGAATATTAGAGTTAACGCTTTGTAGCCAAACATGGCGGTACACTAACTTTCTGGGTAAAGATTTCGCAAAAAAAAAAAAAAAAAAAAAAAAAAGCATTATTATTTATTTTGAAAATACTGAAAAGGAACACGCTATATATGCTTATTAAAATCAAACCAAAACTTGAATTTTAATTATCAAATTCCCCGTCATTAACCTCTGGCTGATCCAGTGTAGTGTCTGAGGTAATCCATTGTAAATTACTCTCATGTATTTGCGTGAGAATGTCATCACTTCCATATACTTGGCAACCTTAAATGGCAAAGAGTGGTCGTAAACTCATTGTAGGTTGCTCAATGACAGGCGGATTTTTTTCTGACAGCTATATATATATATATATATATATATATATATATCCCCACTGTCTGGAAAAGGAAGCCCCACACTTTCAATGGCCAGAATATCTCCTTCCTCGAACTCGGTCTTTTGATACATAAAAATTTTATTTTATATTTCCCTTTTAGTAATAATGTAAGCAGCTCCCAGGAAGAAATCTTTTAGCAGGTCAACAAGGTATAGACCATTATATTAGTAACTTATTACGACAAATGTTTTGGTGGTTTTCCCGAACAAAACGAACATACTTGGCAAAACAACTCTTTAAACTTTTATCCATTCTGCAATGTTCCTAAAAGATCGGCCACAAGCTGTGACCGGGTTCAGGAAATGAACGATTTTATTCAGGCGACCAATTTTCACAAAGTAGAATAGAAACTGCGTTATGGCATGGATTTTCAGATACATAAATATTCTAAAAGAAATATGAGATACATAATTCTACTAAAATAAATATAACACTTTCATATCTTCACTCAGTAGATTGTTAATAAAATGATGTGAGGAACGTATTGGACCCACAGGAGACTTCTTACTAACAGACTCACCATATACGTAAAAATGTTTCCCAGTTTAGCTGATGGAACCCAAAGTTATAAAATCAACAATGCCGCCTTTAAAAAGAACCATTTCAGGTTATTTTGAGGGGGGGTGGCATATTTTGTTTGCCTATATGCAACTCTGTTAAACTTATTATGGGTTCCTAACAACAGTAATACAGCTCGAACTTGAAGCTTTGTAATGAACATAAATGCATATTGCATGGTAAGTACATAATTAGTGCTTAAGAGCATATTCAGCATATTCTATGATTTTTCATTTCAAATGTATTCTTACAGCAGGAATAAATAAAGTTTTAGTTTATATTTTCAGTGCATTTATGTATATGCAAAAGAAAGCTTTTCTGCATTGAAGGATGGAGCAATGCCTAGTTTATGGAAGATCAATAATCCTAGCAATCGATCAGCAGGAAGAAGACGCGTACAACTGAAAGCAGGTTAACAGAAATTTCATAATGATAAAGACATTGTAATATCGTGTTGATATTAATTCAGAAACAATTAGTACAAAGAATGCTGCTCGATGAATGCTTAATTCTAGTTGATGAAGCTCAGCACGAGCTCCAATCAGCTCCTGGTGAATTCGGGCTCTTTAAGGAAAATAAATTGATGGATACTCTTTTCAGAAACTATCAAACAAAATAGACATGAGAAAACAACTTCAAGGGTTATATTTCAACTTGCCATGAAATATAGATACTTGCTCCTCACAAGAAATATTGTGCAATAACACCTGTTGATGTTGAAGGTCTTTTCTGACTACAAGTGTAAAATATTTACACCAAAAATATAGAGAAGCATCTTGTGAAAAAGCTGTAAGGCTAATTATGGGCATGATTAAATTATTAAACACGAATTTTTTTTTTCTTGTACAACGGAAACGTGGAGAAAAGTTAAGCTAGTATTATTTCGTGTAAAGTAAGTGCAAATGTAAAATACAAATGTGAAGAATCAAGATCGTGTTCTCATGTTACTGTATTTTTATTTCCAAATTTGTCTGGGTTTACACAAACTGTCAAAAAAAAAAAAAAAAAAAAAAAAAAAATCTGAAGAGAGGTCCCTGAAAGGTAAAGTATACTTTTGATATTACATTTCAACTACAAAATTTGTTACTACTTTGTTGCATATTTGAAAATGCTTTTTTGTATTGCATTATTAGAGCAAAATAAGTGCATATATTAACACATTTAAGATTTTAGTTGCATGTGTACTTCATGAATTTTAAGTGCATAAGAATCCGAAGTCTAGTCAAGACATACTATTTTCACATCGACAATGTTTTCCGTAAGTGCTCCTTTTACTTTCATGTCATCACAGAATAGGTTCCTTTTAATTTGATGTAGGTTACGTTCAATGTCCACCTACTTGCATTTCTCTTTACTAATGTTCGGGGAGCAGAATTCATTTTCTATACTGTTATACATTGGCACGTATCCTATCAAGGGTGACCAAACCAAGGTTGAAATTCGCTTTGAAATATCAAAACTAGAAATCATATATCACTGGAGAGAGGATTTTTTCTTCTTAAATACAGTCTGTGCATTCGCTTTCGATTTAGACCACCGGACAAGTACTTTTTTAAAGGTTATCTTTCCGACTATAGTAGGAAAGCTAGCAATGTGATCATAGACCAGTTTCTGTTTCTTCTGGGACTTGATTCGGTCGAGTTTTGCGTTTCCCTCTGCCATCTGGTTTCGGTGTCACAGCTTTATTGTGGGAATATAGATCGCGAAATTCTCAATACGTTTGCAAAAAACACCGTGTAAATGCAAATGCTTTCTTCCAAACTCTTCCTTGTTTCCACCCAACTCGAACATAATAAACATTTAAGAAAGCTGTGGTTTTCTCGTTTATTTTTATCTCTTCTGCGCTGAACAACATTGATGGTAATAAGCCCAACCAAATATAAACCTTGCGCAAGCTTATCTTTCAATTTATTGAACGAATTTATTACAATACTTTTCTAGAAATTTTCAAGTTTACAGAAGCATCTGAATTTACAATTACAATCAGCACCTGTGACACTACATAACGTCAATTTTCCACTCACAGTTATATACAATCGTCACTATATCACATCAGAGAAGTATAAACTAATGAAAACACCATATTAGCAGTGAAAATAACGTGCGTTCCAATACGCTGTATTCGTAGCTCCGCCCTCCCTAACCCTTCCATTTTGCCTACCCTAATCCGTATGCGACTTCAACTTGCCTAATGCTTGGAATGTACGGACTGGCGTTCTCGTAATAAATTTCTGTAGATATCAACAAACCCATCACTCATTGGGGGAAAAAGGAAGTAGGTCCTACATCTATCTAATTCATGCAACAAAAGGATCTTGCAGCTCCATCTTATGAGTAACACAGGCACTAACTCATGGAGCTACATATTTCTTGGACCAAACGAAAGCTTTTTCTACTTTTTGCAAGATCGCACTTACAATTCATAAACAACACATTATTGACCTATCCCCGTTTTGCAGCAAACCCTTCAGTTATCAAGACATTTCTCTTCCGTCAACTTCCTATAAAATCCTCTCTAACGTTATATTAGCAAGATTAATCCCATACACGGATGAATTATTAGGGACTATAACTGCGGATTTAGACAGAATCGATCAACTATCGACTAGATATTTACTTTTCGGCAAATACTGGAGAAAAGTAGGAGAAAAATTCAATGGTAGTTCAATTACTTATTGATTTCAGAGAGGCTTATGATTAAATTACGTGAAAAGCATTGTACAACTATCTTTCTTGGAGAATTTACAATATCGAAAAAGCTAATTACGTTCATTAAGATGTGATTTAATGAATTCTAAAGTATTGTCCGAGTAGGAAAATTCTTGCGCAGGAGCTTCTACCTGAAGAATCGCCTCAAGCAAGGAGATGCGTTGTTGCCATTATTATTATACTTTGCTTTGAATTACATTATAAAGAAAATAGTAACGCGGGCCTAGAACTGAATAGTATTCATTAGGCAGTAGTGAATCCTATGTAATTGGCAATGATAGGATAACAATAGAAGAAATGCACAGGCTTTTTAAACGTTTACAATTATATCGGTTTAACCTGATAGAGCCTGAATTTTTTTGGGTGCAGTTTTTTATTAATTTATACTTGAATATGTTAATTGGGCTTCACAGATCACAAAAATACCGTTGCATCTAAGAAAATATTTTTTGGTGTCCCTATGTATGGTGTGTCCATATGGTCACGCTAGGCTCTCGTGATATATAAATGCAATAAATAGCACTAGAGTAGGGTTCAAAAACTATATTTTCCTTATCTCTCTTTCATACAAACTTATTCACATTGTCTTGGGAAAATGACAACAATAGTGTGTTTAATACTTCTTAGTATGGAAATTGAGAAAACAAGGAACACAAAGGCCATTTTACACATGCTGTACGCCCCACTGATGAACAATTTTCTCCAGCACATATTCTTTTTTGTTGCCAGGATCAGGAATAACTAAATGGCCAATACGATCAAATCTTACTGATTCAAATATTCTGTTTCCAAAGAAACTCAGTCTGGATACAACTAGACGTCCAGCACCTCTTGGAGACGAACCAAATGCAAGTATATAGTATTGAGCAATTTCTCTTCTAAATTCTAGTTGACTGAAAATTGAACCAGCATTCAGTGATGTCTGCCATGCATTGTAAAATGATACACCCAACAGCCAAGTGAAGATTGACCACCAACATTTCTTTCCCCTGATACCAATTCTGTAGTCCTTTATGTTCCTATCCATTCGATCTGTGCCCCCCATTAACGTATTGTATTCTCCGATCAAACGTGGACGAGTGATCTCTTTCTTGGCTGACCTGGAATATCTTTTTACATTTCCTAGTAGGAAAGCACCATGAACAGTGGATGCGACTGTGACTACTGAATTGTCATGCCATCTTGAAATGACTACACCATGTTAACTGCTTCTATGTTCGTGGTAACCTCTTTTCTGCTTCTTGAATTCAGATAACACTGAGAAATTATATTCTTTGGGAACTGTGTTTTTACGCATAGTACCAGTTACAGCATATCCATTAGACTTTAGGTGTAAGCGAAGTGGTATGCTTGTGAAAAGATTGTAGAAATAGAATCTGAAAGTAATTTTTAACGTCACTTGGGAATTAATCTATCATATATAACAGACGATCGGCTGCTTTTCCAAATTTTTGTTCATATTCTGCTATGCATTGCAGAGTTTTGCCTTGGTACGCATCAAAGTTGATTAGGTATCCATTTGGTCTATTCAGGCACCAAACCTTGTACCCGAAACGCACAGATTTTCCTTTTATAAACTATTTATAACCATGTCCGTAATAGTATGCTATCATTGCTTCGTCAAAATTTATTGCCTGCACCGGAACAAAATGTTTGATGCAATTACTTTTCAATTTATTCATTAGTGAGCGTACTTTCCAAAGTTTATCTGATTCACTCATCTTGTTGTTGCCCGCAAAATGCAAAAATCTCATTATCTGATAAACCTCTCTCTTCTAATTGCATTGTGTACCATTAAATTTCTCATATCAGTCCCAGAATCCCAATAGTGTCTCTTGACGGGAATGTATTATACCCTGACACAAACAAAACACCCAAAAGTAATTTCAAATCTTCTTTAGAGACATTCGGATCTGGCATATTTTCAAAAAGCATATTTCTGGATTTCACATATAGCTAAATCGACTATATCTTCATCAAAGAAAAGTTCAAAAAGTTCAATAAGTTTGAAGTTCCTATAGTTTAAATAATCTCCCACGGGAAATACAGGCAGCGAATTGATATCGTTTTGTGTTCACTTTTCCCTGTTTTCACACTGATTCCGCTTCTGTTTCTTTGAAATATTACTTTCCTCCTTCTCTATGTTTTCACTCCCTTGTTCCAGATTCTCTCCTTCCTTCTCCCCCTCAGTCCCTCATAAACACAAGTCGTTCTACCAAAGCATTGAGTTGTCTCCCAGTTAGGTTGTCTATCAAACCGCCAACATCTTCATCTGCCGAATCCTCGTCAGATAAAATATTTGATTCTGGAGGCTCAATAAATATACACTATTTCTCCATGGCCTATTTCATCCGGTTCCTGAAGTAATTCCAATACTTCATGCATTGTTAAGTACCTGGAAATGCGAAGGAACAGTTTTTCTTAGGACGGAATAATAATGAATTGCCAAGCCTTATTGCTACTACGAAAGCCTAGCGTGACCATGTGGTAACATGAATGGTACATGGCTCTGCACAACGTTCATGTATGTTTCTTAACACAGTACATTATTTCCCTCAATGCCTGACTTCTTTCTGAATCAAAACGCACAATAATTGGAAATATTTTAACAACAATGTAAAGATCAAATGAATTCTCACCTTTTACTATATGCCATTGTTGCAACTCTAGAAGCAGTAAGATTTTCAGATGCACGTAACTCCACACTAAACAAAGAAATCTCAAGATTGATACTGAAATCTTGTTAAACACATCATTAGGTGAGAGTTGACAGCGCTACATGTGAGTCTTTGTGAAACTAACGAGGGGAAAACAATTTGAAGGTCATCGCGCGAAATGTGACCGTATGGTAACGCAAGGTTATACCAGGTTAAAAGTAAATGCGGAAAAATCTAACTGCATTGAAGTTTGCCGGTATCGTGATACTACAAACTATGAGCGCATCAAAGTATCAAATATTTTCAATAAAGTGGATACTTTCAAATATATACGGTTAATATTAAAAGACGAAAATCAGGTTCACGAAGAAATTAAATGTCAAGTGAAAGTAGAGAACTAGTGTTATAACTCAGTTTAAGATCTTTTGTTGTCGCGAAATTTGAAGCTCAAAGTGCATAAAAGGATAATCACGCCTGTTGTGCTGTATGGTTCCGAAATAATACCGCTTTCTTTAAGGAAAGAACGCAGGGAGAAGGTATTAAAAAAAAAGATCCAGAGACCAATGTGCGGACCCAAAAGAAAACAGGAATAGCGGAAACTTCATAATTTATAGTACTTACCAAACATTGTTAGGGTTATCAAGCCTAGGAGGCTGAAGTGAGTTACTCACATAGCGAGAGAAAATGGGAAAGCTTTTAAAGTTTTGACCAGAAATCCAATCGGAAAACATCCATAAGGAAGACGTGGGCATAGATGAGAGGACAATATAAAGGTGGACCTTGCACAAGCAGTAGTACAAAGTAGAAGCTGAATCCAGTTGGCTAAAGACAAAAGTTAATGGGGAACTCCTGTGGACTGGCACCGAACCTTAGGGTTCAACAGTTCATAGAGTTAGTTCTATTCACACGATCTTCTCTCTTTCGTACAAATCTTATCCAATGGAAACCAAAAGGTTGTATAGTACTATAAATTAACAGTTATTTACTTGTCTCTGGGTAGTATGAGGTTTGAATTTTTGTCTAACGTCGGAAAAGTAGTATGAGAATGAAACTGAAAACATTATGGAAAATCAGATGTGAAAGAACTTTAAGAACTGAACGAATGAAGTTCAGTTGCGCCTTCAGTCACATAATCACGACTACAATAATGCCTCTGCTTGGCATGCACGAAAATTATACTTGAAGGTAAAAGTGAACAAAAGAAGTAAATATAAGTCACTTGTTTGAAACCTCAAAAAAACATTCACTATAATATACATTGGACTCATTTGAAGAAGAGTTATAATGTGCAGGTTTCATATTCATTATCCTCGTTTCGCTCATGCAATTCGAAGTAGATAGTGTACTCATCATAGGTGTAAGACGCGAATTCGAATTCCGGCAGGAGATTATATAGACCAAATAAAACGTTACGCTGTAGCTACAGGTCTCATATAGCCTCGCTGCAAAACTAGACTCTAAACACAAATCTAATCGTATTTAATCCTCGATAGGCCCACTGATAGCATCTACAGAATACGGACAGCTTCTTCCAGTTCACCATATATATTCGTGTATTGTCTCATTAAGATTTAATTTGCTGCTCTCAAACAGAAACGGGGTGCAGTGGATCAACAATCATACAATCAATTTATCGACATACGTGAGCCATAATGAAACCAAAATATGACTTTTCCAGAATGTAATCTACATGAAAGAAATAACAGTACTTCAGCTGATTTTATGTTTTCGAATACTTTAGATTTATTTCCAGGCACGTATTTGCAACAAATGTTTAAACGTGTTTTGCCAACATTATTCCATTTGCTTGTCCATACATTAAACATACGGATGTTTATAAAATATTTTTGACCTGCCTGGAAACAGATGAAGAATTCAGAGGAACAAAAGCTTCTGGAATGTTAGTGTCCTTTACTAACGTTTAAGAATTATGTACAGGTATGAGCAAAATAATTGCGCCGTCTTTTTAATATGAAATTTTTGCGGCAAAAATCAGTTTTCTTTGTATGTTCGAAATTTTTGAAGGTTTCCACAGCAGGAAAGATAAACAACTATCACATCTTTAATATTTGTGTTCAATATTGTTTTAAAATCAAGTAATTTAAGGAGGAAACTTATTGTGGCCCGAAATTGCAAAAATTACAAAAAAAAAGCTTGAAACGCTGTTTTTGTAGAACGGGAAGGAATTTTGTAAGTTAAATTCTGAGAAAGAAAGTATCTGTTTAAAAAGCAATCAAGGTCACATGTGGTAAATCTATGCGTAATAACAGAAATGTCTCCTTCCCAAAAGTGGTGATGTGTTAGGTAATGAAAGTACTAGACTGAGAGTTTAAACAACAATCTGAGCAAGGCTATGTGATAATATATATATATATATATATATATATATATATATATATATATATATATATATATATATATATATATAACACACAATCACGTAACAGTTTCAATACAATAATTTACGTGATTTTTATATATTATCACAGCCTTCTCAGTGCGTTATTTTTAGTTTGACAATATGGAAATAAAACATGATAGAATAGTTGAGAACTAAAAATAAAGAAAGGTAGGGCGGAAGGAACGAAATGGATTAGTGTATATGCCGATACCGATGATAGAGGTTTGGTCATTTTAATTGCAGAACATAGCGAGTGTCTGTAACTGGGTATTTGAAACCTGGTGCTAAAAGTAATGAGATAATGAAAGGGATTGATCCATGTAAATTCCTTCTGATAGTATCATTATTATAAGTGGTGCAAATGGTTTCGCCCATAATTAAGGATATAAGGCAATTCCAGCACAACTTAACACTTTGAAACGCAATGTAACAAGGGAAGTCTTTATTGTTGGTCTACAACTGAGAAATGATCTATCAAAATTTCTGTATTAATACCGCAATCAAAAAGCCA
Organism: Thermobia domestica; assembly: GCF_964235325.1. Classification (NCBI taxonomy): domain Eukaryota; kingdom Metazoa; phylum Arthropoda; class Insecta; order Zygentoma; family Lepismatidae; genus Thermobia; species Thermobia domestica. Next base: position 6,776,632 of record NC_137466.1, on the reverse strand, counting down.
ACAAGATAGAAAATGTATGTAAACAATTTGAAAATTTAGTTTTTTCGACACAGAATTAGAAGAGAGAAAATATTTCACACGCCACGGGCAACACATAAATTAAACCGTGAAAAGCTATCAAAATATCAAAATCTCTCCACGCTACTTTGAACAAACAGGAGATTAGTGCAAATCAAAGAAACATGTAAAGGTGTATGAATTCCCCTCGATGCAGAGATAAATTCAGAGGCTTAGAGACCAAAATATTCCGAACTATATTCCGTAATTCGCATTCTTGTTACTTAATTATTATTGTTGAATTTAGCGCTTGTGCAAGTATAGTCACTACACCATTGATAACGTAATAGTCCATGCATTAGTATTTATATGAAAAAAGCAGTCTCTTAAAACCTAAGTGATTTAGTGAAATATTTTTTATATAAACTTGTATCAATGCGCCTTCCATGATATGACAAGAGAGAATGCTACCTTGGCACGAGCAGTGGGATTCTTAACGCTACGCAACATGAACAAATTTTTACTTCGTCCCATTCAAAAATATGAATTAATAATTTTGTCTGACAAACACAGCACGAAAAGTAAGATCAATTTAATATCTGTTTCACAAATTGGGAGTAATAAAAGTCACCAAATCCTCTTCGATGACAGTAATGAAAATAATCCTCTTCGATGGAGCGACGTAATTTACGCCCGGAAAGAATACCACTATTTTACGACTACTTCTCATTCAAGATGCGATCAAGATCGAATCCGCCGACGGAGAAGAACTTCTTGGTGAAGCTTTATTTTCTCAATTGCAATGGGGAATGAAAGAGTTCTTTTACAGTGAATAGTGCTTATCCATTTCTAATGAAGAAACTTTAGAAATTGTAACTATACGCATCTTCCTTCCATTCGTTGATAGGAAATAAAGGCGCAATCATTACATTTAGAAACATATATTTTTTCTATTACAACGTGGTTGTGATATGTGAAAAGTTAAAATAAATCTATTAAAATATACAGTGAGTGTTACATCATCATTCTAAACAATTCAATGGTGAGAGTGTAATATTGTTTGTTTCATAATATTATTTTTGTTCTGTAGGTAACGTATTTTCATACTGTGCATGCATATATTTTTGTTATGTTAACGTATACAGTTACACTGCAGTGCCATGTGATATTACTCCTCTGATAATGTGTGGAGTGGAATACAGTGTAAATTACCAAAGGCCTGATTATTCCTTACAGGAATATAATTTTCCAATAAGCATATTTTGAAATAGGCACTGATATACTTAACCCAATATTCCCCGAACTTCTGCCTGTGAAATTGGGTAATCGATACAGGGAACAATCTGCTGATTTCGCTGACGTAGAAACTGGGATGTATCACGAACACAGTATTGATTCAATGCCAATGATGTATGGTTCGATCCAATCCAGACTCACAATGTTTATGTTCTCTTTTCGTTGGTACTTGTACTTGTGGAACAGGTATGCACAGGAACTCGCTAATATTGTTTTATCTGTCTTTCCAGAGACATACTAGAATCGAAAACTAATACTTTGTTAAATAAACTTGTCGGGATCGAAGTATTTACAAAAGCTGAGTTTCTAGTTGGTCTAGTAGGAGTCCGTTCGTAATACATAATTAGAACAATCGCAATATGTAAAAAGATTTCGCAACCTTGACCACTTAAAGAAAGAAAAAAAACTCGATGGTTTCTTGGTGTGATCCGTATTTGGTATTATTATTTACTACAGTGTTCTATATATAAAATAGTGTTACAGTATCAGAAACGATCAATAAATGAATACAAAAATATGAGAATTGGTATCACGAATATATTAGGTAAGAAGGGAAAGTTATACGTAAATTAATGAGGTACTGTTCCTTATAATAGAGAAAATATTACCGAATTTTTAGCCGACGAAACAAACATAATTTCTATTGCTCTTATTGTTTCATAAAATCCTATTCATTATTCCTGAGATTCGAAAGCAGTTTACATTTTGTTTAAAGTATTACTGACTGAACATCTTCCTTACGAGCACATGCTTGTAAGAAGAATTACTTCCTACATTACTCAGATGGAAGTCAGTATTCAATCCTAACACTGAAGGCTTTCTGTAAGGAGAAGGTCTAGAGCAATTTTCAGTTGCGTTTGGATATTTATTTCGGAGCTGAATTGTCTTACCTACAACAAAGCTAAGCATTAGGTTCCGTTTCTTTATTTGTTCAAATGTTTGCGATTCCATTCACTCAGATTAAGGGAAACGAACAAAAGTGCATTAATGAAGTATTGCAAGTGTTGAAATGAAATATTTGTATAAAACATAACTCCGATCAAATAAACGCATTTATACGTACCTGTGGGCATTAGCGTTGTTATCTGCTTTTCGATTATCATTTTCTTGAACGACCTCTTCGAGGTCGTTGCTATCTCCAATATGATGCATGGACAATGGATTGCTTGACTCATTTGTGTTATGTGTAAAATGAGAGGATTTTCGCTTTATATTACTGTGAAAATTTTTGGCATTTACATCAGCTGTTGCTATACGCTCGACCAAACATATTGCTCTTGAAGTTAGTTTCCAATCCGACATTGTTTCATCTTCATTACTTTCTGCAGCGGCATTCTCTTTTTCCGTTGCACTTTCTCCTTTACATTCCAAACGTACTGTAAGAGGATCTTTATTATCACTAGTGGTACTAGTACAAAGTATATAATTACATTTTCTAAATGAATTAATTTCTTTTTTCACTTCAACTTTAATATGATCGTTCTCTGTCCTCATTTTAATCTTATTAGAAGCCAAGTTAAAAGTAATTTCTTAACACAATAACTGCTCCTGTTAGTGGATTGATCCTTCACGCTTTAATATTCTAAAGAAGCAAACAAATCTGAAAGCAACAAGACAAATATTATTCCTTTAATATATCTATCTATATCTATATCTATATACAGATATATATATATATATATATGAGCGTGCCGGGAGACGCTAACGGTAATTGCCAATACAAATGAAATTCAGATAATGGGTGAAACGGTTTGAGATTAGAAAACATGTCAAAGATATTGAAACCAGTATTTTAAAGTAGCTGAAATTTTGCTACAACTAATACCAAAATATCGATATAGCTAAATATCCAAAATACAGAACCATACTAAAATACCAAATAATGATCAATATTCATTTTTTCTTCTACTTTACTTACAAGTATTCTATAGGCATATATGTGCATTAATAAGCTTTTGCTATAAATAAATACATTTTTAGAAATATGAATCTTACTTTTCTCTCTTTTCTATCTAAATAAATTTACGAATTCTGAACGTACGATTGGCGATGGACGAAGACAGTACAAACCATAACTAAAATTTTCTCCGTTACATTACATGCTTATATTTATTAAATAAAATATGAAAAGTAGGCCTATACAAATTTTCTACATAAAAATGCATAATATTTACAAAACTTATTGTAATATTTTAAAGACAGATTTACTTCTTCTCTTCAATTACTTGCTTTTACTCGAATATATCTAGCGCTGCAATTTGTGGTTACATTTATTTCGTCATCATTGTAGCATGTTTTAATTTGGTGGTATTTCATTTTTCCGGTAATTTCGGTTTTTTAGTATTTAGTTGTACTTTTCTATTGTTTTCTGGTATTTCTTCGTTAAGTGATTGTATTGGTGTTTAGCGTCCATTTTAGTAGTACTGTTATATGTAACATTGACCTACTAGTTAATATTGGATCCTAGCACATAGGTTCTCAACAGAAATTAAATGGTCTTTTGCGCAACAGTCTAATCACAGTCTCTAAAGAACTCTTATATAGAATATATATATATATATATATATATATATATATATATATATATATATATATATATATATAGTCCAGCGTATACTTACATTAAATTAACGAAAGAACAAACGTATTATAAGCGCAGGTATACAATATATTTTACTGAGCTGACATATTTCATAACAAAAAAAAAAAATCCTTTACCATGGTATATTTGTTTTGCAAAGAAATAATGATTTTTTATATTTGAAATATCAAAATACATATCACCAAATCTTAAAACAGAACAGCCCTGTAGTTAACGACAAATACTATTTCTTTAAAAATTAAAATAAAGTAAAACATTACGGAATTTTGTTCCCTCTCTACCACACGTTTAAATAGATGTATTTCACTAAACTAAATGCCATTACGTATTAATAAGTTATTTTACGATTTAAGTGGTTATCTATTTTATTTGGATGTCGGAAGAAGTCACTTAATGTATCTTAAAAATAATCAAGAGTATACTGTTTTCCTCTTTTTTTTTTATAAATATAAGTTTCATAATTTGTATCATAGTTGCCAGACAATCTACTATGACAGTGAATCCCTACACCCGGAGCAGTGAAATTTCCCGGAGGATTTTTCCGACAGGACTCAACTAGGTTTAAATGCTTCCGCGGTATTTCATTCACTTTTAGGGAGGAATATTCCGGACTCATCGCAACTGCAGTTACATAGCACTGAGATTGCTAATCACGCATATATAGCAAGTGGTCACACACCGAGAAACTAAAATATAGAGTTCTCCTTCGAATAAAAATTTATTTAATATTTTTTTTAATACTTGTACGGAGTTAGCAATCTTGAATTATGTCCTGGATTTCATAGATCGTAATTTAACTAAATGTTGCACAAATGCTCCTTACTGAATTGTTGGTGTTCTTATCCGACAGCGATGTGCATGTCTTCTTACGCAAAATGAAAAGAACTTATATCTAACGATGACATACTTAGCGGTCTGCGGTGCGAAGAAAAATTTAAAAAAAAATTGATATATTCTGTTTTTTCCCATCGTATGTAAATTTGCTGCAGGGAATTTAATTACTTTATTTTCGAATTTATAGCAACAATAAGACTAATTTCTTGAGTGTGTCATTTAATTTATCGTCATTTACTTCTGTTTTAAATAATTTCGAGGTTAAAAAATTAAAATTCGATGACTGTACCTTATATAACTAATTAATAATATGAATTTTAAAGTTTCATTTCCATGTGTACTAGAAAGTAGCAAAGTACTAATAACAAATGATAAAAAGAAAGCAGCTTGCAAAGTAATGTAGAAATTCTACAGGAACAGAGATGAAATACTATCAACACAATCAGAACTACCGTCACTAATAGACGTCGGTGTGCCTGCTGTCTCTGATCTAATTTTTGAATAGGTACTCAGGTTTCTCTTATATATGAATTAACGCATGATATTTTGAAAAGTGAGTAGAAAGAAGGATCGTGTGTGGTAACGTTAAGTGGAAAATTGTAAAGAGAAGTCAGTATCTGTTTAGCGGTGTAAAATTATGTGGACTTCCTATATCAAATCTTTTTAAAAAATATTTACTCATACAAGATATATTGTAACTACTATGCATTTATGCTTACTCTCTAAATATAATATTAACGAAATACCGATATCTTTCAGAATATGCATTTCAAAGAATCTTCTGGAGACAACAGTAATTAACATACTATGACATAAAAAAGTAATTTTGTAAACATAATATAGTAATAGAAAGCTATTTTCTTTCTATTTGTACATGAATTACCAGAATATTCCCATTTTTTTGGAATTTTCAACGGAATATTCACGAAAAAATATTCTCCCGGGAATATACCCATCAGAACTTATGCCTACAAATTTGGAAGAGGAATTTAGCAAAAGTTGCGGAAGTATTTATAACCCTTTTGAGACAAGGTGGAAAAATGTCATTAACGGTAGTGACACTTACTTAATCCTCTCCTGGCCGAACACTAATTAAGAAACCGGGATGCCTTTTTCTATGCCAAATACAGTTAGACTACACTTAATCTTGATAGTAACATTTTTCTTGAGTGTGTCTTTTTCCACCTCAAATTTGAGTTTAAAAAAATGAAAATTTTCGAATTTCCGATGTTACTTTTCTCAGTATACATCCCTTCGTTTTAGAGACCTACTTAAGACTTCTCAGATATATACATCGTATGGATAACTAACTTTCTAGATCAATCTGAACAACTCAAATCAGTGTGACCAACTGGCTAAATTATATTTTACCTACTTTAAGAAATTCGAAACTTTGGAAATATATATGTATCCTTACCTATATCAAAGAACGAAAGCCATCTGATGCCACTCGAAGATCAGTTCTTACGGAACAAAATAACTATAGATTGCAACGATTGGATAATTAGGAGCGAACGAAAAATTCCAGGTTAGATTCTTAACCTTGATATTTACTTTAATGTTTATGATAATTTATTATTCCTTAGATCTCGATGCAGCGCCAGATATACTCGATATAGACACGGAAGGTTTTCTACATATCATGGTACTTGTATGATATGTTAGTGGCGTGCGAAAGTTTATTTTGACATAGTTTGAGTCTGTCTGATAGCAGTGTTAACGTGATAGAAAATTTTAAGCCCTGGTTTTAACTGAAAAATTCGGAAAACATCCCACCCACCCTTCACTTTTATTGACTACATTGAAACAAACTCACCACCATCTGTAAGTCACGTTTTTGTTCGAAAAAAGAACTATAGAAAGTTTCAATAGGGCAATTACTGACGCTGGAGTACGTACATAACTATCGATTTTTGCTTCTGAGGCGCAAAATATGTCAACACTTTGTGTGTATGCGAGATGTTCCTTTTTCCTTCTGTCATTGTACCGCAGTCAACGACTACGCGATTTCACTGTAGATACCCCAAAGAATTGTTTGAGGTGACTTGGACCCATGTGTAAACAGTGGTGCTAGCTCCAAAAAGTCTCAAAATTCCGTTAAGGTTTTCATGTGAAATTTCACACCCACATTTCAATTCATAATTTCCCATAAGTTGGCAGCACTGCAATCAAACTTACGACATAAAATTGCTACATCTTCTTTCTAAAATAAATGTTTTAAACATATCAATTGAGTAGTCTTTGAATTATAATTCATTAACTGAAAGTACGAAAACGCCAGAGATGGCCTTGTCTCGTATGGGTTAATGGACAGGAATCTCACAAATTTCAATTCCACAATCGCACAAATTTCACAGTTTTGGTCAATTTTTGCATACCCTACAACAAAACTAAAAGCTGTAAATTATTCCCTTTGAATTTATGAAAATTATTAGCGAGCACTAATAGTACAAATTAGGAGACTCATGCAGGAACCTTTCAGAGATATGTAATTACTAGAATGATCTCAGCAAGACGCATTTTACACGAGACTAAACCACAAAATTCGCATTTAAAAAAATATTTCATTTATTTCTCATTTATCAAAAGTTCAAATCATAAACCATACAATGTAGTGGAGTGAAAATCCTAGTAATGGTTTAAAAAAAAAAAAACACTATAAATAAATAGAGGTAGTAAAATATATTGCCCATGCTTTCTATTTGCAGACATGAACCGTTAACCTTTGAGTCGAAAAAAAAACTAATAACTATTTTAAAAGTTATTAAATACTGTAAGATTTGGTGTAGAAATTCTTTAATCCATTATTGCCTTATTTTATAAACACATTTCACTATTCAAGACACAAATGATGAATAACAAAGATATTTAATTTGGACAAGAGACTTTTTGAAACTAAAAAATGAACAAGGGACTTTTTGAAAACAAATTTATCGGACAAGAGACAATTTGATACAAAACAATGAAAACCTGGAATTATTTTCTTCTTGATTACCACTCATATATGAAAATGAAATGCGATACTCCATAGACGTATGACAAATAACTTTTCTAAGTGCTTTCAAACACCAATTTTATTAAAAAATAAGTGGAATAATATGGTTGATAGGACGTCAACAACGTAATAACCATAAAATGTGAAGTTATCGCACAAATCTTTTGTCAACTAACAGGGTTGAGCCAAAGGTACCAACCAACTAGTTTGTGAACTTAAATATAAATTAAATGTTCTAGAAAGCAACAATTAATGCACTTTTGTGTCAAGTAATTGCTGGGGAAAATCCATTGACAAGAGATAGTTTGAAATAAAACAGCAAGAATCGTGTTCAAGTGAGAATGGACATAGGACGATTTGCTTCTAAACTTAATTGCTGTAAGGTGTCCGCCATTTTTCAGTGGATAAGAGACATTTTGAATAATAGTGCATATTTCAAATTCATTTTTCTCTGCGTTCTGGGACGTTTTGACAAGAAATAAAAGTGCAATGATGTAAATAATTATTCGATTATTTCGTGTATATTGATATCTCAATTGCTCCCTTTGTCTCCGTTCTGATTCACATGCTACGATTTTGCGCTGACATGGATAGATAGCCCTCATGCTTGTTAATTGTCATTTAGCAAAAGTTGCCTTGTGCTTTATACACTTTCTTATAAATATGCATATGCCGTGGGTATATTCAGATTTCCTTAAGTCAATCTTGACCTATTAATGCAACTCTCCTCTTAAGAAACACTTTCTAAGGCAGCAAGCGTTCACTTTCTGCTAAGTGAAGTTCATATTTCATGAACATAATTATCCTCATGTGTGGCAACCTTGAATTATCATATAAGGTCAGAAATTTTTGATGTTCCAGGAACATGTATTTGATAGAGTGCTCAGCCCTCACTCCCGCTGATATATAAAACTGGTACTGTTTTGTTCTAGCGTTGATTGGAAACGGGAAAAGGATTTAATGTTTTCGTTACTATTGATTGCTGTGATTTATCAACACTTCACACTAGAAAATAAAATATGTTCACGATTAACAGGTAACAGTGAAGAAGAGAAATGAAATGAGGGCAATTCTGTATGAGATATATTAAAATAATACTAACTAAATAATAATACAACGTTAAAAACCAGATTCTTGTGGGTTTAATCCAAACCTTCCATTTACGGAAATTTTACTAGTCTTTGAATGAAATACTAACCTGAATCATAAATAGAGCATAAGTTTAGGGATGCCGCTCTAGTTTCAAACATACATGAAAGCAGTTGCAAAATTAAAAAATTATTACGTTACGCTTAGTTACTTTGGGCCTTACGCACAGTCATTCTGACGACTAATTAGTGCAACACTAAAGAGTTCTACTAACATATGATTTCTATAGTACTCAGGTCCTTAGTATGATGCTAATCGTACTTCAAAACAACACTGCATAAGAACCTTTAAGTTTAGAAACACAGTAACTTTAGATAGACTAGAAAAGTGACTGAAACCGGTTCCCAATGAAATTTGTTATCACTTCATTTAAAGTAGGATAGAGAACAGAACCCAACCAACCCACGTGGGGCTTGTAATTAGTGATGCGTAAATTCCCGGGAATATTCCCGGAAAGATTCCCAAAATGGGAATTTATCCGGGAATTTATGTACAATCCAAAGAAAATTGCATTCTATTACTATATTATGATTTCAAAGTTGAATTAATTTTTATATCACAGCATATTATTACTGTTGTCCACAGAAGATTCTGGAAAATCTATATATTTTGAACGGTACTATGTTATTTAATTAACACTTTATTATATTTAGAGAGTACGCATAAATGTATATTTGTTTACAACATGTTCTATCAATTAAATATGTGTGAAAAAATTATATAACAGTTTAAATTTGTATGTAAGTGGATTTGCTCAAGTTGACTATTACTGATGTACACAAAGGATTCTTCAAAATCTATATATTCTGAACGGTACTGTGTTACTTTATTAACACTTTATTATATTTAGAGAATAACCATAAATGTATATTTATTTACAACATGTTCTATCAATTAATTATGTGTGAAAAAATTATAAAGTTTAAATTTATATGTACGTGGATTTCCTCAACTTGACTATTACTGATATTATAAACACATTAAATTATAAATGTTATGAACCAATTACATTGGGTTAATGCTAGAAGATACAGGTCTCACCAATTTATGAACATTTGCGCATACATATTTATGTTCACAAAATTTGCATGATACTTACTTATCTTTATATTTTAGCACGTAACAGTGCCATACACGACCTTTTATTCTAACTATTTCTCGAAATTTCATACATTAATTCACATGTAAAAGAAATCCGAATACCTCTTCAGAAACTCGAGCCAGAGAGTGGAGACAGAGCGGCGTCTATTACTAATGGTGGTTCGGTGTTTATTAACAGTACTTCATCTCTATTTCTATATAACTCTAAATTACTTTACAAAATGGTTCCTTTTCATCATTTGTAAATTAGTACTTTGCTAAATTTGGCTGTTCTTTAACATTGGGGTCAGCTTTTGCACCTACTTTTTTGCGATATTCTATTGCGATGAGGTTGTATTATGGTTTCATACGTTAAGAGCCTGCCTTACTAAAAATAATACGAAATTTACCATTTTCTTTTGCTTGATTATTCATCAGTGAAAGGAGATAATGAAATGCAAATTACAACAATCATAGATAATGCTATTCTACAGGAGAAAATATGAACCTGAAGAATGTTCAGTGTTGCCATCCATAGAAATTACAGTGTTGCCAGAAAAAACAATTTCCCTAAAAACTAAGTTAAGACAGCGAGTAGAGGAATGAACTCAACTGCATTTGATTACGTATCATGTTGTTTTGGTTTCTTGTGAACTACTTTATAAATAACATTATTATTTAGTTTTAATAACTGTATGTTAAAACTATTTTGTTTATTACAAACTAAATACAATTATTATTTAAAAAGTAGTTCACAGGAAACCAAAACAATATGATACATAACCAAATGCAGTTGAGTTTGTTCCTCTACTCACTGTCTTAACTTAGATTTTAGGGAAATTGTTTTTCTGACAACACTGTAATTTCTATGGATGGCAACACTGAACATTCTTCATGTTCATATTTTTTGTTGTAGAATAGCATTATCTATGATTGTGGTGACTTGCATTTCATTATCTCCTTTCACTTATCAATAAACAAGCAAAAGAAAAATGGTAAATTTTATATTATTTTTAATAAGGCAGGCTCTTAAATTACGTTAACAACTTTAAATTCAGAAAGCATAGCAGAGCGAGCGTTAGCGAATGAAGGCGGGTTAGAGCCCCGCATGACACGTTGTTTCCTATCTTCGTTACCACCAATTCACTTTCTTTTCTTACATAAATCACTTCCACTTACCTTTCCGTTTTCTATAAATCCCCTACTGCCATAAAAAAAAAGGTGTTTGATACTTTCGTGACTACTTAAACATCACTATCAACTCATTTCTTCCGTAAATCATCCTACTTTTTTCTAGTTTTGGCCCCCCAATACTAAACAATTACCTTACTTTTTAGTGCAAATGGAAATGGAACTTAAAAAAATCATATTATTAGTTATATAAAGTAAGGTCAAATAATTTTAAATGTTTTAACCTCCAAATTCTTTAAAACCTAGAAGTAAATCATAATATATTTGAAAAAAGTAATTAGTCATATGGTTCTTATAATTTGGAAGATAAAGTAAAGAAATGGAAATAAATTTCTTCCCGGGAATTTATAGGCCAAGGAAAAAACCCGGGAATATTCCCATTTTATTAATTCCTTCCCACCGGGAATATTCCCACTGCCCATCACTACTTCCAATCCGTTCCTACTATTATTATTACTATTAATACCAAAGTCAGCGTTGCCAGTTCACCCTGTTTCAAATTTACGGTTTACGCTCAAATTATGGTTTCAGAAAAATCGTATTGATATTGAAAATTATAGTTTCTCTGTGTTAGAATTTTTATACAATGGAGGGTTCATTTTGTATTAATTGTGAAAAACTGCAAAGAGAACTGAATGCAAAACTAGAAAAAATTCTATCGAACAAGTTAATAATAGATATATTATCTAAAGACATTCTGCAAAATAATGGACAAATCTCTCAAAACGAAAATACAAGTGCATGCTGGAGTGAAATTATAAAACGCAATATTAATGTACACCCCAATTCGTAAGAAAGCAACACCCTTCAACAGGTGAAAACAAACAATGTTCCTCATTCAGTGCATAATAGTGTCAACCAACTAATAGCTAAAAACTCAGCAAAATTTGTTAGAAAGGTTCGGCAGAAGAAAAACAATGTAAATGTAAAACAGGTAGGTTCACCAAAAGGCATTAGGACTCAGAACAGATTTGTAGTGCTTAAAGACGAAATGGTCAAAAAACATTTTAAAAGCAGTACGTCGCAGGACAGGGAAAGTATTCCGAAATTCTTTCAAGATGGTGAAATCCATAACAAGCTGGGAACAAAATTAGACGTGACTCGACAATACAACAGAAGAAATAGGAATGCTGAAGGGAGTAATAGATAGGAAAGTGACCTGAAGAAACTAGTTATATTACCAGATAGTAAAGGTCGTGGGTTAGGTACACTTATGAATAACAAACTAAATAAAGTAAGAAGAGTTAACTTTGTTAAGCCAGGAGCTCCATCTGAGCAAGTGCTGGAGGACTGCGTACAAGAAACAGAAAAACTCACAAAAAAGGATTATGTGTTAATAATCACTGGAACTAAAGATGTATCTAAAAACGAAGCAAATAGTGTAATAGCTGCTTATGAAAGTGTGTTAGGTGAATTAAGTAATACCAATGTTCTGGTTTGTACAGTCCCTCACCGATAACTGATAAACCTTGTCAATTTAGAAGTGAGGAAAACCAATCAGGAAATTATGTAACAAGTATACTAATGTACATATTGTCGATCTTGAGTCTCTCGACCGAACGCACAATACTCAGCATGGTCTACATTTAAACACCACGGGTAAGCAATTCATTGTGGACAAGGTAAATCAATTAATAAGTCCAGTGCAAAATCATATAGTATAGTACAGTACAGAAATGGACAAACAAAATCTTTAGCCTACAAACAGGTTACTAATAATACAAATGTAACGTGTAAATACACAGTTGTAAAAGATGCCTTTAGAGCTTTGAGCACATTTCAGTTCTTCAACGTAAGTTTTAGTTTAGCTATGGGGAACGGATTTCTTGAAATGCACAGTACGGATAGCCAAATCTTATTAGTAGCAAAAAAGATGATACACAATTTGGGGCGTACATCAGTAACACTAGTAAATCTTAATAGTGGAAAGACAGTACCAAACCAAGCCAGTAACTTTAAAAAAAGCTGAGCAGGTACATTTACATCGCAATCCATGGCTGCTTTCTTTAATAGTAACGCAGAAGGCAATGAAAACGTTTCGGAAAACAACAAAAGAAACGCAGAAGTTATTCTCCCAATTTCTCAATGCATGAAACCACAAGAGAAACATACACATCCAACGGTAGGTTCCCCGAATAGTAGTATGCGTGTGACTAATCGACAAAGGCGATTACCCGAAAAACTCAGGAATAGCGTTTTTTTATGCGACGAGACAGTAATATCACTTCTAAAGTAGTTAATGGGGAACATGCATCTAAGTTAGATTAAAATCTAAGCATCAAAGAGATTACAAATGATCCACTCATCGACATATATACCTCTTCTAGGTCAATATGTAGTCAGCAAAACCAATGTAATACAGTTGAACTAAAGGTACTACATATGAATTTCTGTCCATTAGAAATAAAATAGATGTATTAGACATATTAATTAGAAACGACAGTGAGCTGATGAACCAAGATGTGATTTGTATTACCGAACACTGGTTGAGGGAAGGTGAAATAGAGTATACAGTTCTACCAAATTATATATGTGTTGGTGAATTTTGCTGAACCTCCAGTAGATGCGGTGGTGCTTTAATGTTTGTGAGAAAAATATTAAAGTATAAAGTAAAAGAACTACAGCATATATCTAAATGAGGAACAGACATTTGAGTATGCGGTAATAGAAATCGAAAAATCAGGACATAGCTTCATTATAATAGTCATGTATAGAACACCTGACAGCTCCTTTCCCCGTTTTATTCAAAAATTAGAACAACTGTTAACTCTAGTTAAGAAAGAAAGTAAACCAATCGTATTATGTGGCGACCTAAACATTGATTTCCTGACACCATTAAATCACCTAACAATATTATCAAACACTTTGCAATCCTTCGGCCTACAACACACTATAAACACTCCAACCCGCATTACACAAAAATCAGAATCTTGTATAGATGAAATTATAATAAATAATGAAACTACATCCTTAAAAGCACGTAATTTTAACACATCACTCTCCGACCATAATGCAGTTCAAATAAACATAACACTTCAACCCCCAAGATCGGAAAATTGATAGAAAAGAATATAAGTGGGCAAGAAACTTTCATGAAACAAACGTTAAGTACTTCCAATATCTTCATAGCAAGGAAGACTGGACGGATACATTACTAGAAAATGACGTAAACAATAAATACAGACAGTTCATTAATACCATTAGACTCTATTTCGAAATAGCCTTTCCACTTGAGAAAATGAAGATATATTCTCAAAAATCTAGATGCAACTGGATAACTCGAGGCATAATTAATTCCTGCATGAGAAAGAAACAACTACATACAATTGTGAAAAGGACGAATAATAGGAAACGAAAAGAATATTTTAATAAATATAGAAGTATTCTTAAAGGAGTAATAAAAGAAGCAAAGAAAACGCACACATCAAATAAGACATGTAAATCTGATAACAAGAACAAAACCCTAAACACTATGGAAAGTAGCAAACGAACAATCAACAGCCTCAAAACAGCAAAAAGTAGGAATTAAAAAAATAATACACCATGGCCAAGAAATAACCAATAAACACAATATTGCAAACCTACTTCATGTTTTTTTTTTTCCAACGTTCCGAAAACACTCAAATTCTGAGTCTGAAAAGACTAACAACATAAAATTATCTAGTAATTTTGTATCTATATACTTAATACTTACCACAGAGTTAGAAATAAGATCGATTATTAAAAAAATGAAGACGAAAAGATCTTCTGGGTCCAACGATATTCCTTATTATTTGCTTAAAACGTGTGCCGAATATTTTCTTATACCGTTGACTGATATATGCAATTCCTCCCTTGAAATGGGAACATTTCCTGAAGATCAAAACTTGCAAAAAGAAGACCTATACACAAAAAAAGGATCAACTACTGACCAAGGAAATTATCGTCCTATCTCTATTCTATCTGTTTTCTCCAAAATTTTAGAAAAAGTTATGTAGAACAGATTGGTGGCCTGTTTGGAGAAGAAAATATCTTCACAAAGAACCAATTCGGGTTTAGGAAGTGCAAATCAATTAACAATGGTATAGTTGCTTTTCTATGTGGTATATATAAAGCGAGAAAGAAATAAAATATATTGAATTTTTCTGGATCTTACAAAAGCCTTTGACTTCGTTAATCACAATTTTTTTAATAAAATGCGTAGTGATGGTATTAGAGGTCATGCTAATTTATGGTTCCAATCCTATTTGACTAACCGCATGCAATATGTAGAAATAGTTCCAACCAAGTCAGAAGTAAGACACATTAGGCACGGAGTTCCACAAGGATCAATATTAGGTCCTATACTTTTCCTTATATCCATTAACGATCTTCCCGCTTATATAGTTCCAAAAAAAGCGTACTTTTTGCGAATGATACAAACATTTTAGTTGAAATTCCAAATAACATTTGCTCCGAGGAATTCATATTTAAGAACACGACAGATAAAATTACAGAATGGATAAAAGCAAACCAACTTAACTTAAATACAGCGAAAACAACTATAATGAGTTTTCAATGAAGGAAAATCGAAATCTCTAAATATACATCAAATACATATAGACGGGGAACTCATGCAGGTATATGACACTTCTAAATTTTTAGGGTTAAACATGGGATGATCACGTGAATGATTTGTTGATCAAACTAAGCGCAAAAATATATCTTCTACGTAATGTTAGTAAGATTCTAACTACAGAAACATTGAAAACAATTTATTTCGGATTGATGCAGTCAATTCTATCGTATGGAATCATTTTCTGGAGTAATACCTGTTATGCGAGGATAGTATTTACAATGCAGAAGAAAATGTTACGAATAATGTTATCAGTTCCGTTTCATACACCAAGTAGACCACTGTTTCAGAAACTTAAAATATTACCATTGCCGTGTACATACATTCTCGAAACAACATCATTCATACATATGAATAAAAGAAACTTTCAACTCAATTCGGACCTACACCAATACAACACAAGAACAACGAATCATATTCATATATAAAATTTCCGTCTAACAAGAACTCAAAATTCGTTACACCACATAGAAATAAAACTATAAAAAATTACCAGATCGTGTCAAACGAATGTCAAGCTTGCAGTTCAAAAGACACCTCAAGTTACTGTTACTTAAACATCTTTCCTATGGTTTAGATGAATATCTTCAGTGTGATCTTTCTTTGTAATGTAAATATTACGATTTATTCGAATTTTGAAATATATAAAATGAGGTACAATTTATATTTTCTCTAAAAATACACTTTTAGTTTTATTGTTACATATATATATTTTGTATTATTATAATAAATATTGTATTATTATATATTATTTTTTTAATAATTGTATTACTAATTGTGGCGTTTCTCTTCTAATTATTATTATTAATTGTAATAGTAACTGTATCTCTTGACGAAGCCATGAACGCTAATTTCTTACGGCGGAAAATGAAATAAATAAATAAATGATTATTATTACTTATACTATAGATCCTTATAGTAAACTGCACGCATAATTCTACATGTATTTTCTCGTAATAAAAATACATTACTGTCAACATTGCATACTGAAACATCACAGAAGTAGTCCAAATCATTGTTTCTAACCCCATTTTCCTGTGTTTTCCATTTTTCTCTTTTTACTTAAAAAAAACACAAATGAATAGACATCTCGAAAATTCACGTTGGTACATTGCAAAATTTATACTTTATATAAACTCACGTTGGAAATCACAGTGCCCTATTTTTTTGTTCGTGTAGGATTACTTTTGACGCACCATTCGAAATAATTCTTGAAAAATTATAATTCATTCACCTATTTCCTTCATATGTTCTTCTACAAGATCTGCTCTGGGAGACATAAAAATATCTGAATTTGGCATAGATGAAATTGAAGGTGGATAGGAGAAGTAATTGTTGAAAAATTACCATTCTTCTTCGATATGCATAAAAATACGGTCTCCAGATACATGGAATAAGAACTAGTGCCAAAACACAAACCTACCTCTACAAGATACCCACTAAAAAGCGTGATTGGTATTTCTGGAACTGGGACGCCAGAATTCTTTGCTTAAAATTCAAACTTTCTTGCTCTATATTTATGGTGTATGTTACATTAGGTCAGTTTAGGTTACGTTCGGATCTGCGGGCGGGCAAAATTTTTGCCTAAAATTCATACTTTTTTGCCCTTTTCATTTGAAAATTTTCAATTCTATTTCGATTTGCGTATAAATACGGTTACCGGATGTACGGCATAAGAAATGCAGTGCAAAAGCACAAACCCACCTGTCCTAGGTGGCCATTAAAAAGCACGAATGCTATTTAACCGAATCAGAGTAGCGCGACGCTCGTGAGCCAAACGGAGAATGAGAGTCAGCGATGGTGGGTATAAGCGTAAGCGAGGATAGTGAGAAAGAAATAGATTTTGGCACATATGCGAGTTTCTATAGCAATGGTCATTGCTTCACGCTGTATGGACTCCCTGTCTTCGTTATTTTCAACTGTCTATCACACTTCCCGCATTCAGTTTTTAACTTAATTAATCCGTGTATTTCAAGAAAATTCAATATTTCTGTTTCATTTCCTGCATAAGTAAGTTCGAAATTGAGAATTGATATGTCGGAACCTAAGCAGGATCCCGCCAATACTTGAAATTACTGTGGCACACACATTACTTCATGGTGTTATTCAGCTACTTTTGAGGGGGCTCAGTGGTAGAGCGTTCACCACCGGTGCTTGAGGTGCAATTAGATCCCAGTTCGCGCCGTGTGGACATTGTGGTGCACAAACACCGTGCTCGTGTTTCTCATGGGGTTCTCACGTTTCCTTTCACTTTTTTATTCCACCATTTCACTCATTTCTCACTTTCACCGTCTAATCGGCATAACCGTGCGACGTTAAACTTAAAGATTTCATTTCATTTTTTTTACCTACTCCCCCCCTTCCAGTTCTAAAATTATTCCGAGCAGGGTTCTAGACACTCTGCAGAAATTCACCGCCGGTGGAAAATAACATCAAATAAAAGTCATCTTTAATACGCACTTATTTTATATTTTATAAATCGTAAAGCACTTGTAATGATTTTACGCTAGTAACCGTACACTTGTATTCTTAAAATACAGGTATATTATTTTGTATAAAATTCTGTCGCCTAGAGAAGTAAGTTTCTCATAAATATGTGTTTTCGTACAAAGTATACAATTTTACCTGTAAATCTTCCAAAATGTGGCTGGGCCAAAACTACACCAGCACCAGTTGTTGTATGTGACCTCGCAAGGTAGATTTTTGAAATTAAATTGTGCACGTCTTAATGGTTCATGTGACTGGAGTCATTAACATAACACTCAACTTCACATCATCATCTTTCCTTTCTCTCAGCGTTGCCAGATTACAGAGCAGTGTTGCCAATCGGAATCAATATCAAATCTCATGTCAAGAGGCAAAAAAAAAAAAAAAAAAAAAATCTCATTTTGCATGTTAATTTCCCACGCTATACTAATTAAAAGTATGCTATAATATTAAAAAAATAAATTTATATGTGTTAGTCACTTTTTAAAATATGTAAATCAATAAGCCGTAAATTTCGATCTTATTGAAAAATCCCATATACGCTGCTTATTACTAGGGAACGGAACTTCATGTGCTAAAAAACTCAGAAATATTTATTTATTTATGTGCTATAAATTTTGAAAATATGTGATAAAATTAGAAAAATATGTGACAAAAATAAAAATATTTGGCAACAGAAACTTAAATATTACGTATATTGTGAACATCTTAAATTCAGTTTTGAACTGTTTACCTTCTAGCGAGCTATTCTTTAGACTACCATAATTTTCACCAAGTTCTCCATTGTAAATTTGTGATGATTATCCCTAAAAAGCACCTTATATTGCGAGAAAGATAGCTCCACGTCACAATAAACTATTTTCGCATATTTGAAACACGAAATTTCACTAACTCTGAAATTGGCCACATCTTCCTTCACCATTTCCCCTTCCAAAACACGTGCAATTTTACACAATGTTTGAAAACCTAGGTTTCTTTCAAAAATGTCTGTAAATTTAGACATTGGCACTTGTCCGTTAGCAACAGAAAGTTCTATCAGTTTCCTTTCTATTATGTGGATTTCACCCACTGAAGCTGACAGTACGTTCGATGAAGACTCAAGCTTTTCTATACAACGAGAAAGAAAGGACAGGTTTGTTGAAATGAATGCTAACTCGAGTTTTACGGATGGATCTTTTAACAGTTCTTGTAGAATTTCTATGGACGATGTTTCGTTTTTGTTGAGATCATTTACGACAAATACGAATTGTTCAAACTCTTGGGCATAATACTCAACGGCATTCAACCAAGGGCCCCATAGAATAACTACAGGAGCGGTTGGAAGAAGAATCCCAGAATATTTTTGATTAAAAATGTCGATTCATTTAGGTGACTTGGTAAAAATTTTCTTTTCATTTGAAACTAGTCTATCGACCTAAGGACTCTTATCTTTTCACATATTCTATGCAACGCATGAGCCACACAGGTAACATGCTCCCTTTTAGGGTAGCTAACGGCAAGGTCTATTGCAGCTTTTTTTCATGTAAGCTGCAGCATCTGTAAAAAGAAGAACATTGTCAAATTTTATGCCTTCTGGCCACAAGTTGTATTGCTTCGTTGAAAAGCCTTGCTATCGTTACATGTGTAGCAGCAGATAGCTCTTTACACAGTACCAAATAATTTTTCGTCAGCACAGTTTCGTCTCCATTACTTAGCACTCCTACAATCACTGGAGTCTGTAGTTTCGCCCATAGATATTTTGATGCGCACATTCCGAGCGAATATGTTGTAAAATTTGTTCGTAACACCTGTGCAGATAATTTTTTTCACAATGTTGATTCGTCAGGCGGTTCGAAATTCGTATATTTCACGAGAAACTTTCGTAATTCAGGGTTCTTTAATTTGAACAGTGGAATATCTGCGGATACAAAAGCTCTGCACAAATCCATTGAAAAAGCCGAAAATTTTGACGGTTTACCAGAACTAGATGCAATTTGTTGACCAATAAATGCCTGTCTCTTGCTCAAACGTGAAGCAGCAACAATATGATTTTTGCTCTCCAAATGCTGCTCACTTTGCGAACGTTGGTCAGCCGCGACAATTTACCACACGGTTGGCAAAATAGCACTTTGTCATCAGTAGAAAATACATCTTTATATTCATCAAAGAACTTCTGCAAACGAGATGAAACACTTGTTTTTATTTTAGGCATTTTACAGTAAGGAAATACATACACTGTGCTTACTAAGCACCACTTAGAATAGAATAAACGAAAAGACACGTAATGGATTCAAACTCCTGCAGTGTTGTAACTGGCTTGTGGCTGGGTAGAATTCCCTCAACAGGACCTTACGTGTAGATTAAAGAAGGCACCAGAAGTCTGCCAGTTAACGTACTCAAAGACAAAACAAACCTGACACACGATATGAAAGAGGTGTGGCATTTTTTTTTTCGAAGATTTCGGTGTAACAGTCCTCAATGAGTGATTTTATGTGTTTAAAACGAATACTCTTAAAATATGTATTTACATACGGAAAATTGGAAAATATGTTTTTTATGTAAAATAAAATTTGCTGAGGTGGCATGAAAGGATATAATCAGCATTTTGTCAAAAGAATGGGCCTCTATCTCACTGCAGAAAAAACATTTATTTAAATAAAGTTCCGTTTCCTACTTATTACCCCTTTCGGAGAAATTAAGGTCAAAAACTCCCAAGATATGGGATTTTCCCCATAGGTTGGCATCACTTTTACAGAGTCAAACATCGTTACATTAACTGAAATTACATTAACTACATTAACTAAGACATATAGGCTACAATACACACACACACATACACAAATAAACAACACACACACACACACACACACACACATATATATATATATATATATATATATATATATATATATATATATATATATATATATATATATATATATATATATATACATCCAAATCCTTTATATCTTCCAAATTATAAAATCCATGTGTCTAATTACTGTATTTTCATTTATTGTTATTTACTTCTTAGTTTTAAATAATTTGGAGGTTACAAAATTGAAGATTCGTCGACTATACTTTATATAACTAATAATATGATTTTTGTTTCATTTCTATTTGCACTAAAAAGCAGCAAAGTACTAATTTACAAATGATGAAAAGGAACCAGTTTGTAAAGTAATGTAGAAATTATGTAGAAATAGAGATGAAGTACTATAAATAAACCCCAAACCACCGTTAGTAATAAACGTCGGTCTGTTTGGTATCTTTGACTCCAATTTCTAAAGAGGTACTCGGATTTCACTTCATGTGAATTAACGCATGAAATTTCGATAAATGGGTAGGAAGAGAGACCCTGTGTGGCAATGTTACGTTCAAAATTATAGAGTCAATTCAGTATCTTTCAGATAATGTGAACATAAATATTTATGCAGACATGTAGATAAAATTGTGGGATATGTGTCTTCTGGTAGTTACCGTACGGAACCTAATTTTTTTATAACATTTAAAAATTTAATTTGTTAGTAATGTCAGTAGTAGAATCAAATTTAGAAAATCAACTAACATGTAAATTTAAACTGGTTAGCAATTTAAAATTATGAGGACTTATTATACCATTTCTTCTGACATAATTAATTCCATAGAACATATTGTAAGAAAATATACATTTATGCGTACTTTCTGAATGTAATAAAATATTAATAAAATATCATAATAACGTTCAGAATATATATTTTAAAGACTCCTCTGGGGACAACAGTAAAGCTGTGATATAAAAACGAATTTCATTTTGACATCATAATATACTAATAGAATGGAATGTTCTTTGTCATTGTATACATGACTCCAAAAGTGCATTACCACCTGCTATTCTCCTTTTCCTGCAATAGCAGGCAACCCAAAAAAACTCGGCGCTTGGGTTGGTTGCGAATTCGAAAGGCGTTGGAACAAACTTCAATTTTGTAACAAATATATCAGTGTGGCAAACTGCAAATAAGAGAATAAAACAAATTCTTAAGAATGACAATTTTATTACAGTGACGGAGTTGGATGACATCAAAAGTTACAAAATAATCTTACTTAAACAGTTCAAACAAAATGAATGGCAACAAACAGATACCAGAGAAAGCATTTTTCTTCCCCCACACAAAAATTATCTCATTAAAAAGAAAAATGTTACATTATGTAAAGTTTTAATATAAAATCCACACAAAAATTTATAAATTTGACAACCGAAAGGCAAGAACAACTGAGCCGAAGTAAATGAAATTGTGCACAGATATTGGAAACATAAAATGAGGGAATACAGGTTTCGTATTTTCTTGAAAAAAAAAACGGTTCAGTGGGGCACGGACCTCTCCAAACATTTGATCACGAAATATCAAAAGTGCTAGTAACAGTATGTCAGATGTGTGTAAAGAACATGGAGAATAGCCAGGAAACTTTGTGTATGGATAATACGCAAAAAAGGAATACGGTTTGTTTTGTATTCTACGGAAAACGGGTTTCAGGGGCAAAAGAACACACTCCAAAATTTTGAAATTTGACGCCCCAAAAATAAGAAGAAATGTACCAAAATGAATGAAATTTTGTACAGATATTGTAGTCACAAAGTGAGGGAATACGGGTTTCGTATTTTCCTGGAAAAGACGGTTAGGGGGGCACGGACCCCACCAAACCTTTGATCATGAAATATCAAGAATGCTAGTAACTGTATCTCAGATGTGTGTAAAGGACATGACGAATTTCAACGAAACTATGCGAATGGACAATGTGCAAACAATGAAGGTATACGTTTCATATATTTTCTGTGGAAAAACGGTTTAAGGGGACAAAAGAACACAGCCCAAAATTTTGAAAGTTCACGCTCAAAAGGTAAGAAGAAGAGAACCGAAATGAATGAAATTTGGCACAGATATTGTAAACATAACATGAGGGTATGCGGGTTTCGTATTGTCTGAGAAAAAACGGTTAGGTGGAGCACAAACCCCTCCAAACCTTTGATCATGGAATATCAAAAGTGCCAGTAATAGTATGTCAGATGAATTTAAAGAAGAGGAAGAATTGCTACGAATCTTTGTGTATGGACAATACGCAAAAGATAAACGAATACGTTTTTTTATTTTCGGCGAGAAAACGGTTTTAGGGGGTGAAAGCCCCCATCGAAAATTTCGGAAATTGACGCCCGAAAAGCAAATAGAAGTGAACCGAAGTGAGTGAAATTGTGCACAGATATTGTACACATGATATGAAAGAATATGAGTTTCATATTATCCAGAAAAAAATGGTTGAATAGGGCACGGACACCTACAAACCTTTGATCACGGGATATTAAAAGAGCTAGTAACAGTACGTCAGATGTGTGTAAAGGATATGAAGAATTGCAACTAAGCTTTGTGTATGGAAAATACGCAAACAATAAACGAATATTGTTTTTTATTGTCAGCGAAGAAAGTTTTGGGAGGCTAAAGCTCCCACCTAAAGTTTTGAAAGTGAAAGCCCGAAAGGCTAGAAGAAGTGAACAAAAGTGAATGAAATTGTGCACAGATTTTGTAGACATAAAATGAGGGGATGCGGTTTTCGTATTTTCCTCGAAAAAAGGTTGGAGGGCACCGACCCCTCCAAACCTTTGTTCGCAAAATATCAAAAGAACTAGTAACAGTATGTCAGATGTGTGTAAAGGACAAGAAGAGTTGCAACATAATTTTGTATATGGACAATACACAAAAAATAAAAGAATACGTTTTTTTTATTTCCTGCCGAAAATCGGTTTCAGGGTCAAAAGAACGAACCCCAAAATTTTGAAATTTACGCCCGAAAGTTAAGAAGTGAACCGAATTGAATGAAATTTGTACATATATTGTAGACACAAAAAGAGGGAATACGGGTTTCGTATTTTCGTGGAAAAGACGGTCAGGTGGGGCACGGACCCTTCCAGACCTTTGATCATGAAATATCAAAGGTGCTGGTAACAGTATGTCAGATGTGTGTAAAGGAAATGATGAATTGCAACAAAACTTTGCGCATGGACAAACCACAAAAACTAAATGAATGTTTTTTACTTCCTGCGGAGAAACAGTTTTAGGGGGCAAAAGATCCCACCCAAAATTTTGTAAAGTTGGCGCCAGAAAGGGCAAGAAGAAATGAACCGAAGTGAACGAAGTCATACACAAAATGAGGGAATAGGGTGTTCGAATTTTCCTGGAAAAAGCGGTTGTGTGGGGTACAGACCCCTCCAAACATTTGATCACGAAAAACCAAAAGAGCTAGTAACAGTATGTCAGATGTGTGTACAGGACATGAAGAATTGCAACGGAACATTGTATATGGACAATACGCAAAAAATGAAGGAATGGCTTTCTTTATTTTCTGTTGAGAAACGATTTAAGGGGCAAAATAACCCCCTCCAAAATTTTGAAATTTGACGCCCGAAAGGTAACAAGAATGAACTGAAATGAATGAAATTTGGCACAGATATTGTAGACGTAAAATGAGGGAATACGGGTTTCGTATTGTCTGGAAAAAGCGGTTGGGCGGGGCACGCATCCCGCCAAACCTTTGATCACGGAATATAAAAAACGCCAGTAATAGTATGTCAGATATGTTTAAACGATATAAAGAATTGAAACGAAACTTTGTGTATGGACAATGCGCAAAAACTAAACGAATACCATTTTTTATTTTCTGCGGATAAACGGTTTTATGGGGCAAAAGCTCCCATCCAAAATTTTGAAAGTTGACGCCCGAGAGGCAAAACGAATTGGACCGAAGTGATTTAAAGGTGCAGAAATATTGTATAGGTAAGATTAGGGAATACGTGTTTCTTGTTTTCCCGAAGGAGAAAAAAACTGTTGAGTGGACCGAAGCTTTAAGTGGCGTGAGGAGTGGACCGAAGCAAATGAAATTGTATGTAGATATTGGATATGTAAAATAAGGTCTTTCGTGTTTCAGAATTGTCGTCTTCATCCGATTTCTTCAAATTTGGCATATCAACTACAAGCACAAAGAGTATAGCATATTTTATAGTATTTCAGAAGGCACATTTAACCCGTAGAATGTTTTTGCGCATAAAAAAGTGTGTCGATTTGTTTCCAGTTTGCTGTTGATCTGTGATACTTGAGATCTTATTTTATATAGAGTCTATATAATATCTACACACAATTTGGTTTGCTTCGATCCACTCCTTCCTACGCTTTACTTTTTTTCGGATGTGGTCTAGGCCCCAGCACTGTTTTGTCTGAAAATATTAAAATACGTTTCATTTATTGCTTTGCAAATTGTCCCTATACGAAGCAATTCTGCATATCATTTACGAACTTCTAACGTATGCTTAATTGCACTTTTTATATTTTGTAATCAACGGTTTAGAAGGTCCGTGCCTCACTCAACCGATTTCTTCAAAAAAATACGAAACCAAATTACCTCATTTTACGTCTACAATATCTTTGCACAATGTCATTCAATTCGGTGCACTTCTACTTGCCTTTTGGGCCTCAAATTCAAAATTTTGGATGGGGGCTTTTGCCCTCTAAAATTGTTTCTCCGCAGAAGGTAAAAAAGTATTCGTTTATTTTTTGCATATTGTCCCTACACAATATGTCGTTATAACTCTTCGTGTCCTTCAGGCACTTCTGACATACTGTTACTAACACTTTTGATATTTCATGATCAAAGTCTTGGAGGGGTCTGTGTCCTACCTAAACGGTTTTCTGTTTTTTTCTTCAGAAACATAAGAAACCTGTATTCCCTCATTTTATGCCTACAATATCAGTGTACAATTTCGTTCCCTTCGGTCCACTAGTTTTTGCCTTTCGGGCGTCAATTTCGAAATTTGAGGTAGGAGCTTTTGCACCCTAAAACAGTTTTTCCGCAGAAAATAAAAAAAGACGTATTCGTTTATTTTATGTGTAGTATGAATGTGGCAAATTTTATCAAAATTGGAGTGTTACACTTCAGAAGTGTTACTTGTCAGTCATTGTAGAATTATTTTCCTTGTTCCTCCATCAATAAGAAATTGTCTGACAAGTAAGGGGTCCAAATGGATTAATCGAGTTGCGGAATGAGACGTAGAGCCACTGATAGAGGTGTGGAAATGTGTATATGTGCAAAGTTATAAGTGCTGAACGCCATAAGAAACGGTGGGAGTCAAAACTGGTGGGAGAAGGGCTATGCTATGTTATTGAAATACATCTAATAGACTATTGAATCGTGAAAATAGTGAAAGATGGACAATGCAAACGGTTGTAGTTTCACATATTGACAAAAGAAGAATGGGCAGAGTAGATCACGAACCTCCGGCGCCATCTTGATATCCGCCATTTTGAAATCTGTGATAATTTTTGAAATGGAAAAGTAGTGATTTGATATATCAGTTAGGGCCAGCAGGTTCTCAAAATTCAATTATGGACTTTAGTGGTCCTTATCTGTACTTATTTGGAAGATTTAAGATAATGTTCATAGTTATTTACGAAAAGCTAGGAGACTGATATTCGTATGTTGAAAGTTTGGACTATCACGAAAACACATGTAAGTTGAACATATCCAAAGCCAAGAAAACTAACCGCGAAATTTGATATCCAAGTTGTATATTATTACATTTCACTATCGAATATTAAATTTCACTGTTACAAAAAGTGTTCAAAAAGTTTAGCACAGTGATCTCTATTTTTTTTATTTGTTGCAGGAAGAGAATGATTTATTTTCTGAACATACTTGGAACATTTAGCTATAAGTTGGTATATTAAAGTATTTTCTTATTTACAGGTTAGCCATAACGGACCGTGAAGTAGATGTCAGATTGCGACAACTGTCGGTGATGGAAATCCTCTTCAACACTGGCGATGACTCTGCCACATGGATTCACAGGAAGTTGCTCTCTGTTTATGGGAAAAACACATTGGATCGCAGCAGTATCCAGCGGTGGTTGCAGAGGTTTAAAGAAGGTGATTTATCTTCTGGAAAATCCACGATGCGGTAGACTATCGACGGTAGTGAGTGATGTGAATAAGGAGACCATTAATCAAATCATCCAAAATGACAGACGTGTGACTACACGACAGCTTGCTGAAATGACTGGTTTGTCAATGGTTAGTGTGCTATCAGTGGTACAGTCACTCGGGGACAGAAAAATCTGTGCACGTTGGGTTCCTAGATTATTGACAAGATAAATGAAAAAGATGAGGAAGGATGTGTGCGAGGGCCTAATGACGACCTTTACTGAAGAGAGGAAACAGTGTTTTGACGGCGTCATTACCCAGGATAAAACATGGTTGTTTTCGTCCGAATCTGAAGGCAAAATACGTCTGAAGGCCCACCTGCGCGGTAAAACATTTGATAGTGAGAAAGACTTTATGTCCTGTGTCAAGCGATTGTGTAAAAATCAATCCCCAGAATTTTACCAAAGTGCATTTACATCATGGAAAGAACTTTGGACCATATGCGTCACAGTTGATGGAAGCTACCTTGAGTAGGCTCAGTGTATAGCTAAATGTTCCAAGTATGATCACAAAAAATTTCGTTCTCCTTCTGCAACAAATAAAAGAAATAGAGACCGCTGTACAAACCTTTTTTGAACACCCTTTGTAAGTTTCTTTGTTGTAGATATGTGAGCCATTTCTTGTCCATAATACGACTAATTACACTGGTCGGCAAAATGAAACTTTTATCGCTCCCACGAACGAAAATAGGTGATTCCTATAGGTTTTGAAGCTCCTGAGGTCGAATCCGTAAACCGTTTTTCTCCAGGACGTACCAGTTTTCAGAAAGGAGAGGGTGTTTCAATATCCACCCAAAGATGCTATTCTCCACCCATAATAATTTGCACGTTATAACTTCAATATCAATATAAATTATGCACATAAAATTGAATAAAAAGTTAAAGTATAACACATACGTGTCACTTGGTTTTCCTACTCCTCTTGTAATTACTACAGGGTGTCTCGCGTGTCACACTCCAACAGAAGTCTGCCAACTTATTCACACTTCATTTACCAAGATAGCGCCTCTCCATGGTAGCTATTTGGTGGTCAAACCTTTCCCCGTGCTCGTCAGAGACCTCCGCCAAGCTGTACATTTCAGGGAAGAAGTCCAGGTGGCAATGCAGGAAGTGTAACTTTAGGGACATATTACGTCTCATATTACGAAATGAAGTAATTAACCTGCCTACAATGTCTTTGTAATCAGGTGACTTATGATTCCCTAGCAAGTAACTGCACACTTCTCAAAACCTCCCAAGCCTCACTTTTAACTTCATTAACCTTAGAAACGTCTCTGATTTAACGTCCCGTAAAAACACTTTCTTTCACCTTGGCCTCGCTGACTCTTGGGAATAGTTTTCTGAAATGATTAATTGCTTCACCATCCCGGTTCAGGGCCTTGACGAAGACCTTCATGATCCCTAATTTGATATGAAGGAGTGGTAAGAATATTTTCTCCGGATCCACAAGACGTTCATTATCCACGTTCATCTTCACTGGGACCAGTTGCTTCCTTGGCATCCATTTTGTGATGGTGTACTGGTCTTTAGCTCGACTATCCCAATGACATAAGAAGCAGCAGTGCTTTGTGTAAACTTCCTTGTAAACCGGTGAGGATGGCAATAACCTTAAGGTCAGTGCATATATACCACTGGGACTGTTCGTACTTTATTTTCTGCAATAGGTTGCGTATGTTCTCGTATGTGTCTTTCATATGTACAGCATGAGCAATACGGATGGCTGGCTTTTCATTGCCATTGCGCAGTAACAGTGTCTTGAGACTTATCCTAGACGTATCTACGAATAGCCTCCAATCTTCAGTGTTATAGTACAACTTCAGTTGTCTCATAATCGATGGAATGTTACTGCAATACACGAAATCACCACCCTTTGTAAAATTAGGAACTAGGCTCACCTCTCTTTTACTATACATCGATATATTCACATCTTGGTTTAGTAGATTACATTGTTGAAGTCGTGATGCAAGCAACAGGGCCTTAGACTTGGGAAGGTTTACGTCTCTGATCAGATCATTCAGCTCTTCTTGACTTATCACATGGGGTTCATTAGTGTCAGGCACTGGAGCGTAATTGGGATCTGACTGTGTACTCCAAGATTGTGCAACAACCTCACAAGCAGCAGGTTCTTCATCGGATGAAACACTGCACAGTGTGTATGAGTCTGGTGGTAGGGGTACAGGCAGACAAACATCATGTTTCACAGATCTCCTCGTGGAATCCAAGTTAGGATACTGTATTTTATGCTTCATGTTTTTTTTGAGAAACCTTCTATATTAGTCAGGCAGAAGTAACACTCTGAAACATGATCTCAGGGCTCGCGCCAAACGATAGGTACGGCAAACGGCATCGATTTATGTGTACCTTTCAACAATTCTGTGAGAGTACGCGCACACGAGTTACAACTTTGTTTCAGAGCCCAAACGCGATCCTGGCCGATTTTACAACCGAAGTACAGATTTTAGGCTATCTTCAGGAACGGTGACAATGGTCTACTTTGTCCCTTGAAAATCACTTCTCCACTTACGTAGCAGAACGGATCTGTCGAATTGTTGCAAGTTCTCGGCATGTTCGTTTAACACAAACGTCAATATATCACGCAGAAATATTTTTCACCTACGGCATACACAGACACAGCGTAACACCACCTTCTAAACACGAAGATCAACTCGAAATTGAAATTTTTGTTTCTCACGACAACGTGGTGTATGTCTTGGCGCATTTTTCAACAATCTGTCTGTCGTCTAGACAAAAGGGAGCCGACAAATGATTGCAAGTTGATTACTAAATCTTTCTCCGTCAATTACGCCTAGGTTTTAGTGTATGCAGTGTGGAACGACAATAAATCTTTGCAACCCAAGGGGAGGGGGTACGTTTCCGGGGAGTTGTGAGCTAGAGAAAAGAATTTTCCTGGGATATAGTCTAGTAACAGTTCTTGGATTAAGGTAAAAATTCAGTATTATGCACTCCAAACACGGATAACACATTAAATACGAAAAATACGATTTTTCTGTCAATTATGGAAACAGCAACCCGCCCCCCGAAAAAACCGTGCTGGAACTTTCTCGATAAGATATTCGTAATCAGCTTCTCGAAATCTATCCGGTACACCCTTTCGCCCTCGTAAAAATTCAGAATTATGCACTCCAAACATGGAAAAACATATTAAATACGAAAAATACGATTTTTCTGTCAATTATGGAAAGAGCACCCCGCCAAAAAAGCCTTACGTGCTCGAACTTTCTCGATAAGTTATTCGTAATCAGCGTCTCGAAAACCACCCTTTCACCCTCGTGGGAGGATTTTCATGACGAC
The DNA here is from genome assembly GCF_964235325.1 of Thermobia domestica. Lineage (NCBI taxonomy): Eukaryota > Metazoa > Arthropoda > Insecta > Zygentoma > Lepismatidae > Thermobia > Thermobia domestica. Next base: position 6,746,118 of record NC_137466.1, on the reverse strand, counting down.
CAGTGTAATCCTAAAAGACTCAAAGATCGAATTTAGTCGTACCTTTAGTATTTCTTCCAATCAACGTACAATTGTAGTTCTCAGGCTTTCGAAAATTATGAGCCTCAAAGACTCCTTCTACCATACAAATAATAGTATCAATAATACAACCTATCAGTAATACATATTAACGGTAAACCACCGATAAACTGTGAGCAACCACTGTGAAATGAAATTAAGTATTTCATTTTAACGAACCACGATTATGCTCTTTAGGCTAAGGGAGACAATGATTAAGGCAAGTGAATGTTGATGGAAGATATGATGGAATGAGAATGTGGAAGGAAATTGGAGTATCCCGAGAAAAGCCACACACGATACGACGGTGTGCACCACAAAGTCTCTTGGCTGTGGATCGAACCAGAGGCCCCACGTACCAGAGATAAGTGTTTACCACGGAGTCGCCATGTCCTCCCCCAATCCCTAAGAGACGCGGGCATCCCGTTAACAATAACTGACATAGAAAAACGTACTTCCCATTTTCGCACGAAGGAAACTTCACTAATCCCACATTCTGACCGTTTGTACTTCTTGTATGTTGGTTTATCACACACAATACTTAGTATATCGATACATGTGTCAGAATAATAGTGTTTCATCCAAGGTAGGGGCAGGGTGACTTAGTTATAGAGCGCTTACTTCTGGTGCTGGATGGACCTCGTTCGATCCCAGACTATAAAAGTTTGTAGTGGATACCATCGTATCCGTGCCATTTCTCAGGATTATCCTGTTTTCTCCTACATTCTCCTTTCACGAATTATTTTCCAAAAAATAGCTTCCATCTATTATCTCTCTCTATTATTGGATCGGATTTCAGTTTAGCATCCCTTCGGTTGCAAAATTACATGAGAAATGGAGCTACGGATTAACGTGAGATCCGAACTGCTTGTGCTCCCGCCACAAATCGGAGCCGGGTCTCGTATGCGAAAGTCGCACACGCTACCCCATAGCCATGCGTGATCTCTCTGTCTTCATTAGCCTAGAAAGCATAACATTTAAACTTTATGGACTTCAAATAATTTCAGTTTCTCTCGATAGTCAGTTCTATTGAGACGGACTGATTTTCCGCCTCAGTTAATTATATATATTATTGTTCTCTGTACGGAAGAATGCATAAATATTTTAGTAACTTTTACACCGAAATTTCCGAAGATTGTAAATTCCGTTGCAAATATTGCGATTTGCAATATTCAGAATGTGCGAAAGCACCCGGCGCGAGGCTACCTTGCGTTAGTCAGAACTTGCGAAAGCGCACCCGGCGCGAGGCTACCTTGCGTTAGTCAGAACTTGCGAAAGCGCACCCGGCGCGAGGCTAGCTTATCAAGGAGGACGTAACAATATGAGTTTTTGTACAATATATTACGCACAATGTTACGCTGAAGCAGTGTTAAATAGATTTAATGTGAAGAAACAATAATACGAAAACATTCAGAAGCCATACAGTGTTTAGTGTGTGTTAAAGGAACTTCGTTACTTGTATAATTACAACAATATCGTAAAATATAAAAAGCCGTGTAACATGAACTTGCTGATATACGTGTTTAAAACTGCTGAAGTGATGTATCAGTGGGAGCTTGAGTTCCTGGTGGCTTGTTTTACATTTTCCGTCTCTTCTGCTTCATATGCAGGTAAAGTTTAGATAATAAGTCTATTGATATCCAAGATGTTTTGGAAGAAACTCGTTTTATCAGCATGACCAGTGGGACGAACTGCATGGAAACACATTTCTAATTATATTTGAAATACTGTGGTCTTCATAGAAGTATAAACAAGGAAATTCATCATCGAATATTCAGAAAGTGATAGTTTATAGTGCATATCATCACCTGGAAATTCTTGAACCAAAAGCCAGCTCTCAGGGGGCTTGTGATTAAAAATTGTAAGGTCCGGGTACTGCTGATTTTTTTTTCATATTAATCCAACGACTTCTTATTGGTGTATTGAGGTAATCTATTGCATGAATCACTGTAATTTAACAAAGGATCTATTTACGTGTGAGCAGTCTCGTGGCAAAATATTACAATGAGTGCTTAATTACAAACGTGTTTTCCCGCAGTGAGCTCCCACAACTTCGATAATCTTCATTCCTATTAGCCTAAATGTCCGTCCTCAACCATTAAAAATTCAACAACCAAAGGTATTTGGAAGAAATTTATGTATGTTTCTTGGTTGTGTATTGTAAGAATTTCTATATGTTTATTGCTACTTATTGCTATTATCAGTATTTAATACAGTATATAATTTGCTTCCAAATATTTACGCTTTTATGTTAATAATGTTCTTTTGATTTTGTGTTTATCATCGCTACTATTCCATAAACAAAAGTGTGTTATGTAATTGGAGATGATACCGAAGAGCAGTTCCTCTCAGATAATTTGTGAGGTTCATTCTACGTATTTCAGTGTAGTTTAATCAGAATTGGCTTCTGATAAAAGAACGTGTATCTCCTCGATACTCTCTAGTCAAAATTAGGAAAGTAAGCGTTTACCACCAGTTTCGGCGAATCTACCTACTTCAATCTGGAAAGTCATTACGAAATATTTCTATCACGCCTGATAATTTGTTAAAGTGCACCATCATAGTACAGTGGAGTCCGTCAAGACTATGGGCATAAATAGATGTTAATACAGTGGAGTTCCGTCTACACAGGTTACATTTCAGATGTATAAAAAGGTGAGTGACAGTTGCTGAGTAAATTGCACGTACCACCAGTGAATATATTTGGGTGACGGTTGCTGAATAAATCGCACGTCCCGCTGTCAGAGTAATACAGACTTGTTTTGTATTTTAAAAGTGTAATCCCGTTCGTAGTGGTTCGGAACTAATTTTTGATAGTATTATTATTTATTGTAAGTCACGACGGCTGCGCTGATACATTAATAGTAAAGCAAAGAAGTAAATGTTATCACTCTTACTGCTAATTGTGTAATTAGAACAAATTTGTAGGTGTATTGTTTCATGCTCTTATCATTAATATGTCCAAATTTGATAATTGAATGATGTAAAGCAGTATACTTGGCCGGTGCTATGTACTTCGTCCTTGTCTTGTGTCCCTGAGAGTAGAGTAGTGCGTCGTCTTTCTGAAGTTGGCTAGAGCTGCATATCATTTCCCAGATGTCGAATTTAGTCATTCATCACCTTGGATATAACAGACTTATCAGTTACAATTACGTGGAAGAAGATTGAAGGAAACTCGAAGTCTGGAAACTGAGTTGATGTCCATGGACTGTTTTTTTTTTCTTTAATGGTTAAAAATTGACGTTTCTCTTCATTTTATTTTCCTGTTTCTCCAAAGACATAACTGTATTATCGAAGATTTGTGAATAATAAACATATTCCAATTGATATATATATGCTTCCAAAAATACCGATAGAATAGATAGACTGCCAACAGACTATCGAGGAATTATGTAGTAAGGTAAGATTGATTACATTTTCTATGATATTGTTTATTATAAGTTAGTAAGTTCATTTGGTTGCACCAGAATGCAAGAGCCTTAAAAGGTTATCCAAGTCAAACAACTTGTAGAACGTAAGAGAGAGTAAGTTACAAAGTGGCGACCCAGTGTCAGGATTAATTGCATCTGGCTAGCAAACTGAAAATAAGGCTATAGAAGGTAATATTCGTTAATTATTAATGGTTGAGAGGACAAAAGGCGGAATGAAGAATTTTCGGAGTTGTTGGAGTGTTTCTGTGGGAAAACCGTATTCTATGATTTTGAAGTTCATATTGTGTTGTATCTAGATATATATATTTTATTGTGTGTTACATATATTTAACTGTGAAATTACATAGAGAAAAACAAAAATAGGAAAAATGTCAAATAGTTCCGAAAATAGTCGTAATAGCTCTGACACGGGAGAGCGTGCATATGCTTGTTGCCATCATAGCGTATCAGAGGAAGTGTTTGAACTTTCCGAGAAAATTAAATCAGTCATGTGCGGGAAATGTTTTCGCTGGTACCATTTTCGTTGTGTAGGCTTGAAGGAATCACCTAGCACGTATGATTTGGTCAGTGCTGAGACCTATCTTTGGTATTGTAAGGAATGCGAATCCCAAAAGATTTCTGATGATTGTGACAAAATCCCTGAACTTGAGGAGGATCGGGAAAACGACGAAAATGCGAACAATTCTGGAGTCTTTCGAGATCCAGTTGTCACTTCTTCGCCGGTTGCGGCTGCACAGGGTATCATAACTATTGAGATGTTGTTCGCTCAATTAGTAAAAATGAATAAATGTATTGAGCAAATAAGCATTGACCAAAAGAAAATATGTGAGGATCAAAGAAACATAGGAATCGAACAAACGAAATTAAGGGCTGTTCAAAACGAACAGAAGGCTGAAGTTACAGCAGGTTTCAAGGAAGTTGCTGCAACTGTACAGAATGTCACTAAGCAACTCGAGAGTTTTAAACTGGAAGTAAGGGAAGAGTTAAACGCGGAGGCGTCGCGACTGGACGAACGTATAGATATGGTAACCGCCATTGTTATGAAACATGATGACAGGATTAAAACCCTTGACGAAAGTGTCAGAGAACTTCACGAAAAGGAGAGAACTCGAAGCGAGACATTGAGAAGTTTGCCAGAAATGTTGAGAAAGCAGAATCACGAGATCGCATCCCTTCATGAATACCAGGATTCTAATAATGATGTCCTTAATTCGTTGCAAGTCCAAACCAATGATATCAGTAACCGTATTACGGTACTACAACAGCAGACCCACGCTAATCATAGTGAAGTAGTCAAGGATATCTCGCTCTTGAGGCATGAACTTGATAATCTTAAATCATCTTCGGTTCACTCTGATTGTGAGAGTGTATGTAGTGATAAAGTAATTCCGCGGAAACGAGTTTTTGTGAGTTCTGAACCAGCTGAGAATGGACATGCTCTTAAGGGTCCAATACGGATATTTGAAGTAAATAGGGAACCTTCCCTAAATTCCTATTGTACTTCTTATTCTTTTGTGAGCCATAATTGTAATGATGTTCCTATCTACAGCTCCAATGCTAGTAATTCCTTTGGTTCTGGACAAAATATTAATTATAAAGTGATATTTAGCAGGAACGGTACCAATGACTTACCTCAAGTAGCATCAGTACCTTCATATAGGATAACTTCTTCCGTCCAACCTAGCGGTTTTCCACCCTGGACGATGTTTAATTGTAGTTATACTATACCAACAACGACTACTACGACGGTGTCATGGAGTATGCCAACGACAGTGGAAAGCAAAAACTTAATTCAGCGTTGTATGGTTGGAGATAATTATTCTCATGTTTCTTTTGATTGTCCCAGGTCGAAAGTTTGTGAAAATTCCAAACCTTTAGTTGGAGATTCTTTTGATGGTATTAATACTCTATCGCAACCAGTGCCTGCTTTTCCATCTGCGTTCAGATTAAAAGATCTTAAAGATTTCCCAAGATTTTCAGGAGATAATCAACCAGGGGTAGCTCGCAGATTCGTTCGTGATTTTCAACGATGTATTGAAATATACTCAGTCTCGGATGCTGAGAAAATTAGGGTAGCTAAAAATTGTTTGGTAAACACAGCTTATATTTGGTTTCACACGGTTGCTGGTGAAATAAGATGCTACGAGGACTTCATCCGACTTTTTAAGAAACAATATTGTTCGCAAGAGATGGAACATATTCAGAAACGACAATTACAAAATCTCAAGTATGATAAAACGAAATTCTCGTCTTTACTTGAATTCTCGTGGACTTTGATCGAGAAGTATTTCGATGTGACTGAAGTTCCTAACTATACGGAACTAATGAACCTCATCCTTGGATGTATTCCGGAAGAGGACGTGAGGTGGCTGACTGTCAATCCTTGTCATGAACTCGACGAATTTATGAGTAGAATCGCTACTCTATCCAGCCACTCTGCGACATCACAAGTTGATTCGGCAAGACTTTCTCAGAAACGCCCGTTTGCTAGGCAGACTAAAATTGTTTCAAACAGAGGCAAACAGGTAAGTGTGAGTAGTCAAACTGATTCAAACCAATTTGGATATTCCCACAATAATTGTAGTTGGCAGAATCGAACTCACGCAAGTAATAGGAATAATAGGAATGGATGTTCTTCACGAGGCATTAGTAGGAATCGAAGATTTCGAGGACATGGGAATCGAAGGAGATTCCATAATAACGATAGCCAGAATCCTTCTGGTGGAAACAACAGGGCGCGAACCGATAGGAATGGAGATAGTGAGAATGTTTCTTCTACAGATAGAGATCAATCTCGAGCATTTAATCGAAATGCTACCGATCAAGACCATTGCTCGTCAGGTACGGAAAACCCATTTCGCAGCAACCTTTAGTCATGGGGGAGGATTGCTGCGGAGGGAGTTCAAACCCCATTAGTCAAAAGTCTAATTCAGATGTAACTATCAAACCTTTTCTTCACCAAATGGAACCTAGTGTTATTTCAGACCCGAAATTCGATCATTTTATTGAATTTAATGTCAGTTTTGTGGTGGAAGATGACCAATCCTCGTCTCGTACAGAATATTATTTTACTTCATCTCCAGTAGTAAAGGGGACTATAGGGGGCATTGACTTGAACTGTACAATAGACAGTGGTGCCGAGCTAAATCTCATGGACTGGGAAATTTGGAAGCGTATTAAACTTGCTTTTCCATCGGCCAAGTTACGGCCCTATACAGGACTATCACTTGAAACATTTGCAGGAAAGGAAAAGTTTCTTGTACAGGGTGTACAAACTTTTAACTTAAATTTACAAGGCCATCTATTTGAAGTCCCAATCTTCATAATCAAGTACTTGCGTACAGATTTGATTCTTGGATTCCCTTTCTTGGACAAATTTAAGGGAATAATTGATCGACGCACAAAAGAAGTTAAATTGAAGGATCAGTCTGATACGGAAGTTATCCTGTAGACATATGAACCCAACCTGCTATTGGGAGCTGTCAATACCAAGAAGGAGGTGAATATTCATGAAGACTTCAAAATTATACCTGTGGCAACTGAAACGATGCCTGACTACTCTTTCACGTGTCAGCCGGTAGCTGTAAATAAAGTCTCAGCCTCCACTACATCATTATTGACGGATGTTCCTATTGAAGAGCATGAACCTAACATCTCTGAAGAGGATATACGAAATTACATAGAAACAAGAACGGACTTGGATTCTTCATCAAGAATTCGTCTGCAACAGCTTCTTCTGAAGTACAGACCTTTATTCTCAGAATATCCCCGAAGAGTGCGTGCCCCTCTGCATAAGATTCAATTGACTGACGAGATTCCCATCGTTGGACCATATTATCCTGTTCCACAGGCCATGCAGGAGGATTTCGAACGTGAATTGCGTACGTGGATTAGATTGGGGATAGCCAAGGAACAACCCTCTCCATACCGTAACCCTGTTCACTGTGTGCGTAAGGCGTCAGGAGGAGTGCGGCCTGTTCTGGACTTGCGTGCCCTTAATAAGAAGGTAATAGCTCCCAAAGTACAGGTTGAGCCCATCAATGATATACTGAATAAAGTAAGTAAAGCAAACTTCTTTAGTAGCTTCGACTGCTCAGCCGGATATTATGGAATAGGGTTGGATCCTTCTTCATATCAATACACTAGTTTTGTGTACATTGGGAGGCAATTTGTAATGTGTTCGCTCCCAATGGGAATCAAGAGTCCACCAGCTATCTTTCAAAATTGTATGTACAACTTTTTGACAAGACTACGAGAGCATTTGCAACTATTTACTTGGATGATGTACTCGTCTCAAGTTCTTCATTAGAAGATCATTTCCAGCATTTGGAGCGTGTCTTTGAAACGTTTCACAGTGCAAATTTCTCTCTCAATTTCAAGAAATGTGACTTTATTCGGCCTGAAATAAATTTCCTCGGTCATGTTATAAGTGAAGTGCTGTGAAACCAGATCCCAAGCATAATGAACCGATCCGGTGCTTTCCGGTTCCCAAAAATAAGAAAGCATTGATAGCCTTTTTAGGTTTAGTTGGATGGAGACGCCGTTTCGTGCCAAATTTTGCAGTTCTCACGGGACCATTGTATGTCCTTCTTAAGAAAGACAAGAAATTTGTACTTACACCAGAGTTATTGGAAAATTTCAAGAAACTTAGGGAACTAGTAAGCCAACCTCCTGCCTTAGGGCAACCTGATTTCTCCTTAACATTCCATCTGTATTCAGATGCCTGTGTAGAAAATTTGGCTGGCTACCTTGCTCAGTGGCCATCAGGGGACACAGATCCAAATGTTATAGCATATGCGAGTCGTAGGGTTCGACCCCACGAACTCTCTCTTTCAATCTTCCAGCTGGAATTGCTTTCTGTGTTATTCCTCTGTGAACACTTTTCACAGTATATCCTCGGCAGGACTACTGTATTCCACTGTGATAACGCAGCTGTAACTCATGCTTTTACTTTGAAGAATTTGGATCCAAGGACAACCCGGATGCTATTAAAGCTCCAGAGATTTCATCTGATTTTCGAACATCTTCCTGGAAAAAGTAATCACGTAGCAGACGTGTTGAGTCGATACCCACCGGAAGTACCATCTAAATCCGAGGAAAAATTTGTAAACTTTCTTTCAGTGAAGGATACATCTCTCTTCGACTTAGAAGAAATTAAAGAAAAACAAGGATTTGATGAGTTTTGCCGAAGGACCAAATCCTCTCTTGGAGAAGCTATTCAATCGGAACGTTTCCTTTTGCACCAAGGCATTCTGTATATGAAGAATCCGAAAACGTTGCAGTGGCTGCTTGTTATCCCACAGGAGCTAACTTTAAAAATAGTTAATACTATCCACACGACAGGCCATTTTGGAGTCCATAAGTGTTTCTCTTTCTGTAGAAATCTCTTCTTCTGGCGACATATGAAATCCGACATCAAGAAGTACGTTAGGGACTGTATTCGCTGTGCCGAAACGAAGTACGCTAATCGCGTCATATCGAAGGAAGATTGTGTGATTGAGGCAGACTCGCCTCATGATAAACTAGGCATTGACATAGTGGGAAAATTGCCATGCAGTCACGGATATTATTACATTCTGTCTATAATAGATATTTATTCAAGATTTGTGGTGTACTATCCGATGAGAACTGCCCATGTGAAAGAGATTCTTGCTCTTCTTGAAAATAGATATTTTTATCTAACACCCTATCCCCGTTCTATTATCACGGATAGAGGTCCCCAGTTCCTTTCAAAAGCCTGGAAGGAGTACTGTCAGAGACGTGCTATCAAACATTTGTTGACGTCTAGTTACAGTCCAAACAGTAACGGAACGACTGAACGTTCCCATAAGGAACTTAATCGTTTAATAAGACTGCAGTGCAGTCAGAAGCAAACTGATTGGAGCAAAGTCTTGAAAACATCGCAAGACTTATTAAATTACTCTATCTGTACGAGTATTAACTGTACGCCAGCAGAATTGTTTATGTCCTACTCAGCCGCGGAGGCATATAAACGTTCTTTCCCTTGGCCACAAAGTCTAGAGAAGATTAATGAAAAGGATCGTCACATCTTAGTGGACGATAACTTGCCCTATAAGAAGAAACAGCAGGTAAAGAAATCAGGACGTGAAATTGTCCTTAAAGTAGTTGACCTCGTCATGGTACGGACGCATTATTTGTCATCAGCTTCCCGCAAGGAAACGTCGAAATATTTAAATTGCTTTGTTGGTCCATACGTCATAGTGAAAATTTTGCGAAATAGTGCTGGTTTACACAACCTTATTGGAGAAGCGATCGGAACACATAATTTCCGAAACATGAAATTGTTCGATTGCTCAGCAGAAAAGAGACAGGAACTTTTATCTCATTATCCTCATAAACTGAGTTTCACGATGTAAATAGAGATTTGATTAACTGTATTTCTTATGTTTAGATTTTAGTGGTAAATGTTTAAAAAAATAAATTCACTCAAAATGTTCATTTATTTTCTTTTTGGCCTAGAGCGAGGCTGAGACGGAGTGATTTTCCGCCTCAGTTAATTATATATATTATTGTTCTCTGTACGGAAGAATGCATAAATATTTTAGTAACTTTTACACCGAAATTTCCGAAGCTTGTAAATTCCGTTGCAAATATTGCGATTTGCGTTATTCAGAATGTGCGAAAGCACCCGGCGCGAGGCTACCTTGCGTTAGTCAGAACTTGCGAAAGCGCACCCGGCGCGAGGCTAGCTTATCAAGTAGGACGTAACAATATGAGTTTTTGTACAATATATTACGCACAATGTTACGCTGAAGCAGTGTTAAATAGATTTAATGTGAAGAAACAATAATACGAAAACATTCAGAAGCCATACAGTGTTTAGTGTGTGTTAAAGGAACTTCGTTACTTGTATAATTACAAGAATATCGTAAAATATATAAAGCCGTGTAACATGAACTTGCTGATATACGTGTTTAAAACTGCTGAAGTGATGTATCAGTGGGAGCTTGAGTTCTTGGTGGCTTGTTTTACATTTTCCGTCTCTTCTGCTTCATATGCAGGTAAAGTTTAGATAATAAGTCTATTGACATCCAAGATGTTTTGGAAGAAACTCGTTTTATCAGCATGACCAGTGGGACGAACTGCATGGAAACACATTTCTAATTATATTTGAAATACTGTGGTCTTCATAGAAGTATAAACAAGGAAATTCATCATCGAATATTCAGAAAGTGATAGTTTATAGTGCATATCATCACCTGGAAATTCTTGAACCAAAAGCCAGCTCTCAGGGGGCTTGTGATTAAAAATTGTAAGGTCCGGGTACTGCTGATTTTTTTTCATATTAATCCAACGACTTCTTATTGGTGTATTGAGGTAATCTATTGCATGAATCACTGTAATTTAACAAGGGATCTATTTACATGTGAGCAGTCTCGTGGCAAAATATTACAATGAGTGCTTAATTACAAACGTGTTTTCCCGCAGTGAGCTCCCACAACTTCGATAATCTTCATTCCTATTAGCCTAAATGTCCGTCCTCAACCATTAAAAATTCAACAACCAAAGGTATTTGGAAGAAATTTATGTATGTTTCTTGGTTGTGTATTGTAAGAATTTCTATATGTTTATTGCTACTTATTGCTATTATCAGTGTTTAATACAGTATATAATTTGCTTCCAAATATTTACGCTTTTATGTTAATAATGTTCTTTTGATTTTGTGTTTATCATTGCTACTATTCCATTAACAAAAGTGTGTTATGTAATTGGAGATGATACCGAAGAGCAGTTCCTCTCAGATAATTTGTGAGGTTCATTCTACGTATTTCAGTGTAGTTTAATCAGAATTGGCTTCTGATAAAAGAACGTGTATATCCTCGATACTCTCTAGTCAAAATTAGGAAAGTAAGCGTTTACCATCAGTTTCGGCGAATCTACCTACTTCAATCTGGAAAGTCATTACGAAATATTTCTATCACGCCTGATAATTTGTTAAAGTGCACCATCATAGTACAGTGGAGTCCGTCAAGACTATGGGCATAAATAGATGTTAATACAGTGGAGTTCCGTCTACACAGGTTACATTTCAGATGTACAAAAAGGTGAGTGACAGTTGCTGAGTAAATTGCACGTACCACCAGTGAATATATTTGGGTGACGGTTGCTGAATAAATCGCACGTCCCGCTGTCAGAGTAATACAGACTTGTTTTGTATTTTAAAAGTGTAATCCCGTTCGTAGTGGTTCGGAACTAATTTTTGATAGTATTATTATTTATTGTAAGTCACGACGGCTGCGCTGATACATTAATAGTAAAGCAAAGAAGTAAATGTTATCACTCTTACTGCTAATTGTGTAATTAGAACAAATTTGTAGGTGTATTGTTTCATGCTCTTATCAGAGAAAACAAAGGTGTGTAAGGAAAATCATTAATATGTCCAAATTTGATAATTGAATGATGTAAAGCAGTATACTTGGCCGGTGCTATTATGTACTTCGTCCTTGTCTTGTGTCCCTGAGAGTAGAGTAGTGCGTCGTCTTTCTGAAGTTGGCTAGAGCTGCATATCATTTCCCAGATGTCGAATTTAGTCATTCATCACCTTGGATATAACAGACTTATCAGTTACAATTACGTGGAAGAAGATTGAAGGAAACTCGAAGTCTGGAAACTGAGTTGATGTCCATGGACTGTTTTTTTTTCTTTAATGGTTAAAAATTGACGTTTCTCTTCATTTTATTTTCCTGTTTCTCCAAAGACATAACTGTATTATCGAAGATTTGTGAATAATAAACATATTCCAATTGATATATATATGCTTCCAAAAATACCGATAGAATAGATAGACTGCCAACAGACTATCGAGGAATTATGTAGTAAGGTAAGATTGATTACATTTTCTATGATATTGTTTATTATAAGTTAGTAAGTTCATTTGGTTGCACCAGAATGCAAGAGCCTTAAAAGGTTATCCAAGTCAAACAACTTGTAGAACGTAAGAGAGAGTAAGTTACACTATACTGAGACAAAGTAGATCAATCAAATATGTGGATCTTCCATTTTTATAATTTTAACGATGTTCTTGTAATTTCGACCGTGTTCTAAGATTCCTGTTAATTGAAATATCGTATTTAATTGTAGTTAACTTGCCTCAGTCAACATTTCATAAAATATTCCAATAATTCTTCAATTTCTTTGGGGTGATCTTTGTGCTGCCCGTGTACCATATTAATGGAAGCTGTGCATTAATGGAAGCTATGGCTAAAAATAATATACATTTCTTTTCCCCCGACGTCGATCCGGCGGTTTGTTCTCAAGTTACATTTTGGGAATTTTTCCGACAGGTTTTTAGCTGGTCATAGCGCCAAAAGGAAGTATTTGTGCACCCAGGTTGTCTTATCTTGGTGTCAGGAATCAGCTCCCAAACGTTGTCGGTGTTGTTTTCAAACACCATGTGTATTTCTATCCTGTTTCTGATTAGCTCCTGATTAGTTTCTGATTTGGCAATCAATTTCCAGTATTCCCAAAACAAACCAAAAGTAACTAAATTAACTAAATCACCTTCCCCTATGCTTTCTTCTTGTATACTAATTATTATATATTTATATTGTAGTTGTCAGAGATTGCCAATATTGATTGAAATATCTGGTTAAAATGCTAGTAGAGGGATTCCCTCTTTAGTACAGAAATTCCCTCCTTGGATCCTACCGCCATATTAGGCGAGATGGGATTAAGCATGATGGGATTAGGCAAGATGGAAATTCCCATCTCGCCTAAAATGGCGGACATTTTTATCTTAGAGATAAGTGGCTGATAAATCGCTAGGCGAGGTAGGATTAGGCGAGATGGGATTTAATCATCTGAAAAGGTAGGAGGACGGTAGGTAGTGGCATGACGTCACTCCGTCCCCCATGCCTATTTTTGCTGATGGTAATTTCTTAGGAACTGGAGGGACGCCGTACACATTTTTTGGAGGTGGGGGCCGGATTCCCCCGCGTGCCCACGCACTTTTACCCCTGCTGGTAAGTATTAATTGCTGTGAGGACTAACGAAAAATATTATGCGGTAATAATAATAATAATAATAATAATAATAATAATAATAATAATAATAATAATAATAATAATAATAATAAAGGATCTGAATGATAAATACTGTATATTTTCATGATAAATATAAACCTGGATATATCGTTTTTTAATAAGGAATAAAGAGGCTTCAAACAACAAATTGAGAAATATAATTTTGTATAACAGAAAACTAGCCTTATGAGTTGTTTCACAAAGAACTAAGCAACTCTGACAACTGACCCTGTCTGTTTTCTTAAACACAATGTTACAAGGCACAAAACAACGCCTGGGGGAAGCATGCTTTTAGCCTCAGGCAGCTTCAGTACTAAAATTAAGACTTTCATTCTGTCAGTTTATGTGTAGCTATCAGTCAATCACAGAGGTTCTTTGCAACGCTGAATTTTACAAGAAAGGTTTTGTTCATCGGTTTACAAGAATCGTTTACAAGAAAGTCCATCGTACGTTGTAGTCACTTCCCCTCTTTTGCACACCGCCTGAAATTTAACTTGTATGCTGTAGTGAGTTACAGAAAAGAGAATGCTATTTTTTTAAAAATGACATTATCAAATAAGATTGAAAATTATCACAATATATTCAAGATGAAAAATATTCATTTAACAGCCGTCGTATTTAGTTGTATGCACTGAAATTCCCACAATGTGCTTTCTTCTTTACTACTATGAGCACCGAGCTTCTTCGTGTCTAAGTGGTTAGCGTGCACGTCTTTGACGTGGGAGATCCGGGTTCGATTTCCGGCGAGAGCTCATGTGGTTCGGATTTCACGATTAATCAGTAGGTCCCGTCTCATATAGCCTCGCTTCTGAAAAGGACGATAAAATCAACTCAACTCATATTGAGCACCTTAGGAGATATAACTCCGAAGGGAATTTTGTCCCTGGAAAATTTCGCAAAATCATCAACGGTACCCACCTAGACAAACAAAACTCACCTAGACAGACAAAATGAAGAATAGAGGATTTGTCCCAGAAAATTGTGTTCGACGGTGGGGGATCACACAAGCCAGTATCCACGGGGAGTCTAGGGGGCCGGGCTCACCCTAAATTTTTACACGAGAATTAAAAATGAGCATTAAAGTAGTCAGCCATTAGGATTTTTTTTGTTAGAATGATACCAGATTCGACTCCTGGTGTAAGTTCAACTTTCAGTTCTATGCTATTTGCAGGTCTCGTTTCATACAGATTCGTTGAAAAAACTCTAAACATGTGCTATGACTAGTATGCAAACTAAAGATTTGTTTAGCAAAAGAAATATACTAAATGTCTTGCTTTAGACAGGAGTTATTAAGTTTTATTTATTTTTACACCCCCTCCTCCTTCTCTCAGCTCTACCATCAATGTGAATACCCTAAAACCAACCCAGCCTTGAAACTCATCCATGTTAAGAATTTTTTCGAGATCGGATGGACGGTTCAGGAGATTTACTCACAAACAGTTATTTTCAATTTTATATATATAGATTGGTAGTGTCGAATCTAGATATTTTCCCACTGGTTCAACGTAAAATTTTGCGGCACTATCCACCAGTCCCGCCAACCTTTCCATTATAACGCCGGATGCATCGCTTTTACCACTAGCAATCGTCAACATTGAGACTTTCCCAAATACGCATTCCTGGCTTCGATAGAAGGAAAAAGTTTGAAGGGCCTTATCAGGGCAGTGAAGAGAAGAGTCATCTCTTTTTTAGCTACACAACACGACTAGCCGACATGACAGCCTCCATGGTCTAGCATCATGTAGTCCATTTTTTTTTAAATTATCAATGGAGACCTGCCTACGTATTTTGAATTGCAGAGGAAGGTAGGTTGTATGCTTTAACAGTACAAATGTACGAACATACTGGTATTGAAATTTGAGAGACGTTTAGGCCAAATTGAATTCAATAGGTGACTGTATTTCCTTTTTACGAGCTTTTGCTTTTCACTTTTGCAGCTTGTTGTCCCCTAAACTGCTGCTCGGAGCGTTTGCCCCTTTCCCTTAGATCTGGCATTGATTATTGGAGATGACTGTGATCTGCACAGAAGGTCATGGCTTACTTATAAACAATAATATAGTAAGAAACTAAAACGTAAATATAATACGAATGATAACAACTCGCTGATTGTGCGAGCTGCTATCTCTTTTTTCCCCTTAGCTGATCTAATAGTGACTGTGCCGCACTCAGAACACGAAAACGAGAATTGGCAACGACACACGCGAGCATGCCTGAAACAAATACGAGCTGAAACTTCTGAGTGATTCTTTCAACCTACATTCAAGGTTTCTTTATAATGACAAAAATTATATTGTATATTTTCCGTTGAACTTCGCTTACAATATTTTGTTCTTCTCTCCAAGATTTTAAGTTCAATCCACTTCTTTCTCTTCGTTGATAAAAACTAATGACCTGTTTTTACTTATTCGTGGCTTGATTTTTTCCCCACACAGGTACTGAACATTTAATTTAGCGGTTGAGAGTAGCAGAAACATACGAGCTTGATATTCCTCCGCAAGGCCAACATCCACTCATCACTGAGTTCTGTTGCTTGACACTAGATGGCAATATAAGATGCAGTTACGAAAAACGAGCAATTAACGATTTGAATTCCACTAACTTCACTTACAAATATTAACCTATTGCGTTAGCACTGCATCATATGTTTTCCTAAGATCATATAATTTGTCCTTAGCTCTTTGGTTTCTCTCAACTTCCAAGCAGAAATACACCAGATGCTTTTGATCTTCACTAGCACATTTTACTTTCTATTTTAAATAATATTAAATTTGCATACCAAATAAATTAATTTTCACTAAGATACAGACAGCCTAATACTTACACAGAAGAAATCAGTACAATCATAACCTTGAAATTCCGTCTCGTTTCGGCTCAAAAAGTGGAATAAGTTTCCGTATGAATCAATGGGTATCATTTTTAAAATTCCGGCGGTATTCAGTCCTCTTAAGTGGAAACTGTCGCCGATCAATAGAAAGTTAATATGGGAGAACTATAAAATAAAACAGACACGCGCCATTTTGTAATAAAATTACATGGCGAGTGCATTCTATCTGATCCAAAACTGTTATCGTCGATTATACACAATTAAAGGAGCTCTGATCGGCCAAATTAAAACGATCTCAGCCATTTATCCCTCTACAGGCAAATTTTTCTTCGTCGCCACTGGCGGGAATATGGGTTTCCTATTATCCTGAAAAAAAAACTGATTAGGTGGGACACAGACCCCTCAAAGCTGATGGTGAAATATCAAAAGTGCTAATAACAGTACGTCAGAAGTGCTTAAAGGACATGAAAAACTGAAACGACACATTGTGTAGGGACAATACACTAATATAAACGAATACGTTTTCTTTTTTCTGTGGAAAAAGTTTGTTAGGGGGCAAAAGCCCCATCCAAAATTTTGAAAGTTGGAGCCCAAAAGGCCAGACTAAGTGAACCGAAGTGAATGAAATTGTGCACAGATATCCTTGACATAAAATGAGGGAAAACGTGTTTCCTTTTTTCCTGAGAAAAAGAATACCGTTTAGGTGGGACCCAGGCCTCTCCAAAACTTTGATCGTGAATATCAAAAGTGCTAATAATAGTATGCCAGAAGTGCTTGAAGGACGCGAAGAATTGAAACGACACATTATGTAGGGACAATACACACACACACACAAAAAAATGAATACGGTTTTTTATTTTCTGCGGAGAAACGGTTTTAGAGGGCAAAATACCCACCCAAAGTTTTGAAATTTGAGGCCAAAAAGGCAAGAAGTGCACCGAATTGAATGACATTGTGCAAAGATATTGTAGACGTAAAATGATATAATTGGGTTTCGTATTTTCCTGAAAAAAAAAACGGTTGAGTGAGGTACGGACCTTGTAAACCGTTGATTACGCAATATCGAAAGTGCAAATAAGCATACGTAAGAACCTCGTAAAGACTGGAAAATTGCAAAGAAACTTCGTATAGGGACAATTTGCAAAACAATAATTGAAACGTGTTTTAATATTTCCTGAAAAACAGTGCTTGGGCCTAGGCCCCATCCGAAAAAAAAGTAAATATTACCGTAATAGCTCAGGAAGCAGTGGACTGAAGCAAATGAAAGTGTGTGTAGATATTATATAGACCCAATGTAAAGTAGGGCCTTTCGTCTTTCTCAGGTGTCCCTATCCGTTTTGCTTCAAATTTGGCAGATCAACAGCAAACTGGAAATAAATTGACACGTTTTTTTATGCGCAACCACATTATAAGGGTGAAACGTTCCTACTGAAATACTATAAAATAGGCTATATTGTTTGTGCTTGCAGTTGATATACCAATTTTGAAAAAATCGGATGAAGACACGACACTTATAAAACTCGGAAGGCCTTATTTTATAAATCGTTCCACTCAACATTTTTTCTTTCAGGAAAATACGAAACACGTATTCCCTCATCTTACCTTTACAATGTTTTTGCACATTTCATTCACTTCGGTCCGCTCTTTCTTGCCTTTTTGGGTCAAATTCCAAAACGTTTGACGGAGGCTCTTGCCCCCCAAAACCTGTTTTTCCCTCAAAAATAAAAACGTATTCATTTATTTTTTGTGTATTGTTCATACACAAAGTTGCGTTGCAATTCTTCATCTCTTTTACACACATCTGAAATACTGTTACTACCACTTTTGATATTTCGTGATCAAATGTTTGGAGGGTTCCTGCCCCATCCAACCCTTTTTTCCAGGAAAATATGAAACCCGTATTCCCTCATTTTATGTCAACAATATCTGTGTACAATTTCATTTATTTCGGCTAACTTCTTTTAGCCTTTCGGGCGTCAACTTTCAAAATTTTCACGTGGATTATTATGCCCTCTTAAACTGTTTTTCTCCAGAAAATAAATAAAACGTATACCTGAATATTTTGCACATCGTCCATGCGCATAGTTTCAAAACTTTACGTGGGGGCTTTTGCACCCAAAAACTGTTTCTTCGCAGAAAATAAAAAAAGCATTCCTTCATTATTTGCGTATTGTCCATACATGAAGCTTAGTTGCAATTCTTCATAGCCTTTACACACATCTGACATATTGTTACTAACTCTTTTGATATTGCGTGATCAAAGGTTTTTAGGTGTGCGTTCTCCATTCAACCTTTTTTCCCCGGAAAATATGAAAATCGTATTCCCTCATTTCATGTCTACAATATCTGTGCACAATTTCATTCACTACGGTACACTTCTTTTTGCTTTTCGGGCTTCAATTTCCGAAATTTCGGATGGGGGCATTCGGCCCCTAAAACCGTTTTCCGCAGAAAAAACTATTCGTTTATTTTTTGCGTATTGTCTATACACAAAGTTTCGTGGGAACTCTTCCTGTTCTTTAAACACATCTGACATACGGTTACTGGCAATTTTGATATTCCGTGATCAAAGGTTTGGAGGGGTATGTGCTTCACCAAACCCTTTTTTTAGACAATACGAAACTCGTAGACCCTCATATTATGATTTGCAATATCTGTGCCAAATTTTATTCATTTCGGTTCACTTCTTCTTACCTTTCGGGCGTCAACTTTCAAAATTTTCGGGTGGGTTCTTAAGACCCCTTAAACTGTTTTTCCGCAGAAAATAAAATAAACGTATACATTCATTTTTTGAACATCGTGCATACGCATAGTTTCGTTGCAATTCGTATTGTCATTTACACACATCTGACATACAGCTAGTAGCAATTTTGATATTTCGTGTTCAAATGTTTGGGGGTACCCTGCCTCACCTAACCGTCTTTTCCAGCAAAATATGAAACCCGTATCCGTCATTTTATGTCTACAGTATCTGTGTACAATTTCATTCATATCGGTTAACTTCGAAATTCTGGATAGGGGCTTTTGGCCCCTAAAAGCGTTTTTTCCGCAGGAAATTAAAAAACCGTATTCGTTTATTTTTTGCGTATTGTCCATACACAAAGTTTCATGGGAACGTTTCCTGTCCTTTAAGCACATCTCACATACTGTTACTGGCACTTTTGATATTCCGTGATCAAAGGTTTGGAGGGGTCGGTGCTGCACCTAAGCTTTTTTTCCAGACAATACGAAACCTTTTTCCCTCATGTTATGTTTTAAATATCTGTGCACAATTTCATTCACTCCGGTTCAGTTGGTCTTGCTTTTCGGGTGTCAACTTTCTTAATTTTTTTGCGGGTTTTATACTAAAACTATACTTTATGTAACTTTTCTTTTTTATGAGATTAATTTTTTGGGCGAAAGAGAAATGCTTTCCTCTGGTATCTGTTTCCATTTATTTTGCTTGAGCTGCTTAAGTAAGATCATTTTGTAACTTTTGATGTCATCCAACTTCATCACGATAATAAAGTTGTGTTTCTTAACAATTTGTTTTATTCTCTTGTTTGGAGTTTGTCACACTGATATATTTGTTACAAAATTGAGGTTTGGTCGAACGCCTTTTGAATTCGCAACCAACCTGACTACCGAGCTTTCTGGATTGCCTGCTATTGCAGGAAAAGAAGAATAGCAAGTGGTAATGCACTTTTGGAGTCGTGTATACATAAATTCCCGGAAAATTCCGATTTTTGGGTATCTTCCCGGGAATCTTAACAGAGAACATTCCCGATCAGTATCTTCTCGTGAATTTACCCATCATTACTTGTAATGTTGTATAATGTGAGGGAAAAGTGAAAAAGCAGTTAGGATCAGTAATTTTCAGTATTTCGATTTTTCGACTCACGTATTGGACAGGATAGGGACGAATAGGGAATAAGAAGTTGGCGTACGGTATCGTATGGTAGGGTAGTGTTGATTAAGTTAGAGTAAATAGTTCAATGCTTTTTTTTATTATTTTCAAATATAGAGTGGAAAAATGAAATGCCTTTTAGGTTTTGGGAGAATATGATTGAAGCAAGCGAATGGTGATGGAAGAATTGGTGGAATGATAATGTGGAAGAAGACGGGAGTACAATCAGAAAACAAACGGGCACGATGTTGTTTAAAATAATAATTTGGGCGGCAATCTTAACTGGTATCCCATGCACGGCAGGTAAGGTCTACAAATGCACGGCAGAGTTAATTATGTTACGTTGTCGTATTTATTTATTTATCTATTGCCTGTTCTGCATACAAATGAGAATGTTCTCGAGTATACATACAGTAACACTACAGAATAATTACTTATATGCTATAAAAACTTACAAATAGAGTAATACATATATAACTATTGCTTTTTTAAGCTTACACATTCATAACCTAATTAACAAAAGGCAATTATACATTCTCTTCAAAAAGCTCATTTACCTAGCACTAACATTTATCTCTTAAGAACTTGTAAAGAGCAGATTTAAACATAGAATATGATTTGTTTTGTTTTAGACAGTCAGGTAACTTATTGAAAATTTTTATGCAGTTAATATATACGCTTTTTTGAAAAAACGAAAATTTTGGGGAATATCATGCAAATTGTTAACGAATCGAGTATTGTGTTTATGGACGTTAGTGTTTTCGATAAATAAGTGTTTGCTACTTACAGTAAATAAGATAATTTTATATAGATATATGTATAGATTCCATCACAAGGTAATGGTAATATTTTTTGTCCTCGTAAAATGTGCTTGCAAAAATAGTTTGTTGACAATCCAAACACAGCCATTATTGCTTCCTTTTGTAAGCGAAACGTGCTAATACATTTTGTAGAATAACCCCAAAAAATTATACCATAAGTTATTAAAGAATGGAATAATGCATAGTACACCGAAACTAAAGCATCTGTTTTGACATTACCTCTTAGTCTACGGAGGGAAACAAATACTACTTAATTTTTTGTCGAGTTGAGAAATAAGCTAATTCCAAATTAGTTTCGAACTAATGGCGACACCAAGAAATTTAGTTGAAATAGAGAAGTCGACATTTTTATTATTTACCGTTATGTAAGGAATAAATTTATTTTGAAGATAAAAGAATTTAACAAGAAAGTTTTATATTGTTTAAAACTAATATTGCTACTTAACCAGTTACTTAATTGTGAAAATGCAGTGTTTAAATTAAATTCAATATCATTTGGTGGGTTACCTGATGACATTTGTGTCATCAGCAAATAAAACACATTTATTAGGCAAGATTTCATGTGTCAAATCATTAATATATATAAGAAAGTGCAATGAACCGAGCACTGATCCTTGAGATACAACAGTTAGTATTGTACCTTTATAATTACCAAATTTATGCATTGTTTTATTATTTTCGGTCGTAATTTGAATTATCTGATACCTACCTTTCAAGTAAGATTCCGTCAATTTATTGGCAGTTCCTCTTATACCACAAAAGCATAATTATTTCAGTAAGAGATCATGATTTACAGTGTCAAATGCTTAAGTAAGATCAACAAAGAGTCCAATTTCCCATTTGTTTATTATTTATCTCATGCATAACAGTACTAAGAAAATCGAAAATCGCAGAATCAGTAGATTTTCCAGTTAAAACCCTATGTTCAGATAATGATGATAGATTATTGGAATGTAAGTAATTTCTTTTCCTATTTTACATTACCGTCTCAAAAATTTTTGAAAATACAGACAAAACTGAGATAGGGCGATAATTTATAATATTGTAACGACTACTTTTTTTGAACAAGGGGATCACTATAGCCACCTTTAACCGCTGTGGAAAAATGTATGATTTAAGGGGAAAATTTATAACATGAGTCAGGTGGGGAGCAATTATCGAAGCAGATTATTTTATAACACTGGACGGTACTTCATCAAGACCATATATTCCATATATTTTATTTCTGCTCTCCCTCGCTTTATATACATCACTTTGATAACCAACTACAGCATTGTTAATTGATTTGCACTTACCAAACCCGAATTAACACTTCATGAAGATATTGTTCTTTTTCAAAAAGGGTACCAATCTGTTATACATAACTTTTTTCTAAAATGTTAGGGAAAACAGATACAATAGACATACGACGACAATTTCCTGGGTCAGTTGTTGATCTTTTTTGTGTATAGGTCTTATTTTTCAAGTTTATGATCTTCTGGAAATGTTCCCGTTTAAAGAGATGAATTGCATATATCAGTCAACGTATAAGAAAATATTCGAGACACATTTTAAGCAAATAATAAGGAACACCGTCGGGCCCAGAATATCTCTTCGTCTTCATTTTTTAAATAATCGATCTTATTTCTAACTCTGTGGTAGGTATAAAGTATATAGATATAGAGTTGCTACATAATATTATGTTGTTATTGTTGTTCAGATCCAGAATTTGATTTTTTTCGCAACGTTGACAAAAAAAATCATTATGTAGGTTTGCAATACAGGAATTTCAAAAAAATCAAGACCTTTACTTTGGCAGCCTTAGTACCCCTTCTAATTGTCACAGAGATATAAACTATACCTGGTTATAAAGCTTATGTAATACAAACTTCAATCAGCTAACATTTGTGCCACACGTACCAAACCCTTAGAAGAAGAAGAATATTTTTAAAAACGAGAATTTATTTGTTTTGGAAATTTCTGAAAGGCTAGCAACACTGTTACTTGTCGTATGGAGGGAAAAAATTCACATGTAGGCCAGACAATTGGTACAATCACGTAGAAAAATGAAGAGCGAAAATTCAATACCAAGTGAGAAAAATTTCCGAACGTGTTTCCTAAGAGAATCATCCTTTATATATTTTATGAAACTCTTATGCCCCGTACGTGCGACAAATAACACTGTTGGCAGTGTCCCACAATTTTCAGGTGTAAAAAAAGAAACACAGAAAAAAGGTAAATTTAATATCCCTCTCATTCATCCCTTTCAAGCCCAATGGCCATACTCAGGGAATCACTAGTTAGTATGTTCATTTATCTTTGTTGATGCCACTTTTTATGCTTGTAGCTCCTTTGGGGGGGGGGTCCGCCCCTAAATGCTGAGGGAGAGGGGAACTAAAACATCCAGTTTTCCCCCCTACCTTTTCGTTGTGAGACCCTTGATGGAGATTAAATGCACACTATTGGAACGCTTTATCCCTCCTGAAGAGAAAGATACCTACGTCATCTCTCTACGTTAATTAGGAGCCGAACTACGGAGTTTTAAACTACTGGCTCACCACTTGAGTCGTTGGTCCTGAAAAGGTTAACGCTTTAGTAATTATACTTTAAGAAAATACTAACATCTTCTATACCACTGTCACCATTATTATTGGCAAGCAAAAGTTCAAGTATTTTATCTTCTTGTAACTTATTCTTAGCCATATTTCATGAATAGAAATGTCAGAAATAAAGGAAAATAGGTGGAATTAGAAATCAAACAAAAGAAATGAACACTTACGTGCCGGTCACACTGGAGTCTGTTGGACCCCAAACACACTTCACAACCATCTTGTATTGCACATAGCTCGCAATTGATGCAGGTTACCTGCCATAACAAGAGGCAGTGTTACCAATTGGATTTACATGGATGGAAAAGTTTTCAAAAAAGCAACAGAAAAACATCAGATCAAAAATTCATTTATCTGGGGTATTTGAGATCCCAGAGTAACAACGAACGGTTAATTATGACTTGTGTTATCCAGTTGCATTTAGTTTTGTTAGAATATACTTTTATCTTCTTAAATGGAAAGGCTATTTGGAAATAGTGCCTAACGGTATTAATGAACTGTCTGTATTTGTTGTTTACGTCATTTTCTAGTATAGTGTCCGACCAGTCTTCGTTGCGCAGAAGATATTGAAGGTACTTAACGTTCGTTTCATGAAAGTTCCTTGCCCACTTATATTCTTTTCTATCAATTTTCCGATTTTGGGGTTGAAGTGTTATGTTTATTTGAACTGCATTATGGTCGGAGAGTGATGTGTTAAGATTATATGCTTTAAAGGATGTAGTTTCATTATCTAACAAAGAAACGCGATTTTCTGAAAGCTAAAATTAAGGAACTTGAAGATAATAGTAAAAATAGAAACATTCGGGACATGTATAAGGGCCTCAACGAATTTAAGAAAGGCTATCAACCTCGTGCTTATATACTAAAGAAATCTGACGGTACAGTTCTCATTGACACAGATGGCATCTTAAATAGATGGAAAGATTTCTTTGACGATTTGCTTAACACGCAACCAAAAACTAGTGTGCGTAGAGAAAAGGTGATACTCACCGCAGAACCGTATATTCCAGAACCCAACCGAATAGAAGTAGAAACCGCTATAAAAAAATTAAAGAAACACAAATTTCCGGGTGTAGATGAAATTCCGACTGAGTTGATTTTAGCTGGAGGCGAAAAATTGTAGAACAAGATACACAAACCCATTCTCGTAATCTGGAACAAGGAAGAATTTCCACAAGAGTGGAAAGAATCAATCATTGTTCCAATTCACAAGAAAGGTGACAAAACTGACTGTAATAATTATCGAGGCATTTCTCTTCTGTCAACACCCTATAAAATCCTTTCAAATATTCTATTAGCAAGACTGACCCCATACGTAGATGAAATTATTGGAGATTATCAGTGCGGATTTAGACGAAATCGATGAACTATCGACCAAATATTTACCATTCGCTAAATACTCGAAAAAAAGTAGGAATACAATACCTCGGTACATCAATACCCCAGATAAATGAATTTTTGATCTGATGTTTTTCTGTTGCTTTTTTGAAAACTTTTCCATCCATGTAAATCCAATTGGTAACACTGCCTCTTGTTATGGCAGGTAACCTGCATCAATTGCGAGCTATGTGCAATACAAGATGGTTGTGAAGTGTGTTTGGGGTCCAACAGACTCCAGTGTGACCGGCACGTAAGTGTTCATTTCTTTTGTTTGATTTCTAATTCCACCTATTTTCCTTTATTTCTGACATTTCTATTCATGAAATATGGCTAAGAATAAGTTACAAGAAGATAAAATACTTGAACTTTTGCTTGCCAATAATAATGGTGACAGTGGTATAGAAGATGTTAGTATTTTCTTAAAGTATAATTACTAAAGCGTTAACCTTTTCAGGACCAACGACTCAAGTGGTGAGCCAGTAGTTTAAAACTCCGTAGTTCGGCTCCTAATTAACGTAGAGAGATGACGTAGGTATCTTTCTCTTCAGGAGGGATAAAGCGTTCCAATAGTGTGCATTTAATCTCCATCAAGGGTCTCACAACGAAAAGGTAGGGGGGAAAACTGGATGTTTTAGTTCCCCTCTCCCTCAGCATTTAGGGGCGGACCCCCCCCCAAAGGAGCTACAAGCATAAAAAGTGGCATCAACAAAGATAAATGAACATACTAACTAGTGATTCCCTGAGTATGGCCATTGGGCTTGAAAGGGATGAATGAGAGGGATATTAAATTTACCTTTTTTCTGTATTTCTTTTTTTACACCTGAAAATTATGTAGCAACTCTATATCTATATACTTAATACCTACCATAGAGTTAGAAATAAGATCGATTATTTAAAAAAATGAAGACGAAGAGATATTCTGGGCCCGACGGTGTTCCTTATTATTTGCTTAAAATGTGTCTCGAATATTTTCTTATACGTTGACTGATATATGCAATTCATCTCTTTAAACGGGAACATTTCCAGAAGATCATAAACTTGAAAAATAAGACCTATACACAAAAAAGATCAACTACTGACCCAGGAAATTGTCGTCCTATGTCTATTGTATCTGTTTTCTCTAAAATTTTAGAAAAAAGTTATGTATAACAGATTGGTACCCTTTTTGAAAAAGAACAATATCTTCACGAAGTGTTAATTCGGGTTTAGTAAGTGCAAATCAATTAACAATGCTGTAGTTGGTTATCAAAGTGATGTATATAAAGCGAGAGAGAGCAAAAATTAAATATATGGAATATATGGTCTTGATGAAGTACCGTCCAGTGTTATAAAATAATCTGCTACGATAATTGCTCCCCACCTGACTCATGTAATAAATTGTTCCCTTAATTCATACATTTTCCCACAGTGGTTAAAAGTGGCTAAAGTGATCCCCTTGTTCAAAGAAAGTAGTCGTTACAATATTATAAATTATCGCCCTATCTCAGTTTTGTCTGTATTTTCAAAAATTTTGAGACGATAATGTAAAATAGGAAAAGAAATTACTTACATTCCAATAATCTATCATCATTATCTGAACATAGGGTTTTAACTCGTAAATCTACTGATTCTGCGATTTTCGATTATCTTAGTACTGTTATGCATGAGATAAATAATAAAAAATGGGAAATTGGACTCTTTGTTGATCTTACTAAAGCATTTGACATTGTAAATCATGACTCTCACTAAAATAATTATGCTTTTGTGGTATAAGAGGAACTGCCAATATATTGATCGAATCTTACTTGAAAGGTAGGTATCAGATAATTCAAATTACGACCGAAAATAATAAAACAATGCATAAATCTGGTAGTTATAAAGGTACAATACTAACTGTTAAATTTTTATTATCTTCTTCAAAATAAATTTATTCCTTACATAATAGTAAATAATAAAAATGTCGACTTCTCTATTTCAACTAAATTTCTTGGTGTCGCCATTAGTTCGAAACTAATTTGGAATTAGCTTATTTCTCAACTCGACAAAAAATTAAGTAGTATTTGTTTCCCTCCGTATACTAAGAGGTAATGTCAAAACAGAGGCTTAAGTTTCGGTGTACTATGCATTATTCCATTCTTTAATAACTTATGGTATAATTTTTTGGGGTTATTCTACAAAATGTATTAGCACGTTTCGCTTACAAAAGGAAGCAATAATCGCTGCGTTTGGATTGTCAACAAACTATTTTTGCAAGCACATTTTACGAGGACAAAAAATATTACCATTACCTTGTGATGGAATCTATACATATATCTATATAAAATTATCTTATTTACTGTAAGTAGCAAACACTTATTTATCGAAAACACTAACGTCCATAAACACAATACTCGATTCGTTAACAATTTGCATATTATTCCCCAAAATTTTCGTTTTTTCAAAAAAGCGAATATATTAACTGCATAAAAATTTTCAATAAGTTACCTGACTGTCTAAAACAAAACAAATCATATTCTATGTTTAAATCTGCTCTTTACAAGTTCTTAAGAGATAAATGTTAGTGCTAGGTAAATGAGCTTTTTGAAGATAATGTATAATTGCTTTTTGTTAATTATGTTATGAATGTGTAAGCTTAAAAATGCAATAGTTATACATTGTGTCCGAGAAGTCCTTCCCTGATTACAGAAATTGATAACTCAGGCTAGAAATAAGATAGAAATATGAAACTGGTGTTGAATTGTTTACAAACTATATAAGTTTTTGTCTGTGTTAGGTTTGTTCTGTTTTACCAAGTCTCAATTTTTTTTTGTTTTAGGTTTGTAGTACGTAAGTAAGAAGCCCAAGAAGCCATGCCAACCAACCAGGAGAAGGCACAGTGTGTCCTGTGGTACCATGAGACACGATCACCAACCACGGTGCAGAGACAGTTCCAGATAACATTTGGGAGGACTCCACCTGATGTCAAGAGCATTAAATCCTGGTATGAGAAGTTCAAGAACACAGGGTCGGTTGCTGACCTTCCGAGGTCTGGTCGACCAAGAACCTCAGCAGACACGGTGGAGGCTGTGCGGCAGTCTTTTTTGAGAAGTCCTAAGAAATCGGTGCGCAGGGCCTCGCGTGAATTACAGATGCCAAAAAGCTCTATCCATGACATTTTACACAAACGTTTATTGTTTCGTGCTTACAAAGTGCAACTTGTTCAGGCCTTGTTCCCCGACGACGGTACACGTCGATATGACTTTGCGGTCGAAATGCTATCACGTATTGAGGACGATAATGGTTATCTCAGACGAATTGCCTTTTCCGACGAAGCGACATTCTTTGTCAGTGAAGTAGTGAATCGTCGAACACGTGTACCAGATCTTGAAACCCTGCAGCAACGAATAACCACAATCGTTGCATCGATTCCTCCAGTGATGTTGGCTAATGTGTGGATGGAAATTGAATATCGCCTAGATGTGCTACGTGCTACCAAGGGTGCTCATGTGGAAGTGTACTGATGTGACCAAAACTTTTATAGTTTGTAAACAATTCAACACCAGTTTCATATTTCTATCTTATTTCTAGCCTGAGTTATCAATTTCTGTAATCAGGGAAAGACTTCTTGGACACCCTGTATATGTATTACTCTATTTGTAAGTTTTTATAGCATATAAGTAATTATTCTGTAGTGTTTGACAACTGTATGTATACTCGAGAACATTCTCATTTATATGGAGAACAGGCAATAGATAAATAAATAAATACGACAACGTAACATAATTAACTCTGCCGTGCATTTGTAGACCTTACCTGCAGTGCGTGGGATCCCAGTTAAGATTGCCGCCAAATTATTATTTTAAACAACATCGTGCCCGTTTGT
Source organism: Thermobia domestica (assembly GCF_964235325.1). Lineage (NCBI taxonomy): Eukaryota > Metazoa > Arthropoda > Insecta > Zygentoma > Lepismatidae > Thermobia > Thermobia domestica. The sequence goes on along the minus strand of NC_137466.1, from coordinate 6,717,247 downwards.
TTTCTGATTGTACTCCCGTCTTCTTCCACATTATCATTCCACCAATTCTTCCATCACCATTCGCTTGCTTCAATCATATTCTCCCAAAACCTAAAAGGCATTTCATTTTTCCACTCTATATTTGAAAATAATAAGAAAAAGCATTGAACTATCTACTCTAACTTAATCAACACTACCCTACCATACGATACCGTACGCCAACTTCTTATTCCCTATTCGTCCCTATCCTGTCCAATACGTGAGTCGAAAAATCGAAATATTGAAAATTACTGATCCCAACTGCTTTTTTACTTTTCCCTCCCATTATACAACGTTACAAGTAGTGACGGGTAAATTCCTGAGAAGATACTATTCGGGAATGTTCCCTGTTAAGATTCGCGGGAAGATACCCAAAAATCGGAATTTTCGGGGAATTTATGTATACACGACTCCAAAAGTGATTACAACTTGCTATTCTCCTTTTCTTGCAATAGCAGGCAATCCAGAAAGCTCGGTAGTCAGGTTGGTTGCGAATTCAAAAGGCGTTCGACCAAACCTCAATTTTGTAACAAATATATCAGTGTGACAAACTCCAAACAAGAGAATAAAACAAATTGTTAAGAAACACAATTTTATTATCGTGACGGAGTTAGATAACATCAAAAGTTACAAAATGATCTTACTTAAGCATTTCAAGCAAAATAATTGGCAACAGATACCAGAGGAAATCATTTCTCTTTCCCCCCAAAAAAATTAATCTCATAAAAAGGAAAAAAGTTACATAAAGTATAGTTTTAGTATAAAAACCGCAAAAAATTTAAGAAAGTTGACACCCGAAAAGCAAGACCAACTGAACCGGAGTGAATGAAATTGTGCACAGCTTTTTAAAACATAAAATGAAGGAATATTGGTTTTGTATTTTCCTTCAAAAAATAGTTGCGTTGGGCAGGGTACCCTCCAAACATTTTATCAGGAAATATTTAAAGTGCTAGTAACAGTATGTCAGATGTGTGTAAAGGATATGATATGACAAATTGCAACGAAACGATGCGCATGGACGATCTGCAAAATATGAAGGTATACGTTTATTTTATTTTCTGCGGAAAAGCAGCTTAAGAACCCACCCAAAAATTTTAAAAGTTGACGCCCGAAAGGTAAGAAGAAGGGAACCGAAATGAATAAAATTTGGCACAGGTATTGTAAGCATAATATGAGAGTATACGAGTTTCGTATTGTCTGGAAAGAAACGGCTAGGTGGAGCACGGACCCCTCCAAACCTTTGATCACGGAATATCAAAAGTGCACGTAACAGTATGTCAGATGTGTTTAAAGAACAGGAAGAGTTCCCACGAAAATTTGTGTATGGGCAATACGCAAAAAAAATGAACGAATAGTTTTTTTTTCGGAAAACGGTTTTAGGGGCCAATAGCCCCCATCCAAAATTTCGGAAATTGACGCCCGAAAAGCAAAAAGAAGTGTACCGTAGTGAATGAAATTGTGCACAGATATTGTAGACATGAAATGAGGGAATACGGGTTTCATATTTTCCGGGAATAAATGGTTGAATGGAGAAATCACACCTAAAAACCATTGATCACGGAATATCAAAAAGTTAAAAGTTAGTAACAATATGTCGGATGTTTGTAAAGGCTATGAAGAATTGCAACTAAGCTTCGTGTATGGAATAAACGAAAAAATGAAGGAAAGTTTTGAAACTATGAGCATGGACGATGTGCAAAATATTCAGGTATACGTTTTATTTATTTTCTGGAGAAGAACAGTTTAAGAGGGCATAATAATGCACGGGAAAATTTTGACAGTTGACGCCCGAAAGGCTAAAACAAGTAAACCGAAATGAATGAAATTGTACACAGATATTGTAGACATAAAATGAGGGAATACGGGTTTCATACTTCTCCTGGAAAAAGGAGTTGGATGGGGCAGGAACACTCCAAACATTTGATCACGAAATATCAAAAGTGGTAGTAACAGTATTTCAGATCTGTGTAAAAGGGATGAAGAATTGCTACGCAACTTTGTGTGTGAACAATACACAAAAAAATAAACGAATATGTTTTTATTTTCGAAGCAAAAACGGGTTTTGGGGGGCAAGAGCCTCCGTCAAACGTTTTGGAATTAGACCCAAAAAGGCAAGGAAAAGTGGACCGAAGTGAATGAAATGTGCAAAAACATTGTAAAGGTAAGATGAGGGAATACGTGTTTCGTATTTTCCTGAAAGAAAAAAATGTTGAGTGGAGCGATTCGTAAAAGTAGGCCTTTCAAGTTTTATAAGTGTCGTGTCTTCATCCGTTTTTTCGAAATTGGTATATCAAGTACAAGCACAAACAATATAGCGTATTTTATAGTATTTTAGGAGGAACGTTTAACCCTTATAATGTGTTTGCGCTTAAAAAAACGTGTCAATTTATTTCCAGTTTGCTGTTGATCTGCCAAATTTGAAGCAAAACGGATAGGGACACTTGAGAAAGACGAAAGGCCCTACTTTACATTGGGTCTACATAATATCTACACACACTTTCATTTGCTTCAGCCCACTGCTTCCTGAGCTATTACGATAATATTTACTTTTTTTTCGGATGGGGCCTAGGCGCCAGCACTGTTTTTCAGGAAATATTAAAACACGTTTCAATTATTGTTTTCAAATAGTCCCTATACGAAGTTTCTTTGCAATTTTCCAGTCTATACGAGGTTCTCACGTATGCTTATTTGCACTTTCGATATTGCGTAATCAACGGCTTACAAGGTCCATACCTCACTCAACCGTTTTTGTTTTCAGGAAAATACGAAACCCAATTATATCATTTTACGTCTACAATATCTTTGAACAACGTCATTCAATTCGGTGGACTTCTTGACTTTTGGGCCTCTAATTTCAAAATTTTGGGTGGGTATTTTGCCCTCTAAAACAGTTTCTCCGCAGAAAAAAACGTAATCGTTTATTTTTTGCGTTATGTCCCTACACAATATGTCGTTTCAATTTTTTATGTCCTTCAAGCACTTCTAGCATATTATTATTAGCACTTTTGACATTTCACGATCAAAGTTTTGGAGGGGTCTTGGTACACCTATGCGGTAAGGAAAAAAGAAACACATTTTCCCTCATTTTATGTCAACGATATCTGTGCACAATTTCAGTGACTTCGGTTCACTTAGTCTGGCCTTTAGGGCCACAACTTTCAAAATTTTGGGTGGGGCTTTTGCTCCCTAACGAAGTTTTTCCACAAAAAAGAAAATGTATTCGTTTTTGTAGTGTATTGTCCCTACACAATGTGTCGTTTAAGTTTTTCATGTCCTTCAAGCACTTCTGACGTACTGTTATTAGCACTTTTCATATTTCACCGTCAGTTTTGAGGGGTCTGTGTCAGACCTAATGAGTTTTCTTTTCTTTTTTTTTGAGGACAATAAGAAACCCGTATTCCCACCAGTGGCGACGAAGAAAAATTCGCCTGTAGAGGGATAAATGGTTGAGATCTTTTTAATTTGGCCGATCAGAGCTCCTTTAATTCTGTATATTCGACGATAACGGTTTGGGATCAGATATAATGTACTCGCCATGTAATTTTATTACAAAATGACGCGTGTCTGTTTGCTTTATTTTATAGTTCTCCCATATTAACTTTCTATTGATCTCTGATCCCTTGACTTAAAAGCTGGTCGATGGGATGACGGGCAAAAGCTCTGTTCCTGAAGGAAGGATATGTTTCCTGAATAAGATGCCATCTTTAAGTTCGAAGCACAGAGCCTCACGTTCCAAACTGTAATCCTGGTCTTTACTCCCCTCTAAAAATGAAATAATATCTTTAAAGTAAAAATCATTGCGCTGTTTTTCATTCAGAATATCGTAGAGTTGAATCGAAAACACTCTCGGATCCTGAAGGTTCTTCTGTTCGTCCTCCACGTCTCTTTCATCATTCACATTTCTTGACAACGCAGCAGCCAGAATTCATTTCCCTGGCACGTGCGTAATAGTTAATTGATACTGTTCTAACTCCGAAATGATGCCTGCAAACTTCGCTACGTTCTTCGTCTGACGGAAAAAGGTCAGTGAGTAACAGTCCGTTTCCAAATAAACATGCTTTCCTAATAAAAAAATACTTAAAACGATGCAGAGTAAAGACGATTGCAGCAAGTTCAATATTATATGGGTTATATCTTCGTTCATGTGGGCCAAGTGCTCGACTACGGAAGGCGATAGGCACCAACGGCGCACCCTCTTCATCCGTTTCCGGCTGTAGAATCACTCCCCTCTACCCATATACACTGCCGTCACAGTATACATGCACATCCTTCTTGGGATCGTATCTCATTAGTGTCGGAGCCGAAATGATTGCTTCTTTCATCTTCTCGAACGCTAGTTGATGTACAGCAGACCACTTATACGGAACGTCGTTCTTGAGTAACTTTAATAATGGTTCCGCGATTGTAGAAAAATCTTTAACATATGACCGTACAAAGTAAAACAACCCCAAAAAGCTCTTGAGCTGCTTCTGCGTCCTTGGCCGTTTATAATTCTTTACGAAATCTGTGACACGATTTGAAATTGATATTCCTTGTTTGGAAACTACGTCGCCCAAAAGCTCAAGAGAGTAATGGCCTAATTTAGTCCGGGAAAAGCTTCAACCCACGGTCTCTGAGTCTTTAAAACAATTTCCGCGTAGTTGATATAACTTTTTCAAATGAGTCTGCTCCCCAAACAACATCGTCTAGATTTTAATATACTGAGTCCTTCTCCAATCCTTCAGGCGTGAGCTTCATAACATCGTTAAGGGCACTAGGGCTAGTAACCAGACCCATGGGAAGAACTTTAAAACAGTATTGTCTTTCACCCGTGACTGAAAAGGTAGTAATAGTTTGGCTCCTATCCGTTAATTTGATCTGATAAAACCCAGACGTCAGATTCGAACTATTGATACATTTATGGCCACTGGAACGATCTAAAATGTCCTGCATAGAGGGTACAGGAAAACTAGATGGAATCACGTAAGAATTAACAGTTCTCATATCAACGATCGGCCGGAAAGAACCATTTTTCTTACGCACCAGAGTGATCGGAGAGTTTCAGTGTAAATGGCAATGTTTATTGCATCCTCTTTCAATAATAATTTGATCTGGTCGTTGATGGCTTCACGAAGATGGAAGAGTATAGTATATGGATTAACGGAAACAGGGTTAGGGTTCTTAAGTTTAATGTCGTGTTCGTATCCACGAGCTTGCGAGAGGTCATCAGGCGACCAGCTAAATACATCCTTAAATTTGTAATAAGCTCATATAATTGCCGTTTCTGATCAATACTCAGTTCAGGATTCACGTTAACACGGGTAACGTCAAATCTGGGATGTTCAGATGATTGAGGACCGTTAGCTGAGGTAACATTCGTGCACAGATGTTCTGTAACTCTCTCTACGGCTAGTCCCACGAACTTATTCTTGCACAATAAAAATAACTTGTCTGTGGGGTTCAACACCCAAATAAAAGAATTTACCTTGTCCACGAGTCACTCTTGATTAAAAAGACTGGCCACCCCAGAAACAAAATTTAGAGGCTGTAACCAATCTCTCGACCCCAACAAATCGTAACATTACCGAATGGGAACCCGAACCTTCAAGCGAGGCGGTAGCCAAGTGGACGACACTACTTTAAAAACTGGTTTGATCATAGTCGCAAATTCTGCAGATACATTATACATATGAGAAGACTGTACCTAGGTAGCGGAAGGTATTTTCGCAAATCGAGATATAATTAATAAATGTTCTTTCTGATTCAAATCGGCCTCATGTGCTAACAGAAAATCCTGTCCTAACAAAGAGTGCGGATAGCTAGGTATAACTCTAAAGGGATGGCAAAAGTATTCGGATTCCACCCGGAATCGAACCACAGCTATCTTACTTACAGGTAAATCCTACCTGTCACTCCCCTTAAAATACTAGATGTAGGAAAAATCTTAGCTTTATGAGGTACCATCCGTGATGAAATACGAGATATTTGCGATCAACTATCCAGGAGAATAGGGGTGTTCCCTCCATTCAGTCTAACCATAATATGTGGAGAAGCTTTTTCTACAAGGAGAGGGACTTTTATGCTCTTAAGAGTTGATGGTCCATTATCATCAACTCTCTGAACAAGTTTAAAGAGCTAAGGCAGGGGGCAGTTCGATGGTTTTCTTTGCCACACTTAAAACAAATAATGGGCTTCTTATTTCTACTCTGACTGTTATTATCTTGATTACTATTACTATACTCATGCCGTGACTGTTGCTCAAAACGCTGGTGGTTGTTTTGGCGAGAAGAAATAATACGCCTGGCTCTATTGTTATTATTGACATTGCGACGGAAGTTATTCTTTTGATCTGAATTCCTTTCTGCTTACTGTCTTTATGTTCCTATGTTCAAAATTGTCAGGGGAAAATTATCCTTTTCGGTACGATTAAGCGGTATCGGACTGATTATCGAAGTCGTCCAGATAAGGGCTGACAATATTTGTCGGAATGTTTCTTCTGCTCTACATCGGGAGTTTGTCGGGAATTACGAAATTAAGAAATTCGTTGGAGAGACTTAAATGATATATTTCGTTTAAATATTGTAAATTCTATTTGGAGTTAATCCAGATGACGGACTAAATTTATTTGGAATTTAAGTCACTATGAGAGTTTTCTTGTGATTCCTTGCGTCGTTGTTAGCTGAATTCTTGAACTAGCAATTCTGGTAGTAGTGAGACTGGAATGAACGGAAAGGTGAGTTGTATTTATCCAATTAAATCTCTATTTATTTTAATTTGGTAATTACAATGATCAAGTACGTATATGTGTTCCCTAATCTTGGTGAGGAAGTTTTAATTTTCATCCTTAATGTAATTTATAGGTATCGAGCTGATTGTTTTGATTATAAAACCAGGTCAATATTATATATGAAGGGTAAGGGGAAAAAACAAGGAATGTCCATGTGCGTACTTTTTCGGGAGCTTTGTCCTATCTGTTGGTGACTCTTGGTACTATTTGACTGTATATGCCATGCATACGTAGATGTACAAATATCCATGTAAAAGGGGCAAAAAATTTGATTAACCCTATTCTTTTAACGCTGTTTTCAATATTAAAACGCCGTTTTCTCGAAAATGCAATTTTGTGACATTCCTTCTTTTTTCCCCTTACCCTTCATATATAGCATACTTAATGAAACTACGTGAGAACATGCCCCTGTCTTGTCTAAATTAAGCTGTAGTGTTTGTTCATTATATATACGGTGCGTGCTGTGAGCCGCAGATACTAGAGGGCCTTAACATAACATTCAAATGTACGATTCGGTGGAGAAGAGCAGAACCAGCCGTAGGCCCACATATAGATATTAAGTACAGTTTGTGGTGTAATCCTTTCTCATAATAGTGAAACCGAAGGGCATACGAAAAATAACGCCCCTAACAAGACTATAGTACTGCCAAAATATCTTGAGCCATAGCCAAAAATGCGAACTAAGGCTCACACCCACAACACACTCACGCGTTAATCCTATAAGGGTTCAGCTGTTGCTAAGCGAGAGAGCCTGAGCAAAAGGGAGTGTAATTCCTTCAGCCGATGGCAGCGCTCGGAACGGAAGATTAGGAGTCATGTAAATGTGGTGTATCTATGGTACCATAATTTAATTTTCATAATTCTTTATAAAGATTACAAATAATAATAATTAGGTTTTCATTTAACTCCAGAATTGTAATCGTTTACAACAGTGATTTTGTGTATTCTGTAGTGAACCCAATGAAAATTGGATCCTTACAAATTATTTATAGGCTTTATAACTCGAGCGAAAAAGAAGCAGGTAGGCCTATCGTTGACATGTACAAGGCTATTTAGCATGTCGGCATAGTACTCAACTGCGTCCAACAGAAGAGAGCTAGTAATGGGTGAATTCTCGGGAAGATATTTGTCGGGAAAATTCCCTTGGAAAATTCCCGGGAAAATTCCCCAAAATGAGAATATTCCATGGAATTCATTTACAAACAGAAAGAAAATTGAATTATATTACTACTGTTGAGGATCCGGCCTCTTGGTTCGACCCCCGTTGGACCCACATTAGAGGAATACTTTATTTTCGCTCTTATTTGATTTATATAGTCTCAAGGCTATTAGAGCGTTCTGTATTATTTTTCATTTTCTGTTATTAAAATTAGCACACAAGGCAAACGTCTGAAGAAGTCCTTCACCTGTACCTTTAACTTCCGCTTATGCAGTCTATTGACAAACAGCAGTAATGCTGAATCCTGTCTACCGGTTCTAGCCTCCGCGATCAGCAATGAGGAAGATTTTCTACTGACGTTTGCTTCTTCCTTGTTTACTTCAGAGATTTTTGTCTTCCGCTTGGACATCGAGTTTTTGCCGGGTTCGATCCTGATGAGGTCGGCATGAACTGTGGACATCGAAGTGACGTCAAGGTGATGAGCTAGATGTAGGTGGCGTCTAGAGAGACGCCTTGACCAAAAAGGAAGATCGTGTGACGTGAAGGTGGAACCCGGAAAACGGGGTTGGAACAAAACTAGCGGACAGAGAGCTCTCGAGGGGGAAGGAGTGTGATCGTCGATGTAGGAACGAAATCCAGCTTGGGAACCTAGTAACCGAATCATGGACATCGCTCAACAGATAAGGGTAAAGTACCATTTTAGCCAATCAGAGTTCAAATACCAGACTGCATAACCACGTCCCTAAAATTTTTCATTATTTGCTTTACAATCCTCCTTTATGTTTGCTGTACTATATCCAAATATAAATTGTGAACTTTGTGTTGGACAAACACCGTGTGCGTGGGTTTTCTCGGGGTTCTCCCGTTTCCTCCCACTTTCTTCATTCCACCATTTCATTCATTACTCATCATCACCGTCTCCTTTAGCCTAACCGGCATAACTGTGGGACGTAAAACTCAAAGATTTCATCTAATTTTTTTTTAAAATATAAATTTGAGTTTTATTTCTAAATTATTACAACAGGAGTAGATTATTTAGAATCAAGGCCATATGTTGTTTAACCATTGCGTAGCTAAGTATACTTTACACTAGAGGTAAATTATCAACTCATTTGCTCGTTATGGCTAATATTTAGTGTACGATTTTCACATTCCTTCCGTGACTGGAAATGTCTTAGATCCAGTGTCTTTACATGGTGGATTGCGCCTAGGATCTTGATCACTGTGGTTTTCTCGTCAAATTGCAATGTTTACCTCCCAACTTTGTAAACAGTAGAAATGTTAATGTTCGGCCGCCCTACCACCCTCATTTTGGTTATCTTGTCTGGTGTTTGAGTCTGAATTGGTTGCTCTTTAAGTATAGTTATTTTTTTTACTTTATTTGTGTATATTTAGAATATTTTATGCTGCGCCAATTTGCCCAAGAGTGTGATGTTGTTGATGCTTGTAATGATTTAGATCTTAAGGAATATTTCGAACCAATTGTTACATCCTCTCCGGGACGAATTCATTATACGAGATAGTGCTTTGATCGCATTAAGCGAAACTTGCGTTTTTGGCAATCTATTTCTGATATCGAGTCTCCTTCTAGTAGTTCTTCGTTAGCTTTGTTATCCGATATGGCGGTTGCTGGTCAACAAGATAACCTAAGCGATCTTAGTCACGTTCTACGGCCTGAACCGTTTTGCGGGTGTATGGTCGATGTGCGGCACATAATATTGATCAGTTTAAGGTGTTGGCCGAAGTTAATAACTGGTCAGAACTAAAGGAGAAATGGATACTTGGCTCGTTAATGAAAAGCCAGGCATCATACTAGTTTGACACAATTTATAAGCAGCCGGATTTTCCGGCCATGTCCTATGATCCGTTCAAGAATAAATTTAAGGATGCCTTTAACAATGCTTTATTGCCGCAGTTAACGGAACACGAGATGCGCTCGAGGGAGCAGGCTTCTAATGAATCTGTTTTATCGTATGTGTATGCGAAGCGGAAATTAATTCTTCGGAATGATAAAGAGGCCCCAGTTCAGAAACAGACTCAATTAATAATCGATGGTATGATCCCTGAGCACATGCGCATCGCTATTAAAAAGACCTATGCTACGGTGGAAGAATTGGTCCAGTATTTACTAGACGAAGAAAGGGCTAGTGTTTTATTAGAAAGAAAAGCGATTGAAAAGCTCGTCAAAAAAAATCCTTTACTCGCAAAACCGCCTGTTCAGCTGAATCCACCTGAGAATAGCGAAGGTCGTGGGGATTTTGTTGTTCCGTGTCAGCAAGGTAATCGTTCACCTCGGACTTTAACCCCTGAAACTTCCGCTCCGCAAGTTTCTGCGGATGAGCTCAAAGACCAACCGGCTAACACACAGGAGCAATTGACCCAGTTGTCATTGCAAGGACAGTAAGCAGAAAGGAATTCAGATCAAAAGAATAATTTCCGTCGCAATGTCAACAATAACAATAGAGCCAGGCGTAATATTTCTTCTCGCCAAAACAACCGCCAGCGTCTTGAGCAACAGTCACGGCATGAGTATAGTAATGGTAATCAAAATAGTAACAGTCAGTGTAGAAATAAGAAGCCCATTAATTGTTTTAAGTGTGGCAAAGAAAACCATCGAACTGCCCCCTGCCTTAGCTCTTTAAACTTGTTCAGAGAGTTGATGATGATGGGCCATCAACTCTTAAGAGCATAAAAGTCCCTCTCCTTGTAGAAAAAGCTTTTCCACATATTATGGTTAGACTGAATGGAGGGAACACCCCTATTCTCCTGGATAGTGGATCGGAAATATCTTGTATTTCATCACGGATGGTACCTCATAAAGCTAAGATTTTTCCTACATCTAGTATTTTAAGGGGAGTGACAGGTAGGATTTACCTGTAAGTTAGATAGCTGTGGTTCGATTTTGGGTGGAATCCGAATACTTTTGCCATCCCTTTAGAGTTATACCTAGCTATCCGCACTCTTTGTTAGGACAGGATTTTCTGTTAGCACATGAGGCCGATTTGAATCAGAAAGAACATTTATTAATTATATCTCGATTTGCGAAAATACCTTCCGCTACCTAGGTACAGTCTTCTCATATGTATAATGTATCTGCAGAATTTGCGACTATGATCAAACCAGTTTTTAAAGTAGTGTCGTCCACTTGGCTACCGCCTCGCTTGAAGGTTCGGGTTCCCATTCGGTAATGTTAGGATTTGTTGGGGTCGAGAGATTGGTTACAGCCTCTAAATTTTGTTTCTGGGGTGGCCAGTCTTTTTATTCAAGAGTGACTCGTGGACAAGGTAAATTCTTTTGTTTGGGTGTTGAACCCCACAGACAAGTTATTTTTATTGTGCAAGAATAAGTTCGTGGGACTAGCCGTAGAGAGAGTTACAGAACATCTGTGCACGAATGTTACCTCAGCTAACGGTCCTCAATCATCTGAACATCCCAGATTTGACGTTACCCGTGTTAACGTGAATCCTGAACTGAGTATTGATCAGAAACGGCAATTATATGAGCTTATTACAAATTTAAGGATGTATTTAGCTGGTCGCCTGATGACCTCTCGCAAGCTCGTGGATACGAACACGACATTCAACTTAAGGACTCTAACCCTGTTTCCGTTAATCCATATACTATACTCTTCCATCTTCGTGAAGCCGTCAACGACCAGATCAAATTATTATTGAAACAGGATGCAATAAACCTTGACATTTACACTGAAACTCTCCGATCACTCTGGTGCGGAAAGGAAATGGTTCTTTCCGGTTGATCGTTGATATGAGAAGTGTTAATTCTTACGTGATACCATCTAGTTTTCCTGTACCCTCTATGCAGGACATTTTAGATCGTTCCAGTGGCCATAAATTTATCAATATTTCGGATCTGACGTCTGGGTTTTTTGATATCAAATTAACGGAAAGGAGCCAACATATTACTACCTTTTCAGTCACGGGTGAAAGACAATACTGTTTTAAAGTTCTTCTCATGGGTCTGGTTACCCTTAACGATGTTATGAAACTCACGCCTGAAGGATTGGCGAAGGACTCAGTATATTAAAATCTAGACGATGTTGTTTGGGGAACAGACTCATTTGAAAAAGTTATATCAACTACGCGGAAATTGTTTTAAAGACTCAGAGACCGTGGGTTGAAGCTTTTCCCGGACTAAATTAGGCCATTACTCTCTTGAGCTTTTGGGCGACGTAGTTTCCAAACAAGGAATATCAATTTCAAATCGTGTCACAGATTTCGTAAAGAATTATAAACGGCCAAGGACGCAGAAGCAGCTCAAGAGCTTCTTGGGGTTGTTTTACTTTGTACGGTCATATGTTATAGATTTTTCTACGATTGCGGAACCATTATTAAAGTTATTCAAGAACGACGTTCCGTATAAGTGGTCTGCTGTACAACAACTAGAGTTCGAGAAGATGAAAGAAGCGATCATTTCGGCTCCGACACTAATGAGATACGTTCCCAAGAAGGATGTGTATGTATACTGTGACGGCAGTGTATATGGGTAGAGTGGAGTGATCCTACAGCCGGAAACGGATGAAGAGGGTGCGCCGTTGGTGCCTATCGCCTTCCGTAGTCGAGCACTTGGCCCACATGAACGAAGATATAACCCATTTCATCTTGAATTTGCTGCAATCGTCTTTACGCTGCACCGTTTTAAGTATTTTACTATTAGGAAGGCATTTTTATCTGAAAACGGATGTTACTCACTGACCTTTTTCCGTCAGACGAAGAACGTAGCGAAGTTTGCCCGCATTATTTCGGAGTTAGAACAGTACCAATTATCTATTACGCACGTCCCAGGGACAACGAGTTTTTTGACTGATGCTTTGTCAAGAAATGTGAATGGTGAAAGAGATGTGGAGGACGAACAGAAGAACCTTCAGGATCCGAGAGTACTTTCGATTCAACTCGACGATATTCTGAGTGAAAAACAGCGCAAGTATTCTTACTTTAAAGACATTATTTCATTCTTAGAGAGGAGTAAAGACCAGGATTACAGTTTGGAACGTCAGGCTCTGTGCTTCGAATTTAAAGATGGCATCTTATTCAGGAAACTTAGCCTTCCTTCAGGAACACAGCTGTTGCGCGTCATCCCATCGACCAGTTTTTCAGTCAAGGTATCAAAGATCAATAGAAAGTTAGTATGAGAGAACTATAAAATGAAACAAACAGACACGCGTCATTTTGTAATAAAATTACATGGCGAGTGCATTCTATCTGATCCAAAACTGTTATCGTCGATTATACACAATTAAAGGAGCTCTGATCGGCCAAATTAAAAAGATCTCAGGCATTTATCGCTGTAGAGGCGAATTTTTCTACGTCGTCACTGGTGGGAATATGGGTTTCTTATTATCCTGAAAAAAAGAAAAAAGATTAGGTGGGACACAGACACCTCCAAAACTGTTGGTGAAATTTCAAAAGTGTTAATAACAGTACGTCAGAAGTGCTTGAAGGACATGAAAAACTTAAACGACACATTGTGTGGGGACAATACACTAAAATAAACGAATACGTTTTCTTCTTTCTGTGGAAAAACTTCGTTAGGTGGCAAAAGCCCCACCCAAAATTTTGAAAGTTGATGCCCTAAAGGCCAGACTAAGTGAACCGAAGTGAATGAAATTGTGCACAGATATCATTGACATAAAATGAGGGAAAACATGTTTCCTTTTTTCCTGGGAAAAAGAATACCGTATAGGTGGGACCCAGACCCCTCCAAAACATTGATCGTGAAATACCAAAAGTGCTAATAATAGTCTGCCAGAAGTGCTTGAAGGACATGAAGAATTGAAACGACATATTGTGTAGGGACAAAACGCAAAAAATAAACGAATATATTTTTTATTTTCTGCGTGGAAAATGTTTTAGGGGGCAAAATACCCACCCAAAATTTTGAAATTAGAGGCCCAAAAGGCAAGAAGTGCACCGAATTGAATGACATTGTGCAAAGATATTGTAGACGTAAAATGAGATAATTGGGTTTCGTATTTTCCTGAAAAAAAAAACGGTTGAGTGAGGTACGAACCTTGTAAACCGTTGATTACGCAATATCGAAAGTGCAAATAAGCATACGTGAGAACCTCGTATAGACTGGAAAATTGCAAAGAAACTTCGTATAGGGACAATTTGCAAAACAATAATTGAAACGTGTTTTAATATTTCCTGAAAAACAGTGCTGGGGCCTAGGCCCCATCCGAAAAAAAGTAAATATTACCGTAATAGCTCAGGAAGCAGTGGACTGAAGCAAATGAAAGTGTGTGTAGATATTATATAGACCCAATGTAAAGTAGGGCCTTTCGTCTTTCTCAAGTGTCCCTATCCATTTTGCTTCAAATTTGGCAGACCAACAGCAAACTGGAAATAAATTGACACGTTTTTTTATGCGCAAACACATTGCAAGGGTTAAACGTTCCTCCTGAAATACTATAAAATACGCTATATTGTTTGTGCTTGTAGTTGTTATACCAATTTTGTAAAAATCGGATGAAGACACGACACTTATAAAACTCGAAAGGCTTAATTTTACGAATCGTTCAACTCAGCATTTTTCTCTTTCAGAAAAATACGAAACACGTATTCCCTCATCTTACCTTTACAATGTTTGTGCACATTTAATTCACTTCGGTCCACTTTCTCTTGCCTTTTTGGGTCAAATTCCAGAACGTTTGACGGAGGCTCTTGCCCCCAAAACCCGTTTTTCCCTCGATAATAAAAACGTATTCTTTTATTTTTTTGTGTGTTGTTCATACACAAAGTTGCGTTGAAATTCTTCATCTCTTTTACACACATCTGAAATGCTGTTACTACCACTTTTGATATTTCGTGATCAAATGTTTGGAGGGTTCCTGCCCCATCCAACCTTTTTTTCCAGGAAGATATGAAACCCGTATTCCCTCATTTTATGTCTACAATATCTGTGTAGAATTTCGTTCATTTCGGTTAACTTCTTTTAGCCTTTCGAGCGTCAACTTTCAAAATTTTCGCGTGGATTATTATGCTTTCTTAAACTGTTTTTCTCCAGAAAATAAGTCAAACGTATACCTGAATATTTTGCACATCGTCCATGCGCATAGTTTCAAAACTTTACGTGGGGGCTTTTGCACTCAAAAACTGTTTTTTCGCAGAAATAAAGAAAAATCATTATTCCTTCATTTTTGCGTATTGTCCATACACGAAGCTTAGTTGCAATTCATCATAGCCTTTACACACATCTGACATATTGTTACTAACTCTTTTGATATTCCGTGATCAAAGGTTTGTAGGTGTCCGTACCCCATTCAACCATTTTTTCCCGGAAAGTATGAAACCCGTTTTCTCTCATTTCATGTCTACAAAATCCGTGCAGAATTTGATTCACTTCGGTACACTCCTATTTGCTTTTCGGGCGTCAATTTCCAAAATTTTGGATAGGGGCTTTTGGCTCCTAAAAGCGTTTTTTCCGCAGAAAATTAAAAAACCGTATTCGTTTATTTTTTGCGTATTGTCTATACACAAAGTTTCATGGGAACTTTTCCTGTCTTTTAAACACATCTCACATACTGTTACTTTCACTTTTGATATTCCGTGATCAAAGTTGGAAAGCGTCCGTGCTAACCTTTTTTCCCAGACAATACGAAACCCGTATACCCTCATATTATGTTTACAATATCTATGCCAAATTTTATTCATTTCGGTTCACTTCTTCTTACCTTTCGGACGTCAACTTTCGAAATTTCCGGGTGAGTTCTTATGCCCCCTTAAACTGCTATCCCGCAGAAAATAAATAAAACGGATACCTTCATATTTTGCAGATCGTCCAGGCGCATAGTTTCGTTGCAATTCGTCATGTCTAGGGATGCGCACGAGTCGAGTCGAGACGAGATTTAAGCCTGTCTCGACTCGTCGCGAGAAAATGTTGTCTCGACTCGCGTCTCGACTCGAAGATATGTTGCTGTCTCGACCTGTTTCTCGACTTGACAGTCTCTGTCTCGACTCGACTCTAATTCGAGTCGAGACGTCTCGAAATTCGAGTCGAGACAAGATATACGAGTTAAAATATACACACACATGAGCCAGACCGTTATGACTACCTACCTAATTGTTAGTATGTCCACCTTTTGGCACGAATAACAACGGCAACGTGTCTTGGGATGGTCTCAATGTTTCTCAGTGGGTCGCTGGATAGAGTTGACACCACATATGCATACACAGGTCATCTAATTCCCGTAAATTCCGGAGAGGGGGTGATGATCCTCACGTCACGTTCAATCACATCCTGGATTCAACCGATTGGGTTCTGATCCGGAGAGTTTGGGGGCCAGCACATCACTTTGAACTCACTCCATCACACTCCTGGCCATGTGACATAGTGCATTATCTTGTCGAAAAATGCCACTACCGATGGGAAACATGGCCGTCATGAAGGGGTGTACGTAGTCTGCAAGCAGCCTCTGACGCCTCGACCGTCATGGTGCCTTGCTCGAGCTCCACTAGACACATGGATGTTCACCTGAATGGTCCCCATTTTATAATTAAGCCGCAGCCAGCTTGTCTCCGTCCCGCAGTACAGATGTCGTTTTGAACACGACGGATTCGCACCCTCACATCGTCACGATGAAGAAGATATTGCGATTCATCAGACAATGCAACGCTCTGCCATTGTGCCAAGGTCTAGTGGCGATGGTCACGTGTTCATTTCAGTTATAGTTGCCGATGTCGTGGTGTTAACACTCGCCATCATTAGGAGTGTTCGGTGCACTGTGTTTAGACTAGTGTTGTGAAGGCCTGTGAAAAAAACGGAAATTTTGGGTTAAAAACTTTTTTTTATTGTTTTCTTGAGCCCGGGAAAAAACGGAAAATTTGTGTATTATCAGAATCATCATTTTTGTTAATCACAGAATCATTTTAGTTAATATGTTAAATCAAACATATATTTCATAGAGATATCTTCTATGTAAAAGTCCGGAAATTTTGAAACCATTAGAAAAAAAATCATTTGCAATACCAGATCAGCGGCCTTGTCGAGGTCCAAATAAACCATTTAGAAGCTCTTTTGAAGCGTAAGGTAAACTCATTAGGTCAGGGAAGTTTGGTGGATCATGTTCCTGCGATCACCTTTTCACATAATGTCACGGTGAATTTGTCAACTTCATTTTCTCCTTTTTCGTTGCTTCGTGGATTCGATCCATATCTTGAACATCAGGCTATAGTTAATGGACCGTGCAATCACGTTCCCAATGAGGGCCGTTTGGCGACGTCGCAGAAAATTAGGAAAAGAGCTCAAGAGAAGTTGTAGGATCGTTTCTGTACGACCGATAAGTCGTACAATCAACGGCACGTAGCTGTCATGTATAATATTGTACAGTGTGTTTGGATTTATAACCCTACCAGGAAACGAGGACACGCCAAAGAATTCTCTGGTCATTATTTTGGACAAGGTATTGTGGTAACAGAAGGCAATGGAAACGCCTACTTCGTCAAGTATAAAACATCCAAAGGGAGAGAGAAAATTCAGTCGATTGTCGTGACCAGGTAGAAGCTGTACTTTCCAGACGACCCTCCACCCCAGGACGCCGATCAGCTGGAGAACGTCTCATGTGTCCGTCAGGAAGATCAAGACGGTAGCTACCGGATAGAAGACGCCGAAGAATTTACTCTTGTCACGAAACTAAAGGATCCAGTTCAATATGTACACGTTACCGATGCTGTGGAATTACCAACTGTCTCGTCTGTTCAGTTCCCGAAGTCCAATAGAAAACCACTATATAACGTCAATGAGGATATCAATAATAAAGTTATCATTTTCTATGCGGACATCGCTAATCTAAAATGCGACGCTGTGGTTAACGCAGAAAATGAGACACTGACGCCTAGATCTCGTGTTGATGGGGAAATTCATAGAGCCGCCGGAGAGCAGCTCCTTGAAGTTTGTAAGAATCTTGTTTCGCTCTGACCGGGACAAGCAAAAATGTCACCAGGTTTTAATCTTCCAGCAGCTAACGTGTTACTTACATGTGCTCCTAGCGACAACAATAAACGCATTTTGAGGCAATGTTATTTGAACTATATGAAATGTGCTATTGACAATAGTTGCTGGACGCTTGCCTTTTGTTGTCTAGGCACTGGAGCGTTTGACTTTGATAAGTTACAAGCAGCAAAACTAGCGTTATCGACCGTTCGCAATATGCTCGATACGAACCTAAACGATTTTGACAGAATTATCTTTTGCCTTTTTGACAAAGACAATAAACAAATCTAAGATGAGTACTTTCCTCTCAACTTTCCAACAGTAGTGTAAGGTGTGATTACTAAAAGCCTTATTTTATGTTAGTACCTTGAACTTGTATGATTCCTGAGAGGAACTGCGATCTTTCTCTAAGAAACCATGTTTGGATTTAGTGCAAGACATAGTTACGTAGTAAAATGTTGTAGTCACGCTGCTTGCTACGTAGTATGCTCGTTACAGGAATTTTCCCTATATCTGCAAAGAAGGGAAAAGACTATTAAGATACTGACCTATTTTTTAGAGATGTTTACTACCTTATCTCTATTTACATACTTTATATACGAGTATACATGTACATGATAGATTACCCTGATTTAAGTATTTGACGTCAAAACCTTTTTTTCCCTGACTTGACTTTTAGTTATCTTGAATCTGTCTAATTTACTGGAATAGGTACCATTTCCAGTAACTCCAATTTAGACAATTTTCTCAGGAAGAGTAGTTAAATTTCTGTCGAATCTCGAATGTGAAAACTACAAACATTATTTTATGTTTGAATACTCGTTATTGGCATATACTCTTGCATGAATTTTACCGATGCAGTCGATTGTTAAACCCTTTCTCAGCATGTTGAATTTCACCGATTTAGACGATTTTGTTTTTCTTTTACTCAAGGTATTGCATTTCTTGTGGATAGTAGATAATTTAACATGATAAGAAGTTCCTTTTTGATAAGCTCTTAATGTTATTTGAAAGTGGTAGAATTTACCTTACATGACACATTAACTTATCTTTGGAAACTTTACTTCAATAATACAAATTGAGAGAAGAGTTATGTACCTGATACATGAGTTCAATTAATGGTATATTGATATATAGATACGTTGTTAGTGCAAGGCGTGGATATTACATGGTAAAATTCAAATCATAAGTATATTAAGAAGTGTAAGTATATATTGGTTTTTCTAGAAACTTGTAGTAAGAATACAGTGAATATATTTTTTTCTTTCCTTGCAATATTATTTATATTCGGATATTTTTAGTTAAGTACGTTATACAGTTGTTATACATATTGTGGTAATTCATACGTGATCCTTGTGATAATAGTGCGTATAGTATATGTTTTCTTTGTATTTTATTTGTTCCAGACGCTGGAGGTTTTGATATTAATATCTGTCGTATCAGCCTCCGTAGATGTATCGATATCTAGCGGGTTTTATTTCAATGAGCTCCATGGGCATATTTTGTACCAGCATGCAGTTCCTCTATTATTTAATGTGAATTTTTCTATTTCCTTAAGCCTACTCATGCTTCATCTTTGTTTAATACTATGCATTGTAATGACAATACTATTTATTCAGTTCAAACTTGCAGATAGCATCTAGTTTGGACGTATTACATACGCACCTGGAGAATAATCTCTTAACTATTAACGAACCATACAGAACCAAATTTCATTCACGCAATACTCTTTCCATTTTTAATGTGGTTGGGTCTTTGTTTAGCTGGTGTTGCGGTCTAGCAACTCACAGCCAGTTATCTGCCTATTAGCAGAAGCAGGACAAAATTCAATCTGTTGTTCTTCAACTACAAGAACAATTGCTCCGTAATTCAATTTTTATACATAATGCATCTGCAGCCTTCACTGATTTCCTATCTCAACTTGGAAAGAATTTTCAGAAAATTGAGAGTTTCTCGAAGACACTTTTGGATCAGACGAAAGTTTTAGGTAAATCTGTACAAAACCTAGCTGATAGCAATCAATTACAATTTTTTTCGTTACTTGGTGAAATTTACCAGCTGTCTATGCATATTTTAAAATTCGTAATTGATACCAGACCTCTATTCAGAGTTGTAGATTAGGCAAGCTTGATCCAACACTTATTCCTTATAAAGTTTTGGAAGCTCAATTACGTATTTTGGAGGAATCTTTGACCCACAAAAATATGTTACTGGCTACCCCATATCTAATGTTGATGTTTACTACACGTTAAAGTTATTGTCATGTGATATTTTTGATTCCTCAATTTTTTTTCACTTAAAAGTTCCCTTGCGAGAGAAATATGCCTATTTTAATTATATTCTGTCAAAGCCATTCCGTTTGGCTACCATAATCAAACCTCTTCGATTAGTATATTTCCCAGTTACGTTATTTTCTATTCTCAGCTGTTTGCTTTTTCTATCGTGGGCTCAGATTTCTTGTCCTGTAACATACAAGTGTCGAATTTGTGTAAAACTCCATCTCACATTACTGTGTCGTCTCAATTGGCCAGATGTTTATATAAAGGATTTTTTCGATCTACTGTCCACGACATTGTGACGTCCTGTTTGTACGTTTGCCACGATAACGTGCATAGTCAACTATTGGAACTACAACCGCACACTTTTGTTTTGACTCACCCTCCTCCTACGCTACAATTGGTCTCTGTGACAAATACCTCCCTCTTGGAAGTAAATTTGGATCACTACTCATTTCATTACCGTGTGATATCACATTAAGTCTCTGAACATTTATTCGCAAAACCGATATTTCATTGTTTTTTTAATCAGATTTCATCGCCTACAGTTGTACCATTTATACCCTGCCTTTTTAACGGCTAATAATTTTGTTCATTTGAACCAAAATTTTAATCCCACGAAATATTTAATAATTCTGAATTAGTTAACCTCGATTGGAGATATACTATCCCTCATCTTAATTTGTCGTCGTATTCTGTTACACCAATTAAATCTTATACGTCTATCTACTATACGCAAAACTTTGTGCCGTTATTTTAAATATGATGGAACATAATTTTAACTTTAGCGATTGGCTACCTATTGTACCGACATGACTTTTTTCTGTGTGCTCTGTGCATTCGCAGGGCAAATGCTGAAGGTATCTCTCTAGATCAAGACATACTGTGGATACTGGTACACGCTATTGAGATTTTGCTACTTCTGTTTATTCTATTTATATTTTTTAAACTATATAAACGACGTTCTGTGTTCAAACGAAGTGTGAAAGCTCAACGTAGTAATAGTTTACGTTACCAGCACCTGTAACTTCATCCGATAATCAACGACTTGCAGCATCTACTTCGAATCCAGTCTCATATCTTAACGATTATATTCCTTACTTCTGATTAAGGAACATTATCGTTTTCGTTTATATATAGTGGTTTGTGGCTATTATGATTTTATTTACCTATCATATTATTAGATATATATTTATATATGTATTATAGTAGTTTGAGTTAGTGATTATATCATTCATGCACTATTTTATGAGTACTTTCTATAAACTTAGTGAATGTAAAGAAGAAGATTTTGATAAGAAATTGCGAAGCCATTACCTTAACTCCCTGTGTGCGCATGGTTTCGACGCATGTTTCTTTTTTTCTTTCCTCGTCCCTTCGCACTTGCATTTTGGAACCTTTTGACGTTGGCCTTAATTGTTATTGGCCGAAGAATACATTATGAGTTGTATGTTAACATTATTAGTACCGTTACTGTGGAAGGAGTTTTATAAGTTGAAACTTCAATGATTTATGTTTTGTTAGTAAGATTCTACGGCACTCAGTTAATGGCTACCATTTGTTGTTAGATCTGGAACTAAGTTATTCTAGTTAGAGGATTTAATATGTCGTACAAGTTATTTAGAACACAGATTAGCATTGTGAGTAGACACATACATTTACTAGTAATTAGCTGTGTTATGAACATTTTGCGAAGCATTCATGCGGCATGCAGTTTACGTAAGGATGTATAAAATATTAAGGTTATATAAGTTTTGCCCCGCATCGGCTCTTCGTATCTGTAAAGAAGCAACGGAGAAGAATTAGTTGAATGTTGTGCTTAATAATATATATGATATTTATTATTAATATGCACACATGCTAGTGCTCGTGAACTTTTGTTGTATATTTATTCTTGTTGTATAATTATTGTTGTGATCAGTGCACAAGCCTAAGGATATCCTCTGAAAGGTTTTCGGTCAAAAGAGAGGAAAAACTTTTGATGGGCATGTTTGAGTTACATGTGTGTGTGCACGACGTCCCCTAGACAAAAATGGTGAAATCCGTTCAAAAATAGAATTACTGGTTATCTTCTTATACAGAAATGAAAGAACTATCGAACGTTATAATTCTAACATAGTATTCTAACAATGAAATAAACAGCAACAGAAATTCGTCACAAACGTATATTTAGAATTTTTCAAATATTAATATCATCGATTTTTTATATATTACAGAATGAACTAGTGGAATTATCAAGTGACGGTTCAAGTGTTCCATCGATTGAATCAGACAAATCAGGTGAATGCAATATACCTAAGATTGATTCAGTTGCCAACATTAGCAGGCCTAGTAATGGCCGCTTATCTACTAACTCTAAGAATGTGTCACCATGTCCTCACTGTGGAAAACATTATTTGAATTCCAGAGGATTAGCTATACACATAGGTAAAAAGCATCAGTTTATAAATGGGGACGGAGATTGTTGTCATATCTATAATAAGAGCTATCCAGATTATAAAACTAAAAGAACTAACATCTCTAACCGCAATAAAGACACACAGGATTAGACATTGTGTAACTTGGGCAAAATATTAATATCATTAAGATCCTCAACACATATTTTAAGACGTGTCCTTCGAGGTGCTCGAGCTGCAGTTGCTGATGCACTTGCCAATGTGTTACATCAAGTAACCATTTCAAATGACGAAAGAGATTGGATCAACATGTTACTATTTCCATTAGTTGCACTAACTGCTCCCAAAAAATCTGAAAATGTAAAAAAATTTACCTCGTGGGTAAAACAAAGAGTTCGTCTTTGGTGTGATGTAGGTATGGATGCCTTAACCTGGCATCCAACAAAGATCAGGAAATCTCTTCCAAAACAGAATGTTTCCAATCTTAAGATTGTAGAAAACAAACTTGCAGATGGTGACATCCGTGGAGCAGTCCGTCTACTAATGTCAGATGATAGTGTTGCAGCCCCTGACATTTCTGTGTTTGAGACGCTATTGGAGAAGCATCCAGGCCAGCCTGGTGAATTTACTTTACCGAATTTTCCAGATGACTCAAACAACTCTGAAGGAGTTTCAATTAATGAAATTAAGGTAGCTATTAATTCCTTTCCATCTGATAGCGCGGGAGGTCTCGATGGTCTTCTCCCTTCGATTCTCAAAGATCTCCTATCCTGTCAAGTACTTGAATCGAAGGAAAAGCTCTTAAAATCATTATGCGATCTGTTTAATTTAATTATTTCAGGAAAATTTCCCTTGGAAGTTCGGCCATTGTTTTTCGGAGCTAAACTTACTGCTCTAAACAAGAAATCTGGTGGAATTAGACCTATTCCCGTTGGTAATGTCTGGCGCAGAATATCAGCAAAAATTATATGCTTCAGAACACGGGAGCATTTTAAGAACTTTTTGTCTCCCCATCAACTTGGTGTTTGTACTCCCAACGAAACCGAAGCAGCTGTACATGCAACCAGGGATTATTTTTCCTCTATTCACAATACTCCTAAGGCTATCTTAAAACTGGATTTTCGCAACGCATTTAACGAGCTTCACCCGGACTCCATGCTCACTACAGTGTTTAATGAATTTCCTTCAATCTATCCATATGTTTACTAATGTTACGCTCAATCCAGTGATCTATTCTTAGGTGAAGACACTATTTCATCCCAGAGAGGAGTACAACAAGGCGATCCCCTGGGCCCAGCACTTTTTGCTGTAACCATTCATTCCTTAGTGAAATCGATCAACACTGAATTAAACATTTGGTATTTGGATGATGGAACTATCGCTGATGAACCTGAAGTAGTTCTTTCAATTCAAATTTTTCAAAGTGTGAAGTTGGTTTTCTTGGCTCAGACAAAGCCAAATTCGACCTATTATTTAAAACATTTGACGAAACTGCCCCAGGAATACGTCTCCTAACTAACCAGGATGCTTGTCTTCTAGGCGCCGCTCTCACAAAGGAAGCTTTTACCAATGTCCTGTTAAGCAAAATATCGAAGTTAGAATATTTTTTTCTCGTCTCGCCTCGATTTCTGTCCATGCAGCTTTCTTTCTTGTACGTGCCTCTTTGTCGATCCCTCGTTTAAACTACTTCTTACGATGTTTTCTTTCTTGGAATGAGACTCCACTACTGGGAAAATACGATCATATCCTTAAAATGGGTCTGGAGTCAATTTTAAACTGCTCCTTAAGTGACGAATCTTGGATTCAAGCATCCTTACCTGTGAGATTAGGGGGTCTTGGTATTCGAGGATCCGTGGATATGGCGATTCCTTCCTTTTTAACGTCCTACCACGGATCTCTTCGTTTAGTCGAGGCTCTTCTTCCGCAAGGTTACCACCTAGACCCAGATTGCACAGTTCAAGAAGGCTCTACCTAATGGAAAAATTTAACAGATACAGATCTTCCAGAGATTAACAAAATAGGTTCTCAGGATCTTGGTACACACCAATTGCAGCGCATTTTCATGAACTTCTCTTACAGTCAGTTATTGCTTTAGAGGATAAAGCCAGGATTCGTGCTGCCTCATCCCTACATGCTGGGGCATGGTTGAATGCATTACCCTCCCCACCATTAGGTCTTCATATGACTAATGAAGCATTTCGAATCTCTGTCGCCTTAAGATTAGGTGCAGATATTTGTGAGCCACATCGCTGTCCAGCTTGCGGGGATCAAGTTACCAACGTGGCCTGCATGGCCTGTCATGCATGAAGAGCATGGGTAGACACGCTAGACACTCCTCTGTGAATGATATCATTTTACGAGCCCTTACAACAGCTGGAATTCCTTCAATACGTGAACCTTCAGGATGTTGTCGTTCTGATGGTAAACGACCTGATGGCATGACATTAGTTCCTTGGTTGAAAGGCAAATCACTAGTATGGGACTTTACGTGTTCAGATACATTTGCCCATTCAAGTCTCCCTTTAGCTGTTATGAATGCTGAGGCGGTTGCTAGTCGTAGAGAAGTAGAAAAGCAAAGGAAATATAACAGTCTCCTTGAAAATTTATTTTTGCTCCAATTGCCATCGAGACTAGTGGTGCTTGGGGATCTGCAAGCCTTGATTTTATTAGAGAAGTAGGCACACGCATTTTTATCGTTACTGGAGATATTCGTTCAACATCTTTCTTAATACAACGCATATCTATTGCTATCCAACGTGGCAACGTGTCGTCGGTTCTTGGTACCTTACCACATGGAAAAGAACTACAGGGTGCGGCACGTAAAACCGGCCCGTCGTAATATTCTGGTATATTGTGTTTTTGGCAACACTTAAATAATCTACCTTCCTACCAAGAGATGGCGTGTCGAGGGTCGGGTCGACTTACGTGACCTGCAGCAGTCACGTGCAGCCGCAGCCAGTGAAACTTGTCGAAACCAGTTGAGAAAAGGCCTCGTTGTGTTAAGCCGGGTGAGTGTCAGTGTGTGATAATGCCGTATTCGATACCCGAGCGTGTTGCCATTGTTGAAGGGTTCATTCTCACTGGATCTTTTGTGAAAACAAAGAATTTGTTTCGGGAGAAATTTCCAGGACGTTCTGTGCCAGCAAAAAGCACCATTCAGGATTTGATTGAAAAATGGCGATTCAAAATGCTCCCAGGAACAGATGACCATCTGTCTGCACACCTGAATTAAAGATGCAGGTGGAGGAGATAATGACAAGAAGTCCTCGAAAGTCAACCAGGAGATTGAGTCAATAGGTTCATGCGAGTGAGAGAAGTTGCACACGTGTTTTAAGGGGACTGAAGTTAAAACCGTACCGGATAAGTGTTCACTTTACGGGCCGGTTTTACGTGCCGCACTCTGTATATGAGATATTTCTTCTCTAACACAGAGGACAATACTGAACATTTGTACAACTGGAAGACGTGCTATGCAAGTAGGGTGTGGTGTCATTGGATGGCGTGGAAAGGCAGGCAGTGGCACTGGATGTGATGCCGTTGATAGGTGGTTTTCTACCCCTTCCTCTGGTTCGACTATCGAAATATGTTTGCTGTTGACTTAGTTATTTTTTCTTAATTGTTTCATAAATTTATTTAATAAATTACTTTGTTAGTTTGTTTATTTAATCGATTTTATCATTTTGTCAAAGATTATTTATGTCTAGATGTGTAATTTATTAGTAAATATGCAGATTCGGAATAATGAACTATGTAATAAAATTAAAATTTTCTACTTGAATATTGATTGAAATTATATAATAAAATAATTATACATTTTTATATTGTATCTATGGTCAATTTAATCTACAAATCTTGTGATATTAAATAAATCTTAAATTTGTTTATAAAAATATGTTAAAACAAATCTGTAAGAAGAAGAAAAAACTTGTAATGAGAGAACGTATTAAGATAAAAAAAAAAGATAGATTGATGTATTAAGTTCCTGTCATAAAATTGTTATTGATGCTTTATAATTGAAAAAGGGTGAAAATAATACTTTACGAATATATATATATATATATATATATATATATATATATATATATATATATATATATATATATATATATATATATATATATTCGGACACTTTTTTAACATTACGTAATATACAGTCAAGTCGTATTAGTGAATTGTGTATCTATTTACATATTTTACCTGTATTCTGGATGAAAGTTATTGTTAGTTCTTTTACGTTTTATTTAAATATTTATCCACACTGTAAATATATCAAGGAAATGATTCCGATCTTCGTTTTCACTGTGTTCTACATTGAACTCATGAACTATATTCTGAATAATTGCCACGTTTGTTTTTGTTGATTACTACGCTCCAAGGCTTGAAATCTACCATGGCACTGTAGACATTGTAATAACATGCAGTTATTTACATGTATATTTTTATTTTATTAGTGCAAGTCACTTACCTGTTTTTCTTCTTTTCTCTGTTCCTTCCTCGAAAACTGTGTCAGTATGACGAAGCAGCTTCTTGACCTTGGTAGACGCAATACTAGCTCGCATGCTTCCCATCCTCACCGTAAGAGGCACCACTGGCTAGCTCGCTTCTCATCCAAACAAACGGATCCTGCCATCTGCAAGGAACTGCAAGGACTCAACTCGACTGCTTCATTCTCCAATCGCCTTCGTTTTTTTCTTTCCTCTCTCCTTTGCGTTATATTGAGCTTGCGTTTCCTTTCTTTTAAATTATCTTCTTTGTCCTTTTCAGATTTCAAGGTTCGACCCATTCATTTGGAAAATGCTTTTTCTATGATGGTTCTGCACCTTTTTTGGAGGAGGGGAATGTTGAGGATCCGGCCCGTTGGTTCGACCTCCGTTGGACCCACATCAGAGGAATACTTTTTTACGCTCTTATTTGATTTTTGGTGCCTTCCATTTCCACTCAGGCAAAAAAATATAAAATTGTACCATCACCATCTCAGATATTGTTGAAACTTTTTTTATAGCAACTAGACATGTTTTTAAGAGACCCATTTTTTTTTTGTTTTGTCGAAAAAAATTTTCCCGCCAAGTAATGGGCCATCAAAGACGGGGAGTACAATTTATGAATTGTAGAAGACATGGAAAATGGTCAACTTCGGAGCCTCACCATTCGGCTATGGAGACAGGTAGAGCTATAATTCTTGTTGTGGTATGTACATAAGAATATAAATAAACTATATTTTATTATAGTTTGGTTTGCGCATGCGTATCTTTTTGTACATAAATTAACAAATGAACGTAAATTTATCTGAAAAGTCGAAGTTTGCGAATTTGTTTCGAGCACTTCCGGTTCGAATTTTAAAATTCTGTTTTCACGGTTGGTAAGACCTGGTTACCCGCTTTCCGAAAAAAAAATTGTATCGCTTCTGTGTGCAACCGTTTTGTCGCAAAAAATTCGAGAATTTGTAAAATTTTCAAAAATCGCCATTTTTGGGCGCCATTTTCTCGAAAACACCATCTTTTAAAATTCTGAAATTTTGTCAGATGGTTCAACTTTACATGAATAATAAACACACCAAATAACATTCTCGACCAATGCTTCATGAATTAACTGCAACCTTTTAAAGTTAGCGAAGTTTCGTTAACTTTGATGTCACAGTTAGCAACACTGGGAACAATAAAAGTGCAATGATTTGATGATGTTTGTGGTTCGCATTCATTAAATGAAGAATAAAAGGTTTTCTTGACTGTTTTTTTTTCATTATTTTGATCAAGAAGGCTCTCAAATAGTAAAATGGGCCTCCCCCTACTCCTCCGTTTTCTTAAACCGAAATAATCTGAGGTGGAAATTACGATTGCGAAACGCACAAATTTCAAGTTCACTTACCTAAAATGGTCTTCGGAAACAAAATTTCACTGATTTTCTGATTTTTTTTTTACATGGACCAAACTTTTTTTATTTTAAATATAAATAAAACCGATCTCAGAGTTTGGAGCTCGTAGCTCTAAGTAGCAGTATATCCCCCTCCCCTTCCAGAAGTCCGTTCTGGATCCGCCTCTGCGTGGCACATTGTCTATAGTCACAAATGCTGAACGTCCATGTGGAAGCATAAACAGCACTTCAACTTCACGTAATTCATGATTTATTCATATTTCTGCTCCGCACCACTGGTTATCATACATATATGTATGTAACAAAAGTTCCTTTTTGCAGATTTCTTAAATCTATACCTTGAATTGCAGAAGTTCGATTTTGGGGGAAGCATGAAGTTAGTTCATGGTGACCCATTACTGCCATTAAAACTTCGCCATTTTCTGAAAGCCAAAGATGACTTCGTTGAATACCAGTTACCGGTCGCATACTTTCCCTTTTTTTCTTCCGGAAGTCGTCGAATTCAGTTCCAGGCAACAAAACGAGAGTAATACCCGGAGTTTGTACTTGCACTATACTCACGTATTCTTCTGCGGTTTTAGTGAGGGCGCGGTGGCTCAGTGGTAGAGCGTTCATCTCCGGTGATTGGGGTCCCTGGTTCGATCCCAGATCGTGCCGTGTGGGCTTTGTGGTGGACAAATACCGTGCTCGTGGGTTTTCTTGGGGTTATCCCGTTTCCTCCCACTTACTGTATTGCATTCATTTCTCATAAACACAGTCTCCTTTAGCCTAACCGGTATAATCGTGAGACGAAAAAGTTAAGAGATTTCATTTCATTTTTTTGTCTTCTGCGGTTTTAATACTGTGTATCTGTATTTGCCTAAGGTTATGCCACGTTGCCACATTCTTTACACCTCCCCCCCTCAATACCGTCGCAGAGACCATGCATGGCCGGTTTCACTGCAAAACCACTGCTTTATTGGACCTGTCTGCATCTCGAACATCTTAAATCGATTTTTAAAGTGGGATGCAGCGCCATCAGAAATCACTGACACGGTTTGGGAAATTGTAGACACTTATTTTCTCGTATTCAAAGCTTTTTCTGTAAAGTATATTTTCGCTTTTCTTCGAGTATTTTTAGAATCTTGTCTATGGTTATGAGTATATGTGCCGAATCGTGTGTTTTATCGTCGTTTATTACAACAAAACTGTCAGATGTTTCATATTCCGGTGATAACTCTGAATTTCACTTTGCAGAATAACAGTCCAGTTTTCAGTGAAGTCCACATGAAGTAAAATAGAATTTGTATCTTGAAATTTTATACGGTGCTTTTTGGTAGCAATTAATTCTTGATGTAGTCATGAATTACAATTCTTACAGTTAAACAAGCAATGTACGATACGAAAACAAAGTGTCAGTTTTTTTTAACGAGATTATTGTTTTCCCATATGGCATACGTAACACTTTCATTTTCATCAGGATCAATAATTCAAGATTCCACACTTACTCCTTCCACTCCAGGACATTCACCACATTCTTGAAGAAGACAGTTGTCATTTTCTACGGATCATACTACTAAAGGAAATAGGTCACTCACGACAGCTTCAATACAGGCTGCACCTTTGGTTTGTATCAACCCAGTAGCAGCTAACTTAAAATTTGCACAACAGACACACACACACACACACACACATATATATATATATATATATATATATATATATATATATATATACACTTCCCTCGCAGGTTGCGGACTGACCCACTTTAGTCGAATACAGCAAAATTCCGAGTGACCCATTCTTATGTTGGGATTGTTGTGTTTAAAAAGTCAGTAAATTTCTTTGGAACGCGTAAGAAAACGTTTCGATTTTTTTTTAACTTTTTGCCCTTTTTCGATCACTGTAATGACATCGCACTTAATTGAGACTTTATCTGGAGCATTCCAAATCATCATTGAGGTAATAGTTCAGGCTTTTTGTAGATCATCAGAATTTATTGGATGGCCATTTCAAGTAAACTTAAAATTTGTGTGTTTCGTAATCGTAATTTCCACCTCAGATTATTTCGGTTTAAGAAAACGGAGGAGTAGGGGGAGGCCCATTTTACTATTTGAGAGCCTTCTTGATCAAAATAATGAAAAAAAAACAGTCAAGAAAACCTTTTATTCTTCATTTAATGAATGTGAACCACAAACATCATCAAATCATTGCACTTTTATTGTTCCCAGTGTTGCTAACTGTGACATCAAAGTTAACGAAACTTCGCTAACTTTAAAAGGCTGCAGTTAATTCATGAAGCATTGGTCGAGAATGTTATTTGGTGTGTTTATTATTCATGTAAAGTTGAACCATCTGACAAAATTTCAGAATTTTAAAAGATGGTGTTTTCGAGAAAATGGCGCCCAAAAATGGCGATTTTTGAAAATTTTACAATTTCTCGAATTTTTTGCGACAAAACGGTTGCACACAGAAGCGATACAAATTTTTTTTCGGAAAGCGGGTAACCAGGTCTTACCAACCGTGAAAACAGAATTTTAAAATTCGAACCGGAAGTGCTCGAAAAAAATTCGCAAACTTCGACTTTTCAGATAAATTTACGTTCATTTGTTAATTTATGTACAAAAAGATACGCATGCGCAAACCAAACTATAATAAAATATAGTTTATTTATATCCCTATGTACATACCACAACAAGAATTATAGCTCTACCTGTCTCCATAGCCGAATGGTGACGCTCCGAAGTTGACCATTTTCCATGTCTTCTACAATTCATAAATTGTACTCCCCGTCTTTGATGGCCCATTACTTGGCGGGAAATTTTTTTTCGACAAAACAAAAAAAAAATGGGTCTTTTAAAAACATGTCTAGTTGCTATAAAAAAAGTTTCAACAATATCTGAGATGGTGATGGTACATGCTCTGCCTGAATTGAAATGGAAGGCACCTTATATAGTTTCAAGGCTATTAGAGCATTCAGTATTATTTTTCATTTTCTGTTATTACAATTAGCACACAAGGCAAACGTCCCAGAAGTCCTTCACCTGTACCTTTCACTTCCGCTTGTGCAGTCTATTGACAAACAGCAGTAATGCTGAATCCTGTCCACCGGTTCTAGCCTCAGCGATCAGCAATGAGGAAGATTTTCTACTGACGTTTGCTTCTTCCGTGTTACTTCAGAGTCCGAGATTTTTGTCTTCCGCTTGGACATCGAGTTTTTGCCGTGTTCAATCCTGATGAGGTCGGCGTGCACTGTGGACATCAGAGTGACGTCAAAGTGATAAGCTAGATGTGGGTGGCGTCTAGAGAGACGCCTTGACCAAAAAGGAAGATCGTGTGACGTGAAGGTGGAACCCGGAAAACGGGGTTGGAACAAAACTAGCGGACAGAGAGCTCTCGAGGGGGAAGGAGTATGATCGTCGATGTAGGAACATCTACGAAATCCAGCTTGGGACGCTAGTAACCGAATCATGGACATCGCTCAACAGATAAGGGTAAAGTACCATTTTAGCCAATCAGAGTTCAAATACCAGACTGCATAAGCACGTCCCTAAAATTCTTCACTATTTGCCTTACCATCCTCCTTTATGTTTGCTGTGCTATATCCAAATATAAATTTGAGTTTTATTTCTAAATTATTACAACAGGAGTAGATTATTTAGAATCAAGGCTATATGTTGTTTAACCATTGCGTAGCTAAGTATACTTTAGACTAAAGGTAAATTATCAACTCATTTGCTCGTTATGGGCTATATTTAGTGTATGATTTTGACATTCCTTCCGTGACTGGAAATGTCTGAAATCCAGTGTCTTTACACTATGTTATGATTTCAAAGGTAATTCGTTGTTTAATCACAGTAGATTTATTACTGTTGTCTCCAGAGGATTCTGTAAAATGTGTATTTTGAACGGTATTATGTTATTTTATTTTATTTAGAGAGTACGTATAAATGTAAATATATTTACAAAATGGTTTATGCGAGTAAATACGTTGGAAAAAGTTTGGTATGGACAACATTTGGTATGAAAACATACTTTTACACCACTAAACAGTTTAAATTTATATGTAAGTGGATTCTGTAAAAACTTGACTCTGCCACTGATATTATAAAGGTATTAAATTTTTAAATGTTAGAAACAAATTAGATTGGCTACCTGCCAGAATGCATAATGTAGTCTGTCCAAAAATTTGTAAGGTTGCCAGTGTATGGATGGCATTCATAGAATATGTTGAATTGAGTTACACTGTGCATTGTTAGTGTGTTCTTACTGTGTACTATTCAATCTAGAATTTAAGAAGATGAACCATTTCGCACAATATATACGCTGTTACAAAAATTTGCCAACAACGCTTGGTACATGAACATGCGATGAACACAAACATGCCGAAATAACTTTCTGTTGCTGCAGACGTATTATCTGTCAGGAAAGTAAATGTACACCTATTTTTCGAGTCTGGCATTCCTGCTCTCTATCCGTGGAGAGTATGAGAATTAAATCAATCAAATTTTTACTGAGGGGCAAAAAGAAAAGTTTAATCTGAATAAGACATTGCAGAGGGACACAAGATGTGAATACGAATAGTGCATAGTGTAAATAAAAGACGACACCGAAAGAGAAAGCCAGAAACAGCTCTAAAACTTAGAAAAAAGAGTAAAAATTGTTGAAGGGGGAACATAAAAAACAAATACAACAAATACGCCGACAACTAAACGATCATCATGCCATGATCTTGGTGTAGTGGTTAAAGTGCTGGCCTAAAAATGCAAAGGTCGCCAGTTCGAATCTCAGGTAAAGACATTTTTAAAAATTGTTGTTATTAATACATGCAGCTCATGAGAGATGATAAAAGAGGTCGTATTTAGTCTTTCGTAGCAATTGTTATTGGTAATGTTTAGTACTGATAATATTTTTTGTCTTTGCGTATTGCTTTTATTCTTTTCTTCATTTCAAAAGAGAAGAATATACGAACAAATGCCACCAAAATTCCTCATATTTTGAATGTAAACGCCATTTGCAATTAGTAAAGAATAAAAATTGAACGTTCCGATGTAGCTGCAAAAAGTAAAAAACAAACATGGAAGTGGAGTGTTCGAATCCATACTCATGGTTATTAAAAATACAATTTCTACATGCCTTACACCTCCCGACCACGTTTCTACGTTAGCAAGTAAGAGGTTTGTGTTTAGGTTAGGCTGGTCAATACGTTTTGCAAAGGGGCTCGGTTTAGCTCTGACGCACCACAGGTGCGAGAAGGGAGCAAAACACTTTTTCTCTCTCCCTCTGTGTATCTATTTATCTATCTATCTCTATATATATATAACGCTATTTGTGAATGCCATAACCACCCTAATTTTCAGCGGATTGAGACGAAACTTAACACAAACATTAATTGTTGAAATATCTTGATGAGTTCGTTAACCAGAATAATCAGATTGAAAATGTTCAAAATGGCGGCCCTTTAAACTACCAAAAATTTCCAAGGGAATCAAATTTTGCCCATAAATAGGTATTTAGAAAGTTTGAATAACTTTTCCTCTTTTACTGAAATATATGATTGCAGAGACTTATTGAAATATTGGACCCGATTAATCGCATAAAGAAGGTTCACGTCCTTTCGCTACGTTCAGGCTTTTTTTTTTTTTTGCAGGAGGGGGTTATTTTCGTATCGGGACTAGATGATTGTAAGTGATGATATGAAATTACACATTGAAAGCGAAGTAACTTGTGAAACGTGTTATTTTAAAGAATAATATAATAAATGTGCTTTCCCCTAACACAGAGAACTGTAAATCATGTATTTCGAGTTCGGGGGCGTGAATGGCGAGGAATTTTTTTTGATTTACTTTTTAGTAACACATTGCATTGCAAATAAAGGTAGACAACAGTAGTGGTACGTAAAATAATAATAATAATAATAATAATAATAATAATAATAATAATAATAATAATAATAATAATAATAATAATAATAATAATAGGTGTTGTTTGTGGCAAAGCAATACCTTCCTCAATTCTTCTTCAAACGTAATAATTGTAACGCCATATCTCCCTTACAAACAAAATATTAGCAACTTATATCGAGAGAACGGGAAATTGTAGAGTGATGGGAGTAACGTTGGACAGTATGCACTCATAGTAATCAAAAAATAAGCGATTTGAATGCAAAATGAACGAAAAGTCATTGTCATGGGTAGTCATGGAGCCACGGCAGAGCCCTCTTTAGGCAAAATGTCGATAACTTATATCGAGAGAACAGGAGATGATAGTGAGGTGGGACCAACGTCGGACACCGTGGACCCATAAGGCGCATCGAAAAAAAATAGGGGGGGGCGCCAGCTAGCCTTACTTATTTCCACATAATAATATAAAATTATATTGTCGAAATACACACACGAGTTAGCTAGTAATATTTCATATTATTATTATTATTATTATTATTATTATTATTATTATTATTATTATTATTATTATTATTATTATTATTATTATGATTGTTATTATTATTATTATTATCTACAGCGTCTTTTCATTACGTGTGTATGTTTGACATGAAGCCTAAGAGAAGATCCATCATTCGTAGAAAGAATAAGAGTAGTCAGTTACTTTAACTGTGAACGACAGCGAAAAATACGAAAAGAGTGATTACCTGTAGCCAGGGGCGCATCCAGCGGGGACGATTGGGGCGATCGTTCCCCCAGAAGAGGGAACTTTTTTCATTTTATATATATAAATAAAACCCATCTCAAAGTTTGGAGCCCTTAAAAGTAACAGTATGACAACCCACCGCCCCTCCCCAGAACTCGGTCCTGGATCCGTCTCTGCCTGTAGCGAAAAGAAACAATACTTTCTCTCAAATGGATAAAAAAACAAGCCGAAATAGATTAGAACTCGCATGGACGGCGCGAAAAGTCAGTGCTTTGTCCACTTTTTTTTCTTTAACTGACTCACCGAACGTGTTTCAGTAACTTACTTATTGCTAATATTACTTGCTTCACTCGTTTAACTTGCTTTTTCTAATAACTTATAACGACAGGGACACGAACACAGAAACATAAGGAAAAGTTAAAAATCATAGATGCTCTCCCGCCGGGAATCGAACCCGGGACACCATACACCAAAGGCGTACTTGCTAGTCACTAGACCAGCGGGGAGGGCACTGCTCACTTTCTGTGTCGTTAGGGATTACGACCACTGTATTGCCAGCTATCACTTCTGTGGGTTGTATACTAGGATCACATGTTTCTTCTTTGCTGGAAGATTTAAACCTACATTCTATGTAATACATGAGGTATTTAGACCTACATGCTCTTCATATAATGTAATAAAAGTGTCATGCTGGGAATAAGAAAAAGAACATTCCTTGGACAAAACGGAAACTATTGGCATCATAAATATTTATCTACGAGGCATGCGCAGTAGTATATTTCAGAATAGTTATTTTTTAGTTCAGTAAACGAAGAAAGGGGTATAAAAAGCAAATATGTCACGTCAACGAGATCGACCAGAGTTCACAGGCGGAAACAGATGTGTAGTAATACAACAACTTGGTTAAATTGATAATTGGTTCTTTATTCTGTAGTAGATCGTATCACAACTTTACGGGAGAGCAGAGAAAGACTTACTAACGCTGTCATATAGTAAGCTTTAGTAACACGATCATACAGACACAAATGGATGTAACTGTGAGTACTACAACTTGGATTTAACGAAAGCCGTTTAGATATTCAGTGGTTTGCAGAGTTGTATAAGACACAAAAAGTTAAGACACAATACAATTCTCCATACCTCAGCTTCCAGTAACTAGATACATGCAATTTCTGGATAGATACTGAAACTGCTGTCGGATTTTAATACATGACGTATTGCAGGATACAAAATGCTTTGCATTACTTGTTTGTTTGTAGATAGCTACTAGCTTAGTGTTCTGAAAGGTTGTGTATAAACTGGGGATAGTCAATTAGGGAATTATTAGTTTTCGGACTCCCGAAAGTAAAACCGGACAAATTCCGGAATTCGGAAAATTCCGATTTTGGAATAATTCCGGAATTCGTAAAAATCCGGAATTTAGAAATATCTGATTTCTTTTACATTCCGGAATTCGGAAAAATCCTATTTTTTCCGAAATCCGGAGTTTTTCTCAATTCCGGAATTTTCTGAATTCCGGATTGTTTCCGAGTTCCGAAATTATTCTGAATTCCGGAGTTTAACTGAATTTCATAATTTTCCAAAATCCGGAAAGTGAAAGTTCCGCTTCCGAAAAATAAATTTATTTTGGTTAATATGAATCGTGGTGAAAATAAGTCTTTTACCAGGTAATGGCGACTTCTTTGAAAGAAATGGGGTGTATGAGAATTCAATTTGTCATATTTGTAGTTTCGTGTGGAGAATAAAGAAACTTGTGAAACAGCGGTTTAAGAACAACTCAAGTTATTAATGTAAACTTTTTCGACTTCATAAAAGAAATACGAAAGGCATTTTGAATCGAAGAAATATAACATACAAGTTTGCAAGCGGAGACAAAGAAACCTAACGTAAACAGACGAAAAACGAATCTTTTACCGCGTAGCGATCGCGGTTCAGTGGTCAAGGTGCTTGTGCGAATGCACATTGAAATTTTTTTTTTTTACTTTAGGATTTTTGATGGCGATTGATCAGCGATAACATATGTTTTATTATATTCAGATATTTGAATACTCGGATGTTTCAATATTTGAACTCTCAAATCTTCAGGAATAATAATAATAATAAACTAATAATAATTATTATTATCTCGTAGAAGATTAAAAGCTAGGAGCTAATTATGGCTCAGGTCATACCAATACAAGCAGAAACGTGACATTTGGAAAGAATATTTCTGTTTGGTTTAATGTTGCCCACGAGAAGAGGAATTTCTCATCTCGTTTCTAAAACAAACAAAATAACTTGAGAATTAACATTTTACATTCGAGACGGGACGAGGCTAACTCAAAATTTTCGTCTCGCTTTGGAGATGAGAATCGAGACGAGACGAAAAGTGTCATAAACATTTCCCGTCTTGTCTCGATTCTCGAAATAGTGTATGTCCATTCTTTAAGTAACAATTGCTCTGTAGACTGAATCTCATAGGCTATTTCGTTACATTATATTTCAGAACTCATTGAATTATGCTCTGTGTAGGTATTTTGTAGCAAAGCTTTTATATTTATTTCTGCATATCCTAAAAATTAGTTTATTATATGCCTTACTGTTGCGTGATATTCAGTTATATTTATTACAGTTATTTTCCTTAAAACATACAGTAGAATACTTTCTACATGAAACTTCAATGGTACGTTGTAGTTTAAAACGTTGGTAGTTGCAGAGGTGTGTCTTGAAGCAGTAGCGTAGCCAGGATGTGTGTTTGGGGGGGGGGGCAAGTGCTGTTATAGGCACATATAGAAAATAACAAACAAAAAATATATATACATAAAAATATATAAAAAATTACAAACATCAAAGTACCATAGTACATTGTCGGACCTCTTTGGGGGGAGGGGGGGCCGGCCCCTCCGGGCCCCCCTTCCCTACGCCAGTGTCTTGAAGGTACGGAACCCTTTCCCCGAAATCTCTACTTTTAAGTAAGTTTTGCCAAATTTCAACGGCAAGCTTAAAACTTTTATTATTATTATTATCATTATCATTATCATCATCATCATTATTATTATTATTATTATTATTATATCAACACTGTGTATAATCTTTAAAAGATATACGGTTTGTATCTGAATAGTAAAAGCTAATTGACTGTCGATCTCGGTCGTCGAGAAGTCTTCAGAGGGAAGGACATCGGTCACGTTCTGCGTTTGAGTTCCGAATGGGCAAGTTTTCGGGCTCGAGCCAAAAATTGTTAAAAGTTATAGGCTTCAGCCAAACACGTTCAAAATAGCTGGGACCAGGTTTAGGCTTATCAACGGCTCGAACGGCTTGGCTTACAGCTCATTCACTATCAAACCGAACGAAGAAGTGAGCCGAGCCAACAGCTCAACCAACCGAGCCGATTTGAGCCATCGGCTTAGTTGAGCTGAATCGAAACGTGCCGATGGACTAATTTCAACTTAGCTGGCTTGAACCGGTTCACATGAGCCGAGTAGGGGAGCCATCCCAACCGAGAAAGCTCGAGCCA
The DNA here is from genome assembly GCF_964235325.1 of Thermobia domestica. Taxonomy (NCBI): domain Eukaryota; kingdom Metazoa; phylum Arthropoda; class Insecta; order Zygentoma; family Lepismatidae; genus Thermobia; species Thermobia domestica. The sequence goes on along the minus strand of NC_137466.1, from coordinate 6,678,690 downwards.
TCGGCTCAATTGAGCTGAGTCGATGGCTCGTTCCAACTGAGCCGGCTCGGGTCATCGGCTCATCCCAACCGAGCCGACTCGAGCTGTTCGCTCAGTTGATACGAGCCGAGCCGGTTGATATCGCTACCCGAGTTGGTCTTCTGCTTGGGCTCAAAAATTCGACAGTGAAGGTCTCAGTCTTGATTTTAAGAACAACAGTATATACTTATATTGGTGATTACGACATTTGAGGCTGTCTCGTAATAATAAAAAAAAAACCTTGTCTTCTCGTTATCTAGACGAGACGAGATACACAAAAAGTGCCCCACGAGATGCACTAAAATTACGAGACGAGACGCACCCATGTCGTGAGCAACACTAAAAAGTATTCCACATTAGTGCTTACATTTCTCATGGCTTTCGCTTTGCAGTCTAATCAGGCCTTTATTTAAAAAAGAGTTAAAACGAGCTGAACGAGCGAGCGAGCCATTATCAAACTCGACTCAACTCGAAACTCGCCCTGGAAAACAGCTTGACCTTGATCGCTACGCGGTAAACGATTCGTCTTTAGTCTGGTTACGTTAGGTTTCTTGTCTCCGCTTGCAAACTTGTATGTTATGTTTCTTCGATTCAAAATGTCTTTCGTATTTCTTTTATAATGTCGGAAAAGTTTACATTAATAACTTAGGTTTTTCTTAAACCGTTGGTTCACAAGTTTGTTTTTTTTTTCCACACGAAACTACAAATATGACAGATTAAATTCTCATACTCTCTATTTCTTTCAAAGCAGTCGCCATTACCTGGTCAAAGACTTATTTTCACCACAATTCATATTAACCAAAATAAATTCATTTTTTGGAAGCGGAAATTTCACTTTCCGGATTTCGGAAAATTATGGAATTCAGTTAAAATTCATAATTCAGAAGAATTCCGGAACTCGGGAAGAATCCTGAATTTAGAAAATTCCGGAATTGAGAAAAACTCCGGATTTCGAAAAAATCCGGATTGTTCCGAATTCCGGAATGTAAACGAAATCAGAAATTTCTAAATTCCGGATTTTGCCGAATTTCGGAATTATTCCAAAATCGGAATTTTCCGAATTCCGGAATTTGTCCGGTTTTACTTTCGGGAGTCCGAAAACTAATAATTCCGGAATTGACTATCCCTAGTTTATACACAACCTTTCAGAACACTAAGCTAGTAGCTATCTACAAACAAACAAGTAATGCAAAGCATTTTGTATCCTGCAATACGTCATGTATTAAAATCCGACAGCAGTTTCAGTATCTATCCAGAAATTGCATGTATCTAGTTACTGGAAGCTGAGGTATGGAGAATTGTATTGTGTCTTAACTTTTTGTGTCTTATACAACTCTGCAAACCACTGAATATCTAAACGGCTTTCGTTAAATCCAAGTTGTAGTACTCACAGTTACATCCATTTGTGTCTGTATGATCGTGTTACTAAAGCTTACTATATGACAGCGTTAGTAAGTCTTTCTCTGCTCTCCTGTAAAGTTGTGATACGATCTACTACAGAATAAAGAACAAATTATTAATTTAACCAAGTTGTTGTATTACAACACATCTGTTTCCGCCTGTCAACTCTGGTCGGTCTCGTTGACGCGACATATTTGCTTTTTTATACCCCTTTCTTCGTTTACTGAACTAAACAATAACTATTCTGAAATATACTACTGCGCATGCCTCGTAGATAAATATTTATGATGCCAATAGTTTCCGTTGTGTCCAAGGAATGTTCCTTTTCTTGTTCCTAGCATGACCCTTTTATTACATTATATGAAGAGCATGTAGGTCTAAATACCTCATGTATTACATAGAATGTAGGTTTAACTCTTCCAGCAAAGAAGAAACATGTGATCATAGTATACAACGCACAGAAGTGATAGCTGGCAATACAGTGGTCGTAATCCCTAACGACACAGAAAATGAGCAGTGCCCTCCCCGCTGGTCTAGTGGCTAGCACGTGCGCCTTTGGTGTATGGTGTCCCGGGTTCGATTCCCGGCGGGAGAGCATCTATGACTTTTAACTTTTCCTTATGTTTCTGTGTTCGTGTCCCTGTCGTTATAAGTTATTAGAAAAAGCAAGTTAAACGAGTGAAGCAAGTAAAATTAGCAATAAGTAAGTTACTAAAACACGTTCGGTGAGTCAGTTAAAGAAAAAAAAGTGGACAAAGCACTGACTTTTCGCGCCGTCCATGCGAGTTCTAATCTATCTCGGCTTGATTTTTTATCCATTTGAGAGAAAGTATTGTTTCTTTTCGCTAAGGTTGTCACTCTTTTCGTATTTTTCGCCGTCGTTCACAATTAAAGTAGCTGGTTATTCTTATTCTTTCTACGAGTGATTGATCTTTTCTTTGGCTTCATGACAAACATGTACACGTAATGGAAAGACGCTGTCGATAATAATAATAATAATAATAATAATAATAATAATAATAATAATAATAATAATAATAATGAAAATAATAATAATAATATGAAATATTACTAGCTAACTCGTGTGTGTATTTCGACAATATAATTTTATATTATTATGTGGAAATAAGTAAGGCTGGCTGGCGCCCGCCCCCCTAACGTTTTCGATGCGCCTTATGGGTCCAAGATGTCCAACGTTGGTCCCATCTCACTATCACCTCCTGTTCTCTCGATATAAGTTATCGACATTTTGCCTAAAGAGGGCTCTGCTTGGCTCCATGACTACCCATGACAATGACTTTTCGTTCATTTTGCATTGAAATCGCTTATTTTTTTGAGTACTATGAGTGCATACTGTCCAACGTTGCTCCCATCACTCAACAGTTTCCCGTTCTCTCGATATAAATTGCTAATATTAGTTTGTAAGGGAGATATGGCGTTACAATCATTACGTTTGAAGAAGAATTGAGGAAGATATTGCCTTGCCACAAACAACACCTATTATTATTATTATTATTATTATTATTATTATTATTATTATTATTATTATTATTATTATTATTATTATTTTACGTACCACTACTGTTGTCTACCTTTATTTACAATGCAATGTGTTACTAAAAAGCTAATCAAATAACACTCCTCGCCATCCACGCTCCCGAACTCGAAATATATGATTTACAGTTCTCTGTGTTAGAGGAAAGCACATTTATTATATTATTCTTTAAAATAACACGTTTCGCAAGTTACTTCACCTTCAATGTTGTAATTTCATATCATCACTAACAATCATCTAGTTCCGATACGAAAATAACCCCCTCCTGCAAAAAAAAAAAAAAACTGACCGTAGCGAAAGGGCGTGAACCTTCTTTATGCGATTAATCGGGTCCAATATTTCAATAAGTCTCTGCAATAATATATTTCAGTAAAAGAGGAAAAGTTATTCAAACTTTCTAAATACCTATTTATGGGCAAAATTTGATTCCCTTGGAAGTTTTTAAGAGTTTAAAGGGCCGCCATTTTGAACATTTTCGTCTGATTATTCTGGTTAACGAACTGAAGATATTTCAACAATTAATGTTTGTGCCAAGTTTAATCTCAATCCGCTGAAAATTAAGGTGGTTATGGCGTTATATATATATACAGATAGATAGATAAATATACACACAGAGGGAGAGAGAAAAAGTGTTTTGCTCCCTTCTCGCACCTGTGGTGCGTCAGAGCTAAACCGGGCCCCTTTGCAAAACGTATTGACTAGCCTGACCTAAACACAAACCTCTTACTTGCTAACGTAGAAACGTGGTCGGGAGGTGTAAGGCATGTAGAAATTATATTTTTAATAATCATGAGTTTGGATTCGAACACTCCACTTCCATGTTTGTTTTTTACTTTTTGCAGCTACATCGGAACGTTCAATTTTTATTCTTTACTAATTGCAAATGGCATTTACATTCAAAATATGAGGAATTTTGGTGGCATTTGTTCGTATATTCTTCTCTTTTGAAATGAAGAAAAGAATAAAAGCAATACACAAAGACAAAATGTATTATCAGTACTAAACATTACAAATAATAATTGCTACGAAAGACTAAATACGACCTCTTTTATCATCTCTCATGTGCTGTATGTATTATTAAGAAAAAATTTTAGAAATGTCCTCACCGAAGATTCGAACTGGCAACCTATGCATTTGTAAGCCAGCACTTTAACCACTACACCAAGATCACGACATGGTGATCGTTTAGTTGTCGGCGTATTTGTTGTATTTGTGTTTTATGTTCCCACTTCAACAATTTTTACTCTTTTTTCTAAGTTTTAGAGATGTTTCTGGCTTTCTCTTTTGGTGCCGTCCTTTATTTACACTATGCACTATTCGTATTCACATCTTGTGTCCCTCTGCAATGTCTTATTCAGATTAAACTTTTCTTTTTGCCCCTCAGTAAAAATTTGATTGATTTAATTCTCATACTCTCCACGGATAGAGAGCAGGAATGCCAGAATCGAAAAATAGGTGTACATTTACTTTCCTGACAGATAATACAAGGACGGGACAGAATGTGAACAGAAACTTTTGATTACTCTGTAGTACATATAACCCTTCCCACCATAACAGCATACTTTTTGTTTCAGCTGTTATCCAACAAAAAATTTTACTAAAAAATCCCTGTTTAGATCTAAAACGTGTTATATTCTCCATGATTAGAATTGTATCTAATTGCATGTTTGAAGCAACATGATGGATAAATTCCATGCCATCGAAATTTTCTCCTGGAGATTAATTGTGTGCTTGTGATGTCGGATCCACGAGTGAAGCCGCGAGATGTATTGGGTTTAAAGCATGTTCCTCTCTGAGTTTTATTTTGTTAAGTACTTCAGACTGCTTACTGGTCGACAACAATAACAGAAGTGTCTCGGAGATCTTTCTTTCAATCTCATAGAATCCTGTGTAGACAGAATGTATACATGAATCATTCGATTCTAATTTAAAGATTCAGGTCACAATAGGTTTCATAATTGTAATTAAATTTCGATTTTAGTCCAAAATGATGTATCATCGAGTAACATTGCTCTCATTTCCTTAGGTAAGACTTTGGTTGCTTGTTCTTCAACAGCCAATGTTTGTAGGCTGCATTTAGAAGTGATCATGCTTTCAAGACATGAAAGACAACTGTCCAAATGACTTTTACTTGGTAGTTTCAGAGAAACATTACATTTTTCTCTGTATTTATCTTAAATAATGTTGCGTTAAGAAGGTGCACAGAACGTATTTTCTTTACAACTTCTGTTAGATTTTCCATTAGTTGCGCTACCGTATGAGATTTCAGAATATCACTACAGAGTAAATGCAAGGTGTGGGCAATTATCTTAGCGAAACAACATGTGTAATTTGTTTGTACCAAATTCAGTGCTTTCGGCATATTTAAAGCATTATCAGAAAATATTACAAAAAAATTTGAGGCTTCATAGATTTGAAGGATGGATATTACTTTTTCTTTCAAGAACTCAAATGTTTGCGTATGGTCTTCAGTGTTCACAAAGTCCACAGAAACAGGTTCGGGTTTCGTGAGGATAAAATTAACAATACCTTCGTTTTGCACGTTGCTCCGTCCATCCAATTGCAGATTTAATTTTCTTGGTTCTTAAAGTTGCAGATGTAATTCTGACAGCATGTCTTCATATTCAACATCAAGGTAAGTGTTAGACAATGCTCTCCTTGTTGGTAGTTTATACCATGATCTCTTTTCCTTGAAGAAATCGATCATAATGTATGTTCAACAATGGAGAGCGGTGCTGCATTAATATATATCGCTTTCGCCAGCATCTTGTTCATATTTTCCTACAAAGGTAGAAATGCGGTTAAGTCATTTTGTAAGGGAACGAGCGGAATATATCGTGAATATACTTTTCATAATACTTTTATTACAATAACGTTCTTCGTACCACGAATCAACAAAGCAGAAAGTTATAAATTTAACCTGAGAAAAATCATGGCAAATAATTTATAAAGTATTCCTTGCCAAAATACTTTTGACAAAATGTTTACTACAAACTAAGATGGGATACGCTTTATTTATAAAATCCCGATAACTGAGATAATTAACCCATGTTTTATTGATTCGACTATTCATGAAATGGTTAATTGATTGCAGGAAATAGTTTCCTTCTAAATTTTTCCTTTCCGTTCTATTTACATGATCGTTGAACCAGGAAATTGTAAATTTCTACAATTTTGGGTTCCATTACAAAATTGAGGATAAAAATGAAATATGTTCTTGGGATGCTTACTCGATTGTAGAAAATTGATTATCACTTCCTGTTGTATGGTGATCACTGGATAAGCTTGCATATGTGCATTATTTTTATTCATATTAGTTTCATTTTTTGTATATAGTTTAGTGGTTTAGTGAATTCTTTGTGATTCTTTTAGTGATTTTTTTGGTGAGTCTTAGTGAGTTGTGTTTGCTTTGGCTAGCAACAGTGCTTCAGTGTTCTATTCAAGTTGTGTCTGTGCATTCGACAATGTGTTCTGAAGTGCAACTAGGCAAGCATATTCATTCATAGTTTTAGGAAAGCATATTTATTCATACTTTTAGAGAAACACTCATGTTCATTAATATACAAGATTTACATGTTGTTAACGGTGTTTTAGAGTGCTACGCAGTTTATGTGTGACCGAAAACAAAGTATGATGGTTAGCAAGCAACCATGTGGTTTAGCAGCAAGCAAGCAACAATTACTGCAGAAAGGAGTTAAGATAAATAATTCATTGTACTAATATTTAAGTATTATATCGTTATATTAACATATGAATAAAGCATGTCACATTTATCATATTAACGCATGTACCTTTAAATAAGAATTGAAGCAAGTAACATCTAAAATATTCATTAAGTCTTATTTCTCGTTCCTTCATGATATCTGGGTGAATCAGTAATATGGGTTTAATCATACAGTTCATTAGCTGTGGTTGTGATATGCGTGATTTGTAAATAAAGTACATAGACATATCACCCTTTTATACATCATCATTTTTTTTGGTCCTCCGGGCCGGATATCAGAACGAGAAACGTGACTTTGAATTATTTGTTCTCGTGTTTGTTTATGTGGGTGCTGCTGTCATAGGCAGTACAGAACTGTTCATATCAATACAGTGGTGTGTGTGCATTCAACCCAGCTGAATTCAAGGTTACACGTTTGTAGGTCACTCAGAAGTGAAAAGTAAAATATATTGTCAGCGGTTTGAGTAGTTAAATAAGAAAGACTGAAACAATGACAGAAGTGCAGTTGGGTCAATTAATTAAGAAACGTGCTTCGGTCATAGGTCAGGCAACAAGAATACAGGCGTTTCTTCAAAAGCTACAGAATGAAAATAAACCTAGCATACAAGAAGCGAGAACGAGGCTAGTTGCACTTGAAGGGGTTTTTATTAAGATTGATGAGATACAGTCAGAAATAGAGCTCTTGGATGAGACGGGTGAACAAGAAACGCACAGAATTACATTCGAGGAACTGTATTATGATTCAAAGGTTAAGTTACAAGAATTTATTGATAGTTTTGAACAAAAAACGGATTCAGGGACAGCAAATAACAAAGCTGCAAATTCTAATAGTAGTTCAGTACAATTGCCTAAAATTTCTTTGCCCATATTTTGCGGTAAATACGAGGAGTGGTCGCCCTTTAAGGATATTTTCATTTCCTTTATTCACAATAACGAATCATTAAGTACAGTTTGTAAATTTCAATATTTGCGCACACCGCGCAAGGGAGAAGCGTTTATATTAATAGCAAATCTGCCAACGGTAGAAGTAAATTACGAAATTGCATGGAAGCTTTTTGTTGAACGCTACGAAAACAAACGGTTGATAGCTTCGACGTATGTACGAGGGTTGCTCAATATCAAGTCAGTAACGAAAGAAAACGCTAAAAACATTAGACAAATTGTAAATATCGCACGTAATAATTTTCAAGCCCTTGAAGCATTGAATTTGGACAAACCTTTGCATGACGTACTACTAACGCAACATTTAGTAGAAAAACTTGATTCGGCAAGCAAAAGGGAATGGGAAGCTGAGCAAAGTAGTGACTCCTATCCATCGTTATCAGAATTATTTTCATTTTTAGAAGGTCGTTGTCAAATGTTAGAAAACATTCATCCTACTCAATTTGAAAGTACTCATGACAATAAAAGTGTAGATTCCAAAGCAAAAAGAGAGTATAACAGTCAAGTGAATTCGTTTGTTGCTGTGCTTCCAAATGCATGTAATATTTGCTGCAGGAAAGAAACGCATGCTGTTTTTCGCTGCCCAGAATTTCTGAGTGCTAACATTAGTCAAAGAAAGAAGCTCGTGAAGCAAAATAAACTATGTTTTAATTGCTTATGTAATAAATTTCAAGTAAAGGCATGCAAATCAAATACTTGTAATAAATGTAGTTTTAAGCATAATACACTGTTCCATGAAGATACTACTCAGGAGGCTACTAATAAAGGCAGTTCAAGCAAAACAAATAACAATAGTACTAACGTACTTAAAGTTAATTAACAGAATCAGGTTTAAGTTCAACCACAGGACACTTATTGCTCATTTAAGATTAATTATGGTCAGCAAGTCTTATTAGCAACAAAGTTAACGTAACAGACACTAAAGGTCGTTATCAACAATGCAGAGTGTTATTAGATGCGGCGTCTCAATCGAATTTTGTAAGCGAAGCTTTAGTTCATAGATTAGGTCTCAAGAAAACGAAAAGTCGTGTTCCCTTTAGAGGTATCAATTCTGTACCCTCCGAATCTCAGTATAGTGTTGGAGTTCATATTTATTCAAGAACATGTGATTTTAATGCAGTGGTCGATTGTTTAGTGTTGCCAAACATTACGGGTTGCATGCCTTCTAAGGATATTGATTACAGTAATTGGAACTTGCCAAAGGATATTTGCTTAGCCGATCCAAATTTTCATTGCTCGTCGTCAGTAGACATGCTTATAGGTGCGGGGTTATTCTACAGTCTCCTTGAGCCAGGCCAGAAGATTAGAAAAGGACATTATCCAATTTTGCAGGAAACGAAGCTAGGATACGTTGTCATCGGTAATATGCCTTCAATACCCAAAGACGCCAACCAGTCGGTAATTTCATGTTTTGCTGAGATGGAGACAGACTTGGATACACAATTGAGAAAATTCTGGGAACTCGAAGATCTTCAGACTAAGATTTACATGCCGGAAGAAAAAAATTGTGAGAAGCATTTTTTACAAAATACAACCAGAAATGGAGACGGAAGATTTATTGTAAAATTACCAAAGAAGGAAGAGAATGCAGCTTTAGGAGAATCTTACAACATGGAACTACAAAGATTTAAGCAGCTTGAAAGAAGATTCCTACAAAATCCTGAGTTTCATAAACAATATGCCGCCCTCATGGATGAGTATTTAAATATGGGTCACATGCGAAAAGGTACAGAAAATGACGTGAACAGCAGCAGCAGTTGTTATCTTCCACATCATCCTGTATTCAAGATGGACAGTACAACAACTAAATTAAGAGTGGTTTTTGATGCAAGTGCAAAAACGTCTAATGGCAAATCATTGAATGACATTCTTCAAGTTGGACCAATTATTCAAGATGACTTGTACTCCATTATTTTAAGGTTTCGGCTGTATCCAGTTGCATTTACGGCAGACTTAGAGAAAATGTGTCGCCAAATATTAAGTCATGATGAGGACAAGTGTTTACAACGCATCCTTTGGAGAAACTCAGCAGAAGAACCGATCCAGACGTACGAACTACAAACAGTGACGTACGGGACTTCGTCAGCGTCCTTCTTGGCAACAAGATGTTTGAAGCAAATAGCGGAGGAAAATTCCAAGGAATTTCCAGAAGCAGCAGAAGTAGTAAAGCACAATTTCTACATTGATGATGTGTTAAAATCAGGACTAAACGTGTCAAAGGCCTTAGAACTACAGAAGAATCTTATTAATATTTTAAGTAGAGCAGGTTTCAAGCTTTGCAAATGGAGTTCTAACAAAGAAGAAGTACTTCAAGGAGTTCCCGAAGACTTTAGGGAAAAACAACAGCCAATCATACTTGGTCAGCAAGACGGTGTTAAGACTTTAGGAATAGCATGGATTCCATTAAGAGACAAACTCATAATTTCGAACAAAATTTGTAAAAATGGAACTGCAGCAGAAAGTAATGTTGCAATGACAAAAAACAAGGCGTCAGCATATTGTCATCTATCTTCGATCCATTAGGTCTAATCGCTCCAATTGTCATCAAATACAAGAATTTCTTACAGAAATAGTGGAAGACAGGAATGGATTGGAATGACCCATTAGACACAATCCTACAAGTTGATTGGAATCAATTAATGTCTTGGTTACCTGCGATGGCGAAGATACAAATTACAAGAAACGTAGTGTCTTCGGAGAACGTTAAGGAAATTCAATTACATGTTTTTTGCGATGAAAGTGAAGAAAATTTTGGAGCAGTAGTGTATATCAGGGCTACAGACGATCAAGGAAACATTGAAGTCAATTTACTTTGTTCAAAGTCGAAGGTTGCACCACTGAAGAAGCAAACTTTGCCTAGATTGGAATTATGTGGAGCACTGTTACTTTCGAAGCTAATAGACAAAACACTATCCATATTGAATATAGAGGTCAGTGGTATACACCTGTGGACAGACTCGACAATAGTTTTGTCATGGATCAAATCACCTCCCAATCGTTGGAAGACATTTGTATCCAACAGGGTGGTTCAAATTCAGAGAATCCCATCAATCAATCAATGGCACCACGTGCCTAGTAAAGAAAATGCGGCAGACATAGTTAGTCGAGGAGCGGATCTCAACACTCTTATTCAGTCTCGAGAATGGTGGCATGGTCCAGAGTTTCTTCACACAGCAGAATGGCCATGTCAAGAACAAAATGAGCCAGCTAATATTCCAGAAGAGAAGAAAGTCATGATAAGTTTGGTGGCAGTTCATGAAACAAGCTTTATGAAAAGATATTCATCGTTAAACAAAATGTTGAGAGTAGTAGCATATTGTTTGGGATTCAAACAGAATTGTCTTTCCAAGAAATCAGAAAGCAAAACCGATAGTCTTGACGCTTCGGAACTTCGTTTAGCGTTATACAGATGTATCAAGATAGTACAGCATACTATCTATCATCAAGAAATATTGAACTTGCAGCAACAAATGGAAGTTTCAACAAAGAGCCCAATCAAGGATCTTTTTCCATTTCTGGACACGGAAGGAATGCTAAAAGTAGGAGGAAGATTGGAACATTCAAACTTGGAGTACGACAACAAGCATCAATTCATCCTACCTGCAATACATCATTTCACCCAACTGATAATCAAAGAAGAACATAAAAGGTTGTTTCATGCAGGACCACAGCTTCTTATAGCATCTTTGCGTACCAGATATTGAATTCCAAGAGCTAAGAAGATGGTCAAGGCAATTGTACACAATTGTTTGGTTTGTTTCAAGTGGAGAGCAACAAGTTCATCACAGTTAATGGGACACTTACCCAAGGAGAGAGTAAATGAAGCAAGACCATTTGTACACGTGAGAGTTGACTATGCAGGATTCTTTTATGTCAAGCCCACGATTCGCAGCAAAATTCACATGAAAGTATATGCAGCTCTGTTCATCTGTTTAGCCACTAGAGCAGTTCACTAGAGCATTGCTAGGCGAGAAAAATGCTTATCTATCTGTAGCGACAATGGTTCAAATTTTGTTGGCGCCAATCGAGAATTGCAGCAAATTTTTGAACCCAAGACTAACAGAAAGGACATCCCTGAATACTCAGCTCAAGAAGGTTTAGAATGGAAATTCATTCCAGCCAGATCTCCTCATATGGGGTCAATAACATCCATGAAGTACCTCATACGGCGTGTAGCAGGAACAGCAAGTCTGACATACGAAGAGTTGAAAACGTTACTTATTCAAATTGAAGCCATTCTAAATTCAAGACCATTGACAGCCATTTACAACGATCCTACAGATCCAATGTATCTTAGTCCAGGTCATTTTTTGATGGGAGCTACACTTCTCAGCCTTCCGGAACCAGATCTACTGAACGCACCTATCAACAGACTAGGCAGATAGCATCGGATTCAACAAATGAAGCAGCATATTTGGAAACGTTGGTCAAGGGATTACCTCAACCAGTTATAACAAAGAAGAAAATGGAAGTCAGCTCAGCCTAATCTACAACCGGGCATGGTCGTATTATTAAAAGAAGACAATGTTCCTCCTCACGTGTTGAAGTTAGGTGTGATTAAAGAAGTTCATCCGGGCAGTGATAATTTAGTGCGAGTGGCAACTGTGAGTCTGAAAGTGGCATTTTTGGCACAGTGCTGCTAAATTAATTCCTTTACCCCTAGGATATGTGTCCAATCAAGGAGGGGGAGGATGGATAAGTTTGCATATGTGCATTATTTTAATTCATATTAGTTTCATTTTTTATATATAGTTTAGTGGTTTAGTAAATTCTTTGTGATTCTTTTAGTGATTTTTTTGGTGAGTTTTAGTGAGTTGTGTTTGCATTGGCTGGCAAGAGTACTTCAGTTTTCTATTCAATTTGTGTCTGTGCATTCGAAAATGTGCTATGAAGTGCAAATAGGCAAGCATATTCATTCATAGTTTTAGGAAAGCATATTTATTCATACTTTTAGAGAAAAACTCATGTTCATTAATATACAAGATTTACATGTTGTTAACGGTGTTTTAGAGTGCTACGCAGTTTATGTGTGACCGAAAACAAAGTATGATGGTTAGCAAGCAACCATGTGGTTTAGCAGCAAGCAAGCAACAATTACTGCAGAAAGAAGTTAAGATAAATAATTCATTGTACTAATATTTAAGTATTATAACGTTATATTAAAATATAAAACAAAGCATGTCATATTTATCATATTAACGCATGTACCTTTAAATAAGAATTGAAGCAAGTAACATCTAAAATATTCGTCAAGTCTTATTTCTCGTTCCTTCATGATATCTGGGTGAATCAGTAATATGGGTTTAATCATACAGTTCATTAGCTGTGGTTGTGATATGCGTGATTTGTAAATAAAGTACATAAACATATCACCCCTTTATACATCATCAATCACGGCTAAAATCGGAAATGGGTGCAGATTAGGAATACGTGGTCACTTTTCATTTATATTGTAAGGAACCCCATATCACGACAAGAGCATATGTCGACACAACACGTGCTATTGATTGTAAACAGAATATCAGACGAGAAGACGACACGAAAGACATCGAGAGACGCCGAAAGAAGACGGACCTCACGGATCTACCCGAATAGTATGGATAAAAGACGGACTACCGAGGGACCCAGCATCAGTCGTCCAACTGATCAAATAACCTACACCGCCCTGAGGATGCACTTGACTAGGGTTACACCTATCCTTACCTGGGTTCGCACTGGACTAGGGGTCCTTACTACAACCAAGCCTCGCGAAGCTCCCTTGAGCTGAGGGGCCTATCCTTCAAGACTCACCAGAACCGGCAGGTGCCTTTGAGACAGCCTTGAGAGAAGGGTCACCGTGAAAACATCTACTTCATCTCATCTGAATACTTCCCCTCGTCTGAATAACAAGATAGACACTATTTATTTTCTCTTTGTAATACAAATACGCTTTTATTTAACAAATTGTATAATAAATTGGTGAAGAGGATAAATCTCGGTCTATTATTGACTCTACCAAAGTCATTACATGGTGATAGGCACAGGAGTTTGCACGTGGCGCTCTTTTTATTAACTTTTAAGCAGGCACAAGGTCAGTATCAAAATTTATCTAATTTTTGCTATCAAAATTCAACTAAAATTTGTATAAACTACTTCTCTCCCTTTTTCTCTTTTACTTTCATTAAGTGCGATTTATGCCGGAAACTAGATCAGGTAAACAAACATACAGATCAGGGGAGAATAATACAAATATGACAGAGGTTGCATTTAATATATCCTTAATATGCTACATTTAACGAAGTAAACGAGACACGTGCACGAGGACCCGGACAGGTTGTCCATGCTATTCGACTAGCTATATGACAGCCATGCAGTCATTCCCATGGGCTAAGAAGAAGGAAATTCTACCGATATATTTACAAGATATAACACTAGATCTCGTATTACAGCTTAAAAACTAAAATCAATTTAATACAATATCCTATGACGATTTAAGATGTAAGTTAGTAGCATTATGTAGGCCAAAGGTCCCATTGCATAAAGCAGAAAATGAATTATTCGAAGTCCAAGAGAAGTGGATGAGTCCATTTACTCATACCTTTAACGTAAGCTATGAACAATAAGGCAGTTAATAACGGAAGCGACAGAAGAACAAAAGATCCATCATTTGTCATTGGGATTACAGAGAGATTTCCTTAACAAGATAGCATTAGAAAGATATCCAACGGTAGAAATTCTACAGACTAAATTAACACTTTGGAAGCCGCCAATGACCTTTTGTGGAAAAGAGAACATGCAGAGCTATCACAAAACTGCACATGCTATATGGCCAGAATCATATACCTAACGCACAGAATATATCCTATGCCTACCGTACTGAAGACAATGTATCCGGTACAACAGCTTTATCACCATACCTATTCTGTACAAACGCAACCTGTTTCACAACCGATGAATAGCTATATACCTACACATCAACAAGAAATTAATCCTTCCATAACTGTCTCTCAACCCAACCCTCAAGAATTTCAAACCACAAGTCAAGAACCTAAGACCATTCCCCACAAAGAGCAAAATCCTCCACAAAATGACCTCTCTACCTTCGCCAATAAAATGGCAGAATTATCGCTGGTGAAAGCGCAGACAAATTACAGAAACCATGGAAACTGAAGGAAGAATAACAATAATAACGGGAAGAAAAACAGCAACAAGCCCAAAACAACCCGCAGGCTACACCACGGAAGATCTAATTTTGGTATACGCGATATGCCGGAAGTGGTGCATGGTGCATCTATTTGTTACAAGCGTCAAAGAAACGTGTAAGGCAGCCCCTTGAGTAGGGGGCCGACTGTCAGTATCATACGCAAGACAGCGATCAAAAAGAAACTAACAAGCACAGTAGTATAAATTAAGAAATTCTTGTAGTAAAAAAAAATCAGGCCAATTGGCAGAAAATCGGGAAAACATTGCATTAGAAGACGAAAATAACATGTCGCATTTAACAATTAAAACTAAATCATGCCCTCAGAATGCGATAATTGATACAGGTAGTACGGCATCTCTCTGATCAGCCGGCACCGTACCCCCTGGGACAAGTCTAATTTCTTTCCAGACAATAGTGAAAGGAATTTCAGGAAATAATATTCGTTTGAACAAAATAGCATTGATAAAATTTAAAACAGGTCAAACAACATTTACTTGTTACTTGACAGTAATCGATAAGACTATGCTAATAATTATAGGAATTGACATTCTCCAACGTTTGCATTCCACCATTGATTTAAACAAGAATTCAACCTCCTTCTTTAAACGTCCAAGGAAGCCACAGCTACCACTTGAGATCAAAGAATATAAGCTGTCAGCTTTTACGACTCAGATAGTATCGCAGACAGACCAGAATTGCTTGTACGTGACTAAGCAAATAACATTACCTCCACGTTCTCATACATTCATACAAGTGGCAGGAAAGAAAAAAATAGCTGAGAAGGAATTCCCGCATTTATCATTGCTTCCTGGAATACGCGAAAAACAGAGGTTAAATGCTCTCGACCAGAAGATAGAAGTAAATAAAATGACAATTTTAGTTTCAAATCCAAATGGCAATACCGTCACTTTAAAAAGCAATACACCAGTGACGGTTCTTGAGGAAGGGCACGAAGTTTCTTTCAACGCGTTAGAACCGAAATTTTTTAGAAAAAACATATCAGTTTAAGGCAAAAGAGGAAACGGAAGATCTCCTAAAATACACAAAAAACACTATTTAATAAAGACCTCTTTGACTTTAACCCCAACCTGGACGAAAAACAAAAATATGGAATTTATGACTTATTGTTTAAATATAGAGACGTTTTTACGTATGTCCCTGATGACGTCTGATATTTTAAGGGATATGTTCATAAAATTAGGATTTCTAAGTCTGCTGTATTCCACGACCGTTCCCCACCAAGTCCATTACATATCAGGAATCAGGTAGACTAACAGATTCAAGACCTTATCAAGGCAAAAATAATCAGGCCTAGAGACAATAATGAATTTTACTCTCCACTTCTGGTGGTCTAAAAGAAAAATACGAACGAATTTCGGATAGTTCTCAATCTACGGAAATGTAATAGTTATACCAAGTACTGACCAAGTTCAAGCAACAGAGGACGTTCTAAATTCTATAAAGGGGAAACCTTCATACCAACTGTCCATCTCTCGAATTTATACTCCCAAATTTTGTTTGATCCTAAGAGCCGCTAATACACGACCTTCGAGCTCAATCATACCAGAAAAACGTACGAATTTTTGAGGTACACGATGGGCCATTGTACATGAAGTCAGAGCTTGTCTCTTACTACTAGCATGATTTTGGAAGGGCTACCAGACAGAATTACAAAGTTTGCTGATGACCTTTTCAACAGTTCACATAATTTTGCACACGACCTGCAGATTTACAATTATTATTTCAGAAACTTAGGAAACACGATTTTCGAGCATCACTCAAGAAGACATATTGGCTACCAGGAGCTTAATGTATTAGGACACCTTGTTAGTGGGGAATCCATTAAAATATCTCCAAAGATAGCCAAGAAAATACGAGATTTTAAGAAACCGACTACTAAGCGGATTCTAAAAAGCTTTATTGGCCTATGTTCATGTCTTAGAGAGCACATCAAAGACTTTACAATAAAAATTAAGTCTTTCCAGCTATCAGTAACCTCTAAATCTAAATTGAAATGGACAGAGAAGCATGATGCTCTGTTTGAACAATTAAAAGACATATTAAATGTCCCATCACTCGCTCATTTTGACGACTCGCTAGAAGTTCGCGTCTATAGCTATAGTAGTCAAACTCAGGTAGGAGGAGTACTCGCTTGCTATGATCCAAAAAACACTGAGAAGGTGGTTGCCTATTGTTCGAGAAGGCTAACGAAAAGTAAAGAGAAAGCTAGGATATGGCAAAAAGAGTTGTACGCTCTCATATACACATTGCCAAAACTTCACTAGTTTTTACTAAATAGAAAATTCAATCTACACGTAGACGCAAAGTGAATAGCAACGATGAACACACAACATGAGAAAGTCGGAAAATACACAAGATATAAGCTATTCTTACCTGATTACGATTTTGATATACAGTATTTACCGGGGTTAAAACACCCAGCAGACATTATCAGTAGGCTTGAACAAACCCAAGATATTAGGAAAGAAGGGGAAAAAGAAGAAACTGATGATGAAAAGGGTCAAGACCACCACGCTTTTAAATCGAGTGGTCTTCAAGTTAATATTGTAGAAGCAGGAGATAACGAGCTTTTACCAATCGTCGCAAGAGAACAGCGCAAAGATGACACAAAGGCATCATTTCTGTTTTAGAGGGGAAGACCCGGACAAGATCTCCATGGTTAGATCAGTAAGATGTTTTGCTTCCATAACGCCATCTTATATAGGAAACAAAACTATCCTCATTATGGCTTATTATATCTCTTATGCATAGCGAAGTCGCTAACCAATTTGTGATTCACAACCTTCCACTGCCAGGCGACCAACCCAAAATTTGGGCTTTCAAAATCGTATAAAATAGTCATCATGAAATTTTATATGACGTATCTCAAAAACTACCTTGCTCACAAAATACGCACGTGCCAGTATTGCCAGCGTTGAAAGAACCTACCACAAAAGAAGCAGACCGAACTACCGCATCACCTGGTAGGAGAGATAGCAACAACATCGATCTATGACGATCTCGGACCTTTCCCAAGTAGAAAAGGAAGAAATAAATACATACTAGTAGCCACGGAACTAGCTACACGATATGTGATCGCAAAAACAGTAGACTGCATAAACGCGGAAAATATAGAGAAATTTCTGGAACATGATATTATCCTCAAATTTGCAGTATTTACAACGCTCTATCGGGATCGACATCCACTACATGGAGCGACTCATTTACAAGATTTAGCGCAGAACTACGATTTCGTCTATAAGTACTCACCTGCATATAACCATGCTTCTATAGGACAGAACAATAAAATCATACAGAATTGTCTTAAGTTTATCGTACAAGAACACCATACGGAATGAGAAAGATGGTTTCCGCACGTTATTTTTGACATCAACACTTATGTACAAGAAGAAACCAAATATTCATCAAGCTTCTTATTGTTTGATTACGAACCTAGGACCCTCACAGAATGTACACTCTAATCTAGACAACATATACAAATTGACAGAGATAACCTAGCGACCATCAGGAAGAAAGTACAAAGTAACCTGGAACAGGCGTATAACAAACAAAAGCAGTTAGTTAACGATAAGCACCATAGACAGACAGGGGATCTTGTTTTGGTATATTATCCCACAAGAAAGATTGGTGTACCTGAACATTTTACCGTTCACTATGATGGCCCGGTACGAATCTTGGAGAAGCTTAATTCAAATTTATATCGAGTCGAATTACAATCTACATTAAAGCACAGAATTCAAGACATCGCGGTGGACCATTTGAAACTATTTTACGAGGACCAAACAGAGGGATTACAAAATTAAGAGGAGAGAGGCACAAACTAAAGAAGAAGAATTTAACAAAATTCCAAGTACTCACCATTTGGAACAGAAGAGGAACCAACAAGAGAAGAAACGAAAAAGAAAAACAACAAAAAGATACACTAACATAAATCCGCTCCGCACTTCTTTATTTCAATTGTAAGTTGTATTTCATTCTGTTATTTAACTTCGCTACATTAGTATTTCCGTTCTACTCGCAAACAGCAAGTTCAAATTTTTTCTCTCTTTTTTTTTTAGTTTCAAAAGTCATTAATCCTTGCAAGGTCGAAGTACAATGCTTTATTGTGTATAACATCGCTTCTTCAATGTGAACTACATGAATGTTTCTTACGTCATTTTTTCTCCTTATACAGGATGTTCATAAAATCAGCCTCTTTCTAACATTATACAGAGTGACCAAAAATTCACATTCTCTATTTTTTTAAAAAAAGAAAACTTTCCAAATCCGGAAACCGATTCTTCTCCTTTCCTCGGTTCTAACAGTAATATCTTGGTGTCTCACCTTCATATGTCCCGTTACAAAACAAAACTTAACTTCTCAGCGTCTACTACTCCTAAAGTGTCAATTAACGGATATTGACTTCCAATACCGAATGTGACATACACATAGACACCCACCATTCGTGAATTGGAATATATTTATTCATCACAGTGATGACACTTTTACAAAATTTGACGGAAATGATAGACTCCCTTGATCCTGCTTGGCTGTAGCGCAACTACAGTGTTATAACCATTTCATGTATATATCGCAGCAAGTGTTCTTATAATGATTTTCAGTGTATCATAGTGTTTATAGTGGTTTCTAGTGTCTATACAGTGTCTCCACATGTGTCAGTGTTGTGGTGCCGATAAATATATATAATTAAAATTGTATACTTGTTTCTTAAAATAATCTTCCAGATTATTTTTTTCAGTGTGAAGGGTGTAAGGATCCCCACATCACGACAAAAACACATGTTGACACAACATGTGCAATTGATTGTAAACAGAATAGCAGACGAGAAGCCAACTCGAAAGATACCGATTGACGCCGAAATAAGATGGACCTCACGTAAGAACCTGACTAGGATGGATATAAGGCGGACCACCGAGGAACCCAGCATCAGCCCACACAGCAAGGAATATTTCCTCAACCAAAAGAAAATATTTTCCTTGGTTTTCAAAAGGTGTTCATTCTCTGGGGATTTCCATGCTACTTTCCCCATGTATTCCGAATATCTCCCGAAAACATTTTCCCAAAAATGTTTGGAAAACATTTTCGAAATGACCGAAAATACATTTTGAGAATGCTAGCAGGAAAGTATATCCAGGAAAACATTCACAAAATGTATTGGAAATATTGTGTTGCATGTGATGTAATACGTTTTCACTGTTGAGAAGAAAAATGTTTTCGAAATGATACTAAAATATTTTCCATATATATGATATGGAAAACAATGAAACGAAATACATTGCATATATTTGAAAAATGTCTTTCATATGATATTTGCAATATTTTCAATTTTTACGAGAAAACATATTGAATATATAATTTTGAAAAGGTTTAGAATATTTTAGAAACAAAATTTTTCGTAATACAAGAAGCATTTTTAGAAATGTTTTAAAAAGATTTACTTAATTTCTTCAAAAGTATTTTAGTAATCTTCTCTTATAACTTAAATGAAATATTTTCGTACAAATTTTAGTATTAATTCCAGAATATTTTCTCGAATTTTGAATACGAAACCTTAAAACACGGGGAAGAAAACATTAAAACAAATAGACAATGTTTCCCGTTGTGTTTTGGAAAATATTTTGTTTGCAATGAACATTTTCTGGTATATTATAGAAACATTTTACATTGTTTCCAGTATATACTCTTTCGTTACTGGAGAAAACCTATTCCATGTTATATCTGAGTAATATCTCAAATATTTACTGGAAGTTTAAAAAAAACATTTGGAAAACATTTTATGAAGAATCGGAGGTACATTTGTAAAACGTTAGCAGGAAAATAATGTAATGAAAATTTTCACAAATTGTACTAGAAATATTGTGTTGAATGTAATGTGTTTTTAATGTTGAGAGAGAAAATGTTTTGGAAGTAATACAAATAATGTTTTACATGCATGATATAGAAAACTGAATAGGAAATGTATTTCATATATTTTACAAATATCCTTAGATAATATTTTGGAGATTATTTAAATGTTTTCTTTCGGAATAGACACACACACACACACATATATATATATATATATATATATATATATATATATATATATATATATATATATATATACAGGGTCGGATTTACGGGGGTGAAAAGGTGCACGTGCACCCTCTTCGTTGTAAATATACCCTATCTAAAATGAGGAGCTAAATGGAAATAATAACACTTTCCGAAACATTCTGCCATCATTTTTTCGTTTGGTTCTGAAAAGAAAGCAGAGCTTTGCAAAAGCAATAGCTTAAGTCGATTTTCTAACGGTTAAAGGAAACGGATTCACAACGCAAAACAATATAACATTTCTCAAGTATGGAGGAAACCAGAAGCCAGAAGAACAGTAATGTTTTTTCTTGCATAACACTTGAGACCTTCTTTAGAATGCTTTCTTCTCTTCCATAAACCACTTTTGTCAGGGGTAAAGAACATTGTCACATGTTAATTTGAAAGGTTTCAGTATGATTGGTTACTTTGGTAGATATTGTGTACCCCCTCAGACAATCCTGGATCCGGCCCTGCAATATATATATATATTAGTGCGCTGCACGGGTCGTGCTTTGAGCGCACCGGCGCTTCAGGTAGGGCCGGGCCCGGGTTGATTATTTGCAGCTCTTTAATAACACTAGTCAACAAGATTTTTCCACAGAAATGAAAATACCTGATTCTAATAGAACTTTTCACATAAAATTCGAATCTGCAAATCAGTTTTTCTCCATTACCCTTAGCTTCCCCGTGACAGAAGGATTTTTGGGGAAATTTCTCCTCAAAATTCCCGTTTTTTTTACAATTTTTGTACCTGTAGCTGTAGTACCCTTAGGAATATAAACACACAAATTGTATTGTGTGTTAGCCTGATTTATACTTAGTAAGCCCTCTACATTTCATAAGAATAGCATTATTCTTCCTAGAGAAATAAACATATTTATATAAAAATATGCTATGTGTACTGTTCATTTTACCATATTCATTACTGCAGATAAAATCACATATAACTTTCAAGAAAATTACAATATAAGCACGGTTTGTACCTCATTGGACTTCCAATAAAACATATTTTCAATGATGTGTACACCACGTCACCATTTTTGTATGAGGAAATTTATAGAGAGGTTTTGTTGGAAATTCCTTCCAAAAAGTAGTTGATAAGAATTTTTTGTCTTAACTTGTTATTTGTATATAGAAATACAGAAACAGGAACTGCATTAAAACATAGTTTTATGTTTACGTAATAAATAATGTTAATTTCATGTGAATCGCATTATTCTGTTTAGAGATATATATACTATTGTGTATATTTAAAGGTAATAAAGAATATACTATGCAACACTTACCAAAAAAAAAGACTAACGTTGTCGTATTATATCGGCACATAGATGGATATTCAAATACAAGCACAAATACACGCGCGCTTTCCGTGGAAAATAAGTCACATTTTAATATTTTGATCTGGCAACAATGCATAAAAAAATAGATGACTCACGAAGCCTGATGAGTGTTAGTAGAGTTGAGTGACGGTCCAAGGTGGACGTGTTTTAGATGTGGCCGCGTGTAAGTTGAAGTATTTGTGCATTCTGGAATTCGATTTGATTGTGTTGTGCGGTGATGCACTGAGTTAGATTACGTTTATGCTGCTTCATGATTGATGGAGTGTAGATTCGTGTGTGCATGTGTGTGTGATACCTTACAGGATACAAGATGCCGAGGAAGTGTGTAAATCACCCGGACAACTTCTGTTATGTATGTGAGGAGCTGATATTTAAATCGCAACGTCGATGTTTTACTGTTTTACTCCACTTGTGAGGAAGTGTTTTCAGTTACATTTTGCTTGCTGTGTAGGACACCAAGATAAGTATTGGGCTCCTCACTACATTTGTTGTACTTGCGTGAAACGTCTGACTGGGTGAGCAAATGGTGAACGAAACATCAACTTCGCAGTACCGATGATCTGGACGGAACCAAAAGATCATTCTTCAGACTACTATTTTTGTATGACAGATAAAAGGAATAACCAGTAAACCTAAGCACACAGTACACTACCCTAATTTGCCATCAGCAATTAGGCCAGTTCTACACAGTGCAGAATTACCTGCACCACTACTTCCTGCCCATCTTACGGTAAATGAGGATTACGTATTCGAGGCAACTACTGAAGTTCCAAATGAAGAAGATGATCCTACTTATGTAGGAAGCACACCTACATTGGATCCCCATCTGATAACTCAGGGTGAACTAAATGACCTCGTACTGGATTTAAAACTCTAAAAGACAGGAAGAACTTCTTGCTTCTAGACTTGAAGGCTAGAATTATTTCCCTGCCTCAGAAGTAACAGACAAGGGTATTGCAAGATTAATGTTAAATGTTTCAACGCCATTTTGCAGTTTTATAACGAGGTTTGGAATTTCTAGTTGAATTCAGTTTAATCCATCTAAATAGGGTTTTGATTCTGGACTCCATCCTGTATTGAATTTACACCGTTTGCCATAAGTTACGCAAGTATGCTTTATTCATTTACTGTTGATGTTCTCAGTTGACGTGTTAGGATGGACTCATAGCTAGCTCCAAGCAAGTGTTTGTCATCACCTTGCAAAGATGGGAACTCTAAAGGAAGTTGGGAGAAGTTCTAAAGAAGTTTTTAGAAGCGTCTGGTGTCAGAGTGTGATATACCTAACATATCACCTCAACCTGAAATCTTCTTTGACATCATACTTCTTGACCCATTTAGGAGGGGTTGTAAACTTCCTTCGAAGTGACTTAAAAGAGTATAGTAATTTTACTGGTACTTAAATTTAAAAATAGCATTCAAGAAAATGAATTCTGTCTTCACTTGGGATGTAACTCATTGGTAGTTAAGGTGTCAGAAATGAACGAAACCTGTTTTAAAACAAAATAAATAAAAATGAAAGTTCTTAGATTATTGGGAAAGGCAGTAGGAAGAAAGGAATTCTCAGGTCACAGTACCTGTCGATTGTCCATGGTCTCAGCTGGGCTCTTCGTTGTCCTCCTGAAGATTAGTGT
Source organism: Thermobia domestica (assembly GCF_964235325.1). Taxonomy (NCBI): domain Eukaryota; kingdom Metazoa; phylum Arthropoda; class Insecta; order Zygentoma; family Lepismatidae; genus Thermobia; species Thermobia domestica. Next base: position 6,654,800 of record NC_137466.1, on the reverse strand, counting down.
ATGTTCTATTCTTGTCCTGTGTTAGACGCGCAGAACTCCAAAAGCTCTGAAGAATAGCGTAAAAGTGGCACTATTTTGAACACGCGTTTCTCAACGCTGACAGACTGTTAAAGAGATGGATTGTCTGTCCGACTGACTAGCTCTCTACCGTAACTCTAACCACTGGGCTAAAGTCTTCTGATAGGTAAATACTGCTAGTGTAGTCTCCGCAGACCGACTGTAATTGATGATAATGATTCTCCCGGCCTACCCCAACTTCGGCTATCCGACTAATCGTACTAACTAATACCCTGCTTCCGGCTTTCCCTTAGTTTTAAAGTTCTAAACTTTCTAGTGATGTTGCTGACTCGGGCCACGTGTTGACAGGCACTTGAGGTCAGAGATGTTTGGATAATCAGGAAAGGAACTTTCTCAGAATTAATACATAAATACATACATTGACATAATTCGTTACATAAGCTTAAACAAACACCTCTTTTATTCTGCAATAAAATCACAAAACTACGGTAGAAAGCCAAACTTAAAGTCTCAGACAAAGATGCATTCTTTAGTAAGAATTGTCATTCAGTTTATTTGTTATTGCTAGTACAATGAAAACAGTTATATGTAATCAAAAACAACAGTATCACAACATTAGTGGCAGTTCCTGGGGATAAATAATGTTTCTCAGTTCTCAGTCAATCAATAAGTCAATGGGTAGGAAATCAATACCAATAAACAATGGATGAATACTAATCTCTTTACACTCCCACCGCGGATCTTAGTCATGCGGGGTTAAAGATCACGTTTTGTCGTAAGTGTGCCTTACTTTGTTAAAATACTGATTATATCTGATTTCATTGTAAGAAGTCACTATATATTGAGAGTTAAATAAACAAAAACGCATGTAGTACACTATTACAGAAAAAATACATTTCTGTTGTGACTTTCTCTCTTATTCATCTTTATTTATAAAAAGAAAAATCACACACAAAAGAAATCGAAGGCAGCCAATACACCTTGTACTAAACATTCTACATATACACCAATTAGTAGATGATATTTCATTATTTCCATTATCTGAACGACTATAAGTTTAGATGTAAACAATAGCATATGGAAATATTATTACTATGTAATGATACAAAAGTCCAAATTCAGCATAACTCAGGACCTTTACTCGGTCAATGATATCAAGGTCATGGGTATGTTGTTGTTGAGATGGCGATTAGTTAATAAGGTGAACAATTGGTGGAAGCACACAACGAATAACTGCATGCTTTGGTAATAGTGGGAGGAAGGGTAAGATGTTAGTACAAAGCGGCCATGTTAGTACAGCGCCAGTTTTCAGAATACAGCGGGGTAAAGGAAGAATGAAGATGTAGCTTTATTTTGTATTTGGTAGCGGATTTATTGTTGTGGAAGTGTAGAATATTACAAATGCAGGAAAGGTAACTCTTCTTCAACATGATGCTGGCTGATACATCAGATAAGTGTCAGTAAACGATACTGAGTATAAAAGAAGTAGGGTTCGACTAAACTAGTATCATAAGATGGGGTTACTTTGTATCTGATTGAAGGAATGTTAAAGAAAATCAAATATAAGTTGCTAACATAATGATATAGAACACTGTACTTTAAACAAATAATAACTATGTATATAAATCATTAGTGTAAGTTCATTAGGAAAAATTGAAAAAATGAAATGAAATCTTTGAGTTTTACGTCCCACGGTTATGCCGGTTAGGCTAATGGAGACGGTGATGATGAGTGATGAATGAAATGGTGGAGTGAAGAAAGTGGGAGGAAACGGGAGAACCCCGAGAAAACCCACGCACACGGTGTTTGTCCACCACAAAGTTCACTTGGCGGGGGAGGAAAAATTGAGTATGATCATAGTTATTGAAATATAAACTCTGGTGCATAGTATCCACATTGGCAGAGGCGAAGTTAATTGAGCGCGGGGCCTAGGGCAATAATGACCTCTCGGGCCAAACCACAACTAAAAATCGCTGAGTGCCTCAATGTTACATATAAAGCCGATAAAGCAGTAAGCAACTTCCCCCTAAAATTTTCTTCTCACTTCTTCCTTTCATTCCTAACCCTACACTTTTTACTAAATATTGTCTCTCTTTTAATGAACAACGGCTTCTTATATAAAAGAAATCCGACATAATTTATTTAAAGAAAGTACAATATATTTTAAAAACTGCATTGCTAATTACAAGTGCACTGTCAATTTCGATATTCATGATTACCTTTTAATATGTTGGCCCTAACTAATCACCGCAGTAAATTACGTTAGCCATACACTAACTAATAAGAAAGATACAACTCACACGTACATGGCTTTTTACCAATAATACATGCTACATATCAGTTTGAGCGGTTTCTTTCTCATGTAGACTATATTTAGGAAATCTCTTACGACTCACGACGAGTCCACTTTTCTTTTCTTGCCTTCCTTGCAGAAAATTAGTCGATGCGGTTTTTGTAGACCAAAGTGGCGGCCATGTCTTTTTCTCTAGAGAGAATTTCCAGACCGCAGAGCCTATCTTGAGAAATGGTTGATCGAAGATCTTCCTTTGGGGCTTACGACAGTAATGGGAACGGTCAACAAAATTCTGTATGCCACCGCTGTGTTGGAAAATTAATCCCGCACGGTCCATAGATACTGAAGGTATTGTATCTGTTACTACATTAACAGGCAAAATTTCTCGACAGAGTTTCAGTTGCGTACACGAATCTGCACCGTCCAAATCACGTGAACTCCCCGAGTGTAATGCTAAGTCCAGATCTATGCAACATTTGAACAAGTCTCCATCATTCAATCGCCGCATGTTGTACAAAGATCCGAAAAGTGTATCACATTGTTGCAGTTCAAACCATGTGTTCATGGAAGTGACTTACTATGCACAAAAAATAGCTTGTTCTAAAAGTCTACTCAGGTGACAGGTTTGCTTCTTTTCTACTCCTATACTCAAAATGACGCTTCCTCTGTCCGCTTCTTCTCTCTTTAAATTTTTGTTCCACAATCACTGAGCTTGCAATATCTTTCGCAGCCACCATAGCACAATTTAAATCACTGTCTCGATACTTTGTTAAGTAAGAGACGAGGCCTTGAACTTATTTAATAGCCACATCTACTTGTGTGTCAGCAGATTGCAACGTTTTGCTTAAAGTATTAGCACCGAAGAGAATGTCTTACCATATGATGGTGGTAAGTATAAATTCAAAATTTACTACTTCAAAATTGGCAAGAGACTCTGCATTAGATTTTGCCATAGAGTATACAGTCTCGTCTGCTACTGCAAACAGTGCCTCTCGTATTTCACTCATTTTGTAACGCAACGCTTTCACACTTTGCAGGTGGGATTCCCATCGTGTGTCTGACAGTGACTTGACAGTTAAGTACGGGACAATATCTTGCAAAATCTTCCACCTCGCAGATCAACTGGAAAACAACTCATAAATTCTTTCTAGAACTCCAAAAGAGACATTGCTTGTGAGCTGCATTGGGCCATATCACATAACGAGATTCAGATTGTGGCAGCCACTTAGTCAGAAAAATGCGCGACTGTTTGAGCGGAGGATGCGGGCTAGGACTCATTCGTGCTTTCCCTTCAGATTTGCGCCGTTATCATATCCCTGTCCACCACAGTCATCAATGTTTAAGCCAAAACTCCTCATTGCGGCTAGCAACTAATTTGTCAGGCCTTTACTTGTAGTTTCTTCAACGCTAAGAAATGGTACAAAATGTTCCACAACGTATACGTCTGGTCCTGTCGTATCGACAAACCGCACTATCAGAGAATTTGTTCTTTGTGGCTTATGTCAAGTGTACAAAAAAGTATAGCTGAAAAATATTTAGGAAATTTCAGCTTATCAATGATTATTTTTTTTACCTCAGATCTCGTCAACTCGATGAATTCGTTCTGAATATTGTATCCGAGATAATGGTCATGATTCTTCATCTTTGATTCGACGAAAATGCTCTTCCATAACAAAATCAATTTCAACCAGCATCTCTATCAGGCCTAAGAAATTACCGTTGTTCCGAGAATAGAGTTTCTCTGTCTTCCGAAGGAAACTTATGTTTTGCTCTGAAAGATACTGCACAACGACCAAGATTCTTGTCAGGACACCACGCCAATGAAGTTTCTCTTTCTTTATGTGCTCTAACATCATAATGTCTATTGCATCGGCCCTTGACATCCGTTTCACAATCTTTAAGCCATTACTGCAAGCTCTCAATGTCCCTTTTAGATATCTTGTGTGCTTTCAGTTTTTTAACAAGATGCTTCCAATCTTTACAACCTTCGTTAGAAAATTTTCCATCAGAAGATGCCCCATAGTGTTTGCAACAGAAACAAAGTGCTGCATCTATTAATTGAGAATAACTCAACCATCTCCTGTACACACGTTCTCCGTTAGAAATCTTTCGAGTGTAATCCTTATTTGAAAAACGCCTGTTGTCTTCATTTATTGGATACTTGTAGTCATTAAGTAACCTGATAGGGCCTTTTTCAACCAGAAAATCATGTAAAGCACATGTTATCTGTTCGCAATTACTCAGATTTTAAATGTATTTTGCCATTTCTGGAGATGAATTATTTCCAGAAGAAATATTTGCGAAATTCATCGCCATCTTTTCCAGACATGTCGATATATTAATTAACTGGAAAACCAATTTCAACGCTCAATAGTCACTACTAATACATAGGACGCAAACGAACCATTACTGAAACACTGCTATACTACTGACGCCAGACGCAAACTGGATTCAAAAGCGCAGCTCGATTGGGTTGCGGAAAGAAGCGGACAAAACTAAAGCAATGTTTTCTTTACTGCTAGGATCTAGGAATCACGCATATACGAATACAGCGTTTTGTGTTGCATGTTTAATAAAAATGTGTTGATATTTCTGCTACAGTGTTCTGTATGAGTCACGTATTATTAAAACTACCTTTGTTGACAGTTGAAATCAAAGAAATCGCTGCTGCGGTGGTTGTTGCTTAAAACACGCGACATTCGTTGCTGCAATAATAAAACTTACCGAATGCTGTCTAAATTTCTGATACGGTACTGGTAAAATTATCTGTTCTAAATTGGAAAAATGTGGCCAATATAACAATGTTGACGACTGAAAGTGTACGTATCGATAAGCGCACAAAAAAGTTTGAAAATACATACATAGTATAAATGTGAGGCTGGTAAAGCCATAATTTCCTTAAGTACTAAAAATGAAAGTAAATATAAACATGTATTAATGGTATATGAATCACATATTAAAAAGAAGAAAAACATTAGTGCACATCTGCGCTTGAAACCTCTGTGACTGCACATTACTGTAACAGTCACAGAGATTGTTTCTGGGTTTGCTTTTTAATTATTAATATGATTACTTGTTTACCACCATGCAGAATGATGAATAGTGATCCTAACTATCAAAGCTAGTATGTTGTTTACGTAATTGAACTACATCTTTCCACCTTTCTTCTTTATTCATTTCCATTTCACATAACATTTCGCATGGAAATCATATATGCTACTTTATTTATAAACTTATATTTACAAATCAACTTTTATAACATGGAGTAAGAAACATGTCAACTCGGAACGAGGGCCCCCTAAGCGCGGACCTAAGGTGGTTGCCCCAGTTGTCACCTCCAAACTCCATTTTTGCCCATAGGTAAGGATACTTCGCACAAGAAACAAAAAAGTATATTGAAGATATGAACGTAACTTTTCTGTGGAATACTTTCCCTTCAGTATTTATTCATTTCACTCTTCACAAAACTGCACGCATTTTAAAAATATTGATGTTAGAATGATGGTACAGGTACCGATAATTAGTATGGCTTGTCGATATTTGTAAACAAAATTCCGTATTTTCTGGCAAAGGCACAGGAACCACATTCCGATAGTTTAGCATAAGTCCCAACAAGAAATTCATTCCGGCATCTACTTAAATAAGAACTTACCTAAATTTAGAATACAAGAGGTTCAAGTAGTAATAATTTCCTATCTAAGGAATATTTTGGACCGGTGTAAAGTAACGCCGATTAGAGGATGAAATCGCATTCTCCCAGTTTTACTTGTTTTATGACTTTAAAACATTTCAATTTCAACTATTACTTCAAAGTGTCCTTATACACAGTAGTATTGTACGAAACTGAGTTAACATTGACGGAAATTCTTGTAGGTGATATCATTCAAATTTTATCGGCCTTTACAGTAACTGCTTTCCATACCTCTACAAGAACAAACCCTCCTGGTAATCAGAACTAATGTTAACCGCCAACGTTATAGCCAAATTCAGTTAGATATTCTATCTTACGTTGGCAGTTAGATCTTCCTCTTTACACTTCATGGTTTTACCCACTGTGAAAGTCTTTCTATATGTTGTGCATAATAACCCCTAATGTGCAAGTAACCTCGCCTTACGGTATGCTCATGGAAAGAGTCTTGCTTCAGTGGTCATTCTATTTGTTGTAAATGTAATATCTGTAGTTCTCTGATGTTCAGCGTAGCCTTGTAGATCTTCTTCGGTGTCCTTGTACTGCTGTGTACGGTGTAGGTTAATTTGGTACAAAAGGTAATTATATAGGAGGTTCAGAATTGGTATAGAACCAAGAATGGGAGGGGGCATTTCGAGATTCCAAAACTCAAAACTAAGCATGCAGAAAGAAAAAGAAGATATAAAATACATACAGAAGGGTGTGGTGGGAAGAATTTAAAAAAATGCCATGAGAAGTAATGGTGGGAGGAGCAAAAAGTAGCATCTAAGATGGCGAACTGGGTGTTAATATGAAGATGCGAAAGGAATTGTGAGATATATATGATTGCGCCCATCAAAGTGCAGGGGTAATTAAGGAAAGCAATAAACTAATCTTGGCGGAATTTTCTTGTGAAGGGGCAAGACTTTACTTGGGAAAAAATAATAGCAGAAGGAGAAAGTGGAAGTGACTTGAACAAGGAATAAACGAGGGATAATAACAGGTTAAAAATATGTAAGATAGGGATGCTTGTCCAGATTTCGAGAAGTTAATGAGAAGGGGATGGAAACTCTGAGGAGGTTTCTCATAAGAAGAATTGACCATAATTAATACTTGAAGTAATATTTTCTAATTATAGAACGATTAAAGAAAACAAATTTTGAATTACCAAAATCATTGCAAGTGTCGATTTTCTTAATATACTAACAGTCCGGCTCAACAAGTTTTCCGTTTACCCTACACCTGCTCAAGATTATTTCAACACAAGGACTATTTCGAAGAGCTTCATTTGCCAATAAAGGAGAAATGTGAATTCATAAGGTATTCTGTGGTTCCCCCCAATTCTCTTCGTTTCAGGAAGTAGTAGCTTTACAAAGAAAGTTATTTTTTCAATAATTCCAGTAACTACATCACACAAGAATTAACTAACTTCTTACTGCTTGACTTGCGATTTCTTTTCCTTTGTGATATTTCTCTATGGATACAAATTTTACTGCATTTAGATTCAATACTAGATTGCCCTTTTCGTTTCACTCGCTTTTTTTTTCAGTTTACCTGTGTGCTTGACTTTCATTATTGACTTACAATCACATGATGGCATAACAATAATTAATGACTGACATTTAATTTTGTTGTTACATTTATTTAAAATCACTTAGTATTATGTGGTTTGTTTACCCCATTACTACATTCTTCCTCCATAAGTCTGTGGTTATCCTTAACTACACGTGACGCATGGGCAGCCCACGACCCCTTTACTAAATTGCGAACTACTAAGCTGCTACTGTAATTCGATTTGAAATGTTGATCCCTTTCTTCATAAACACATGCAGAGTATTGGTTATCGTTTTGCGACAAAACGGTTTTGCATTTACGATTCTTTGTCGGTGCATTGCGTTGACAACAACAATTATTTTTCATAGAAAATATCGTCGGCGGCAATTCAAAACCTGCTATGTGCATTTTGCAGGAGAAGCGAAAAACAGTATCCTGGTTAGCTTTTTGGCTTTATAAAAGTGATGTTATAAGTAATATTTGATGCTGCACGTAACTGGTACCTTCTCAAGTAACTTGAGAAGGTACCAGTTACGTGCAGCATCAAATATTACTTATAACATCACTTTTATAAAGCCAAAAAGCTAACCAGGATACTGTTTTTCGCTTCTCCTGCAAAATGCACATAGCAGGTTTTGAATTGCCGCCGACGATATACGAAAAGAAAATTTACATCTACGGAAAGAACAACATACATTTGTGACAAAGTGCAGGTCTCTTTCTGTTTGCTTAGCTCCTTAAATTCCACATAATGTAGAGAACTGCTCACGCTAAATCTTTAGCGGTGGTCACAAAAGAATTATAATTAAATTACACCATGATATTCATGGGAGAAGTGGACTAATCTAGGGAAATAACATCATAATTTCTAAAAAGTAAGTTTATTACATAACTAAAATTGTAATATAAAACAACACTTAATTGAGTGATTCAACAAGAGTTATTTGATATCTGATAGTTCATTTGATAGTTTGATACCTTAATATAGATCGATTAACAGGCAAGATATTGAGATATTTAAGTTATTGGAGATGGAAGATGAAATACAAGTATGCGACAACAGTTCTTAATCTTGAAAGTTTTACTGTGGGTAGACAGAGCTGTTTGGGAAAGCCATCTATAACTATATACAGGGTTCATTTCCTATGAGTGAACAATATCTATTACTGTCCAGGGTTCGAGTCGTGGTAGTCTCTTTCTGGCTTTACCTTGGTACGAGGCTTCTAAGAAAGGTGACCATATAACCACAGGACAGTACAGATCAGGACACAGAGTTCGAGTTAGAACATTCTGGAAAAGTGACATAAAGACCGTTCTAATAGTATCAGTAATGCCGACAAAATTTGAAATGAACATTATTTCGTATTAAACTATTTATACTTGAAAGAAAATGTAAATTATATTCTCTTAAATTATAAAACATAAATTTAGACCATTGACATTGTTATGGTAAATTATTGTGAAGGGATACGTGCGATTATAATATTTTGATTTTAACCGATAGCAGTGAAACTACACTGCAGTGTTGGGCAAAATCAATTGAAATCAATTGCAATTGATCAATCAATTGAAAGTAATTGCTCTGAAAATCAATTGCAATTGATTTCAATTGCAATTGATTTCAATTTGTAATTGACAATTAATTTCAATTGCAATTGAATTCAATCATAAAATTTGCAATTAAATTTTCGTCAATTGTTAATTGTTAATTGGTCACCAGGCAATTGAAACTTTTAATTGTTAATTGTCAATTGCAAAGGGTGCAATTGAAACATTTAATTGTTAATTGCAATTGACAATTGAAACTTGTAATTGTTAATTGTAATTGTTAATTGCAATTGAAATCAGCAATTAAAACTGAAGATAAGAAGATGTGTGTGTATTGTGTTGTCCACTTGTTACTGTTTTACATATTTCAAATAAGGTACTTATAAGAAATGCTGGATACCTACCATCCCTTCCCCCCATGGGAAGAAAGCCGGGAAACTAAGTATTTTTTAAAATATATTATGTTTATGGTTCTATCCCCCTCGAAAGAACTCTATATGCCCGTCATGCATACAATAGGAATGGGCACTAACGAGTTCGAGCGAGTTTTCTTTAAAACTCGACTCGACTCGAAGAATACATCTTTGAGCTCGACTTGAGATCTCGGCTCGAAAAATTTCCCCCAACTCGACTCGAATTCGGATCGAGTTTCCAGTCGAGTCGAGCCAATTCAAGCTAAATTCTTTGTATAGTTCCAAGTACTACTATCTTCAAGTATCCTACATAGACAATATAATTATCAATGATACTACTACTACTACTATAATTAATTATCATTATAACACCGTGTACCTGTATAAACATGGAATATAGGCGGTTTGTATCGGAATACTAAAAATTAGTTGACTGTCGATCTCGGTCGTCAAGAAATCTTCAGGAAGCAAGGACATCGGTCACGAAGTTCTTGGTTTGAGTTCAGGAGGAGCAAGTATTCGGGCTCGAGCCAAAAATTATTAAAAGTTATGGGACTCCAGCCAAACATGTTCAAAACTGCTCGACCCGGGTTTAGGGTTGTCAACAGCTCAAGCGGCTCGCTCACAGCTTATTCACTTATCGAGCCGAACCGAGAAGTGAGCCGAGCCAACAGCTCATCCAACCGAGCCAGCTCGAGCCGATGGCTCACACGAGCCGAGCCGAACCGAGCTGATTGCTTACCCCAACCGAGCCGGTTCGAGCCATCGGCTTAGTTAAGCTGACTCGAACCCAGCCTATGGACTCGTTTCAACGGAGCCGGTTCAAGCCATTGGCTCAATTGAGCCCAGTCGATGGGTAATCCCAACCAAGCCAGTTCAAGTTGTACGCTCAGTTGAACCGATCCGAGTCGGTTGACATCACTATTCCGGTTGGGCTTCTACTCTGGCTAAAAAATTGGACCGTGCAGTTCTCAGCCTTGATGGTAAGAATTACAAAAAATGATATGAAATCTTTAGTTTTACGTCCCACGGTTATGCCGGTTAGGCTAAAGGAGACGGTGATGATAGAAAATAAATGAAATGAAGAAAGTGGGAGGAAACGGGAGAACCCCGAGAAAATCCACGAGCACGGTGTTTGTCCACCACAAAGTACAAACTGCGCGAGCTGGGATCGAACCAGGGACCTCAACCACCGGAGGTGAACGCTCTACCACTGACCCACCGCGCCAACTGGTAAGAACTACAGTATATGCTTATATTGGTGCTGACGGCGTCATTAACTTGTTCCGCCACCAACGAATTTCAAGGTACTTTCTTTGCATCTTTTGTGCGTGTTTTGTGCCGCTTTATGCGCCTATTCCCACATTTTGTGCATCACCGGAAGTGGGTCAAAATGGGTCTACAAATATGGCGGAACACATTATTGCTCTTCCGCCACCAATGAATTTCGAGATCGTTTCCTTCACATCGTTTTGTGCCGTTTTGTGCGTCTACTTCCGTTTTGTACGTCGTGGGATGTGGGTTAAAATGAGTCCCCAAGGTGGGACGAAAACGATCAAGAGTTCCGCCACTATTAAATCTCGAGGTCGTTAATTTCACATCGCGTACCCTTTTGTACGTCTATTTTGACGTTGTGTGCGTCACTGGAAGATGGTCAAAATGGGCCTCGAAGGTGGGACGAGAATGGCCCACTGCTCCGCCACTACCGAATTTCGAGGTCCTTCCTTTCGTATCGACTACTGAATTTTCGTGTTGTTTCGTGCCCCCATTTCCAAGTTTCGTGCGTCACCAGAAGTGGGTCAAAATGGGTTGAGTTGAGTTGATTTTAGTTTAGCGTCCCTTTCAGCAGCGAGGCTATATGAGACATGGACCTACTGATTAACGTGGAATCCGAACCACATGAGCTCCCACCGGGAATCGAACCCGGGTCCCCCACGCCAAAGGCGCGTACGCTAACCGCTTAGCCACGGAGGAGCTGTGGGTCAAAATGGGCTTCCAAGATAGGACGAAAATGACCCACTGTTCCGCCACTATCGAATTTCGAGGTCGTTAATTTCACATCGCGTACCCTTTTGTGCGCCTATTTCGACGTTTTGTGCGTCACTGGAAGACGGTCAAAATGGGCCTCGAAAGTGGGATGAAAATGACCAAGAGTTCCGCCACTACTGAATTTCGATATCCTTCCTTTTGCATCGACTAGTGGATTTTCGTGCCGTTTCGTGCCCTTATTTCCACGTTTTATGCGTCACCTGAAGTGGGTCAAAATGGGCTTCCAAGATGGGACGAAAATGACCAAGAGTTCCGCTACTATCGAATTTCGAGGTCGTTAATTTCACATTACATACCCTTTTGTGCGCGTATTTCGACGTTTTGTGCGTCACTGGAAGACGGTCAAAATGGGCCTCGAAGGTGGGACGAAAATGACCCACTGCTTCGCCACTATACCAACCGAATTTCGTGGTCCTTCCTTTCGCGTCGACTAGTGAATGTTTCGTGCCCTTATTTTCACGTTTTGCGCGTCACCAGAAGTGTGTGAAAATGGACCTCCAAAGTGTGACGAAAATGACCCATTGTTCCGACACTGTCGAATTTCTAGGTCGTTTCTTTCGCATCGTTTAGTGATTATTTTTTAAAAAGTTTTCTGTGCCTACTTCCTCGTCTTGTGCGTCACCGGAAGTGAGTTAAACGGGCCTTTAAAGTGGGAGTTAAATGGCTCACTATTCCGCCACCACTATTCGGGGTTGGTTCTTTCGCATCATTTAGTGTGTATTTTGTACCGTTCTGTTCGCCTACTTCCACGTTTTGAGCATCACCAGAAATGCGTCAAAATGGTCTATCAATGTGTGAGAAAATAGAGCCATTGTTCCGCCACTATCGAATTTGGGGGGTCGTTTCTTTCGCATCGTACAGTGCCTGCTTTGTACCGTTTTGTGCTCCTATTTCCACTTTAGTGCTTCTATTTCCACTTTAGTGCGACAACAAAAATGGGTCAAAATGCCTACAAGTATAGCGGAATAACTTAATGCTGTTCCGTCACCATCAAATGAGGTCGTTTCCTTCACATTTTTTATACATGATTTGTGTCGCTTTGTGCATCCGTGGGAGAGGGTCAAAATGGACCTTGAAAGTGGAATGAATATGTCTTTCTCTGCCATATTTGTAGGTCGCCTTTGACCCACTTTCGTTGGCATACAAAACGTGAAAGTATGCGCAGAAACGGTATAAATATGCACTAAACAATGCAAAAAAAGCGACCTTGAAATTCGATACTGGTGGGAGAGTGGATCAGTTTTCTTCCCACATTGAATGCCCATTTTGACCCACTACCATTGAATCACAAAACGTGGAAATAGGCTTACAAAACGGTAGAAAACACGCACAAGACGATGTGAAGGAAACGACCTCGAAATCGTTCCTGACGGAACAGCATTAACTTGTTCCGCCATATTTGTAGGATAACATTGACCCATTTCCGCTGACGCAGAAAACGAGGAAATAGGCGCACAAAACGACACAAAAATGAAAATTTAGCTTAATTACATGGAAATTTTAAGTTTGTAAGCTTAATTATATGGAAAATTTTATACATTTTTCCTTTACGTTGGTCTACTTTACGTTGATTTGGGACTTTTAAATTTTATTAATTTTTCCACTGAAAAGTATGCATAATTCATCAAGTTGATTTGATTTTGAGTTGATTTTGGGGTTTAATGTCCCGGTCAGCAGCGAGGCTATATGAGACATGGACCTACTGATTAACGTGGAATCCGAACCACATGAGCTCCCGCCGGGAATCGAACCCGGGTCTTCCACGCCAAAGGCGCGTACGCTAAACGCTTAGCCACGGAGGAGCTCTATAATTCAACAACGAAATTATTATTAGTTATAATTATAATAATTATCTGTATAATTGAATTCATTGTAATTTGGTCCATAACAAACACTTTACCATTTTGTACTAGCTGTTATGTCCGTTCATCGAACGGATCAGATAAAATATCAATGTAAACAAACTGAACAACGGGAGAACAATTAAGAAACATTTCTAACATTGGATATATTTTGTGTGAATATATATCCAACAACGTATATGTGTTTTCATTGGGAAGGCCGATGGGGGCTGAATTTGAACGTAAACACTATCGGGGGTTTCACTATAGGTCAGAGCAACCCCGATAAATATGGATTCGACACAAATTCTAGTACTTTTATTTGTCCCGGTAAACGCCCCCTCAGACCCCCTTGGTTCGTATTGTGAAAAAATCTCCTCTGGCCCCCACCAACCCCCAACTAATACCGCGAAAACTATGAATGTGACACTAACATCTGCCATTTTCTACTACTTTTTACATATGCCGGTAAAAGTCCCTATAATCCTCTGGTTCCAATTTTGAAAAAAAAAAACAATGCCTCTGGCCCGCAGCCGATGGGGGCTGTATTTGGAAGTCAACGCCTGTGGAAGTATCACCATTCATCTCAGCGACAGCAAAAACTATGGATTTGACACTAATATCGGAAACTTTCCATTATTTTTACATGTTTCGCAATTCCCCATCCCCGGTGACTCCCGGCCCGCATACAATGGTGGCTAAATTTGAAAATCATCGCTAATGAAAGTATCACCATTGATCTCAGCCTCCGCGAAAACTACGGATTTGACATCGGTCATTGTGGATTATTTTTACATGTCTCGTGATCCCCGTTATGCCCCCGTTTCTTATCTGATGGGGGCTAAATGTGAAAGTAAACGCGGTCTTGAGTTTCACCAATGAGCTCAGCTACCCCGAAAACTATGAATTTGACATTAATATCGATCATTTTCGATTATTTTTTTACATGTCTCGGAATTCCCCCTCTGGTAACCCAAGGCCCGCATACAACGGTGGATGAATTTGAAAGTCATCGCTAATGGTAGTGTCACTATTGATATCAGCAACCGCGAAAACTATGGATTTGGCACTAATATCGGCATTTTGGATTACTTGTACGTTTCGTCATTCCCCCCCTCCCCCCGTTGACCCACGACCCGTAGCCGAATACGGTGAATGTGGAAGTTAATGCGATCGGAGTTTCACCATTGATCTCAGCGACCGCGAAAACTATGAAATCGACACTGATATCGGTCATTTTCTACTACTTTTTCATGTCCCGGTAAATGTCCCCCTGAGACCCCCTGGTTCGAATTTTTTTCGAAAAAGCTTTGCCTTGGTGTGGGACCTGGACCAAGGTATCTTTGACCAAAATTTGGTAACTCTCGGTCGACTTGTCTGGTCCCCAGGCCGGTCCCGGTAAACGTCCTCTGGAGACCCCCTAGTAAGGAATTAAAAAAAAAACTCTTCGTCTTGGTCTGGGGCCTAGACCAAGCTACCCGTGACCAAATTTTGAAAAGTTTCGGTCCACTCGTCTCGTCCACAGGTCGCACAAAGATAGACAGATAGACACACGAACAAACTCTATTTTATTTATATTAGAAAGGTCAGATCCGCCGTTATTGTATTAGTGCGGTGCTTGAGTTATTGATCGTAAAAATTCAAACTCCGATGAGTGATAATTTTATAGGCTTGTTTTATTACAAGTTTAAACTCTTTAGTCAGTAGAGAAGAGGGCGTGAATCATGGGTCAGAGTTGATGACAATGGGTTTTGGTGGGTCTGTGGGTCACAGTGGGTAAGAGTGGTTTATGGTGGGTGGTGGGTCAGAGTGGGTCACGGTGGGTCGTGGGTCACGACGGGTGGTGAGTCAATTGGTCGTGGCTAAAGTTTTCATTGCCCCACGCCCTCTCTGAACTACAGTGTTGAAAATTAATCAGTAAAAATCAATTGCAATTGATCAATCAATTGAAAGTAATTGCTGTGGAAATCAATTGCAATTGAATCAATTGCCAATTAATTTCAATTGCAATTGAATTACAGAATTCAATTGCAATTACTTTCCACTGCAATTACTTTCAATCAATTGATCAATTGCAATTGATTCTCCTTTTTTATTGGCCAACTGCAATTAACAATTAACCATTACTTATTTCAATTGTTAATTGCAATTAACAATTAAATTTACAGATTAATTGTTAATTGTTAATTCAATTGAAATTTGCCCAACACTGCTACACTGATACAAATTATATATTACACTTTCATTTAAAGAATTTAAATATGATAAGGCAATTCTACACTTGGCCCAATAATCTCCTGGGTTGGTGCTGTGCCGGTTAACGGCATCTCCGAATCGTCCTCTAGTATCAATTTCCACGTGTGGAAAACGAAATCTAAAACAGGTTCAGAATCTGACTGTTCTCTATTTCTCATTTCTTGCCCTAAAACTTGCAAAACTATGTTATCCTGATAGACATGTATTAATTTCTTTTTAATCGGAACATACATAAAATTATCATATTCTGCGGTCGATTGTAAAGCTAACAAAAAGGCATGAGCACCATTTTCCAAACAATATGGCAACAAATGACGTTTCTGTACGTCACGAAGGTTATGAAGGATAGAAAACTCCTCAAAATAATTAAAAATAACTGAACTGATTCGTTCAATTTACCAGAAACTACTACTAAACGATCTAACGCAGATGAAATATCTTTAGTATTCTTGATTATAGCTATTTTGTAAATCACAATTCCTAATCACACTAATAAGTAAATATCTTATAATACTATGCACTTCTTATATACTATCAGAAAGAATAACAAAATATAACAACTTGGCAAAATCTTCTCTTCTCACCCACAAATAAATCAATAAATAAAAACAGAATGAAACAAAAGTTACTCTAACTGAGCAAATGCACAAACACATCGAGGGTAGACTAAAATAACTCTACTCAGTTTCTCGTCATTGTATTCAACTCAATTGAATTTATTATTACAAATGTCTAACGTGCCTGTCTTATCTATCGAAACTATGAGCTGTACTTTTCTTTAAGGATAAAGGGAAATTTTGGGACCTTATAGCATCTACCATCAGGTGCTGTGCCATCAGTTGTAGCTCACAATTATCTCTAAAGTACTCATAGAATAATGTAAGAATAGGAGATGAAATTGATATACAACTCAATACTCAACTGCGAAATTATTGTTGGATTTAAAAAAGTTAAATGTTTTAATTTTGGAAATTACTAGTTGGGGAAAAGGTGAGAGAGAGATACAGGTTATAATTAAGAGGTAATGGATGAGCTCTAGCCTAACAGATCCGATGGGATTGGTGTCGTCCTGGTCATCTGGATGATGAATGTTATTTTCCTGGAGGAGCCTGGATATACTGGAGTGAGCCAACAAGCGGAACATAATCCTGCTGAACTGCTAGGAGCGTCAAGTTCTCTCTTTAGGGTACGTCTCCTACGATGTTCTTCTTCATCTCTATTCCACTACTCAGATGTCAAACTCAAATGTGTCTATGACGATAAACCAACAGAATGGTATTCTCGATACATGGAGTTGGTTGTCCCTCAATGCTGCGATGTGCTTCTCTCCAAGATCCTACACCTTTTTAAGTCTAGTGGCGAATATCCCCTGTCGATGTGTCCTCCGTGGTTTTGTTTAATCAAAAAACGATGAGTCTGACGTTGAGTAAACAAGGATATGTCAAGCAAAGTGGAAAGAAACGCGGGAAGGCAAGAAGGAAACTAGTTGCGTTTATTAATAATTTCAAAAGCGAGAATTAACAAATACATGATTATACAAGCTGTCTGGAAATGTACAACATTAATAAAAAGTGTTTATTTCGTAGAATTTTCAAGAGTTTATCATTCTGTAGAAGATAATCGTAAAATAATAAAATTGAATTTAACAAATTAAATCAATAGTTCACAGTCATCTTGCAGTCACACCATTGTTATTTCAGACACTTCACGCTTTACTACGATCTCGGAAGTCAGAGATGTCACTTTTTATCTGTTGAACTTCACTGTCACCTTACATTTCTTTCACTTTCGTTGGTTTCTTGGACGAGGGGGGGAGGGTTCTTGACAAGTCCATGATGCATGGTAGTCACTTGCAGTAATCAGTGTTTGAATCCTTCCATGCAAATAATCTTATGTTTCTTCTTTTTGTACTGGATCATTAAAAAGTAGTCCAATGCGCAGCTAGCTCTTCAGCATCAAGACGACTTCCTAAGTAAAGATTAATAAGCAACATTTTGTATTTCAACTTTCCAACTCTTCGCAACATTTTCAACATAAGTGTATACAGAATAGAATAGAATAGAATTTATTAATATGTATATTAGTACAAAACAGTTACTAAACAATTTTTATAGCGATTCAAGGAGACGCCAAGCTTCAGCTGTTTGTGGTTCTCCCTTTCAGAAATTATTTACATATTACAGGATGGTGGCTAAATACTTAATATATGTAGATAACACAAAGTTACATGAGGTTATAAATACTTAATAAATTCATAATTAAAATAAAACAATAATAATGGCACATAAACATGGTATTGTTTCAATTTTTAAATACTCTTTCAGCTGTTTTTTGTTACATTTCCTAAAAGTATGCAGTTCTCTGATACCTAGGGGAAGGGCAATCCTGGTCTTAATACAATGATACCTCATGCTTTCGATGCCATCATTTAATCGTGGTTTGGCTTTTTCAAGTTGTTTGTTTGTCTTTGCACGTGTACTAACTGTTTCATTTCAGCAAATTCTGTTGAAAATATAATTGCATCTTTCTTGAAGATTCTGTACATTAGACAATTTATTCTATAAAAGTAAAGTTTATCTACTTTTAATATATTCAGTTCATGAAATAGCGGTTCTGTATGTTCAAGAAAATGTTCATTTTTTATTATTTTTATTATTCTCTTCTGCATAAAAATGGAGCTTATATTTAAGCACAGCACTTAAGTTCCATACCAGGCTTCGATTCCGTATGAAAGGTATGGGTGGATGAATGCATAGTAATATATTCTGGTGATAGACTCCGGAAACATTTTTGATATTTTAAACAAAAACCCAGTGTGTACTGAAACTTTTTCCTGATTTGAGCACAAAGTTTCTCCCATGTCAAGTCCTCATCAATTGAAACCCGTATGTATTTTATGTTTTCAACAACTGTTACTTCTTGGGAGCATATTGTAATAAGATTATTATTAATATTTGCACTTTATGTCTCTTTCTAAAATATACGCACTTAGTTTTATCAACATTTGAAGTTAATTTATTAATTCGAAACCACTGTGATAATCTGTGCAACTCAAAATTAATCGATTTCTGTATTGTTTTGAGCTCTGGCCCTTTCGTGAATATAACTGTATTGTCCGCAAACAAACAGCACTGGTAATTTTTCAACAGACATGGCAAGTCCTTAATATATAAAAGGAACAGTAAAGGCCCTTATATGGAACCTTGAGGAATTCCACAGTTTACAAGTGCTGTGGTTGATGTGTGTCCATTCACATTAGTGTATTGCTACCGATTCTTTCAATAGCTTTTCATAAGATTGAAGGCGACTCCCCGTCTTTGATAGAAATCAAACTTTTCCTCGGGATAATGAAAGCATATTAGATAGTAAGTTCTCTCTATATTTTTCAGTTCTTACTATCTCAAGATCAATTTCAAAATCTAGGTAGTAATACACTTCTATGAGTTGTAGTTGCCATACAGCAATAAAATTGAAAATGTAGAATATTTTTAAAGTTCTGGATCAACATCATAAACAGATTTCCTCTGTATGTTATGATTTTGAAATAGGTATTCAATGTTTAAACCGAAAATCACAGATCTCCACAACCTTCTGTAGAAGTACTTCCTTAAATGTTTTTATCAAAAGGTATTCTTTTGACAGTCTATCAATTGGAAAGGGCCGGTTATCGATACTACTTGTCTTTTTGCTCCAATATTACCAATATTAAAACCTAAGTACTAATAAATTTTATTATTTCTGATTTTATGACAGAGATAGGATAGCGATGTTAGTTTTATTGAAAAACAAGGTTATTTAAAAAATAATTGTCGTTATCTTTTAACTGTTTATTGTCGTGGTGGGGAAAGTTGAAACTGGAAATAGTTACCTATCCTGCTTCCGAAATGAAAATGAAATGAGATCTTTGAGTTTTACGTCCGACGGTTATACCAGTTAGGGTAAATGAGACGGTGATTATGAGAAATGAATGAAATGGTGGAATGAAGAAAGTGGGATTAAACGAGAGAACCCCGAAAAAACCCACGCACACGATGTTTGTCCACCACAAAGTTCACTTGGCAGGGTCTGGGATCGAACCCGGGACCCCAAGCACCAGAGGTGAACGCTCTATCACTGAGCCACCGCGGCCCCTTCCTGCTTCCGAGTAAAGTAAATTGTAAACAAACGAAATGGAATATATCTTTTTGATCTAGAATCGATTGAAAAACGCATCTCAATAGTAAATAACGCATTTCTTATGTAAATATCAATATGGAAATCACAATTACTAATTTTTTGGCACTTCCAGCTTTAGTATCACTTTATCGATTTATATTTCGATTTTTCTTTAGATGTTTTGTAGATTGCAATGGACTACTTGTTGCTGTCTATTGTAGATTTTCTACTATGGCACTCACAATTGGAAACAAGAATAATTGGCTACTTCAAATTTATCTTTGAAACAGGAATTAAAGAAAGAGACAGTAACTATAGTACCGAGGTTAAATGGATTCGAACATTAAATACGAACATATACACTTCTCCATAACTCTCACGTATTTAAACCTTTAGAGGTGAATACTGAAATAAGAAATAATTGTAGACTTGTATCAGTTACTAGTTAGTACAGAATACGGTCACCTATGGTACATGTTTGTACAATTCTTAAGATAGGACATTGAACTGGTTACAAAGGAAACAGAACAGAAAAGAAACGAGATTATATTGCCGATACATGTTACTTTTTTTGTTCTACCATGATAATAATGAAAGAGCAAATGGGTAATTTCGCTACTGCCGCTTCGAATACAGGGAGAAGGATGGATATGGGTCCAATCTTTTGGATCATGGATCGATTGAAAACACATTATGATATTTCTTAACATATTATCTATAAACCTTGAAATTCAAATCAGAATTAATCTGTTTCTACCACTTTGGTTTATAACAAAACAATAAGGTTAACTTCTCATTACTCATTGCTCTGAGTTCAAAATCCTCTCATACATAGCTGTAATATTTTCCCCTTAGTTTACCTACGTTGAAATCGTAAAACGCTGATTTCCAGGATTTTTGGTTTGAATGTAAGTGTAATCGAGGAGTTCAGTTGTATATTTGACACAAAGCATCAATTAAAGGAAAGGCTTCTTTAATTCACTTTCCGCTTTTCTTCTGATGTTTGTCTTCTAATAGAAAGATTGACAGATGAATATAAATGTTTGTATCTTTTAATTTTGAATTTTATGTCCCATAGTTATCCCAGCTATGCTAGAGAAAACAGTTCTGATGAAAAATCAAGGAGCTGGGATAAACTGTAAAACCCTGAGGAAACCCACGTTGTGAGGTGAGGTGGGATCGAACAAACTACATGTTGTTTATACACCTCAAATTTTATTTGGCGTGAGGTGGGATCGAACCAAAGATCCTATCCACCAAATTTGGACGCTCTACTACTGAGCTGCCGCTCCCTATTACAGATTCTCTATGAGTTACGATACCTATTCAAGGTGTCCCCTAATTCTAATATGGCATTTGGTAGTTTAAAGTATACATCTAAACAAGTATATATATCGCAAACACAAAGGCGGCGACGTGTAGGAGGGATGATCGTGGAAAATTTGCCGTAATGGAACTTCGACACTTTATAGCACAGAATGACCTTAAAGCAGTCGTATGGAATTGTACACAGGAAGTTATAGTCGTAGTATCCAACAATATGATAATTAAAACTGTAGAAAAAATGCGGAAGGAATTACCATGAGGAATTAGTGGATTCCCCGAGTATTAACGTAGAATAAGTCTATACTATATCGATAGTAGAAACAGAATCAAAGATACAGTATGGAAAATTGTAGGGTTGCTATGAGTGGTTAAATAATTACTGGTAAACATGTTTCAAAAATACTATAAAATTTAGTGTATTATACAAGGTGAGATTAATTTGTTATCAATGCATACAACGTTGCATTTTCCATTGGTAGTGCCAGAAACAGGTATGGAGTTTTTTTTCGTAGCATTTTGTTGTTGAACCCACAAATCATTATGCTACACAACGTCTGCATGATAATATCATAATGGTATTTACATTGTCGTTTACACTGATGCACCTTACGGTGGTAATAGCACACGTTATTTGAATGCTTACACTAACACAAAACTGCGTGGGAGTTAGGACATCTGAAGGACTATTGACTGTGTCAACCTGGGTCCTACAAAAGTGTGGTGAAGACGTGACGTGAAAGTGAGAATACTACAGAGCAGGATCCATTACAATAGAAAGGAAAACAGAGGTGGGAAGCCAACTCAGGACCTATTTGTTAGACACCAGCAAGCATTACGACTCGCCACCGCGAGACACGTGTAACAATGAGTGGCATATCTCAAGCTTTGTTTCAAAACCACCAAACCGCCTACTGTCTCGTATCTTTTAACTCCTTCTTTGAACTCAGGCTTTAAAAATAACGTTCGACCATATCCTAGGTAAGCTCTCAAACCCAGAACCACACATCAAAGCTGGGATATATATATATATAAGGTGTGGCATATATTTGAGAACACATAGTACAAGTGACACAGTATCCTGTATATCATTGTAACACCTCACTTTTTATTGCAGGTAAACATGGCAAATCCTACGCTAACCCAGGAAATGAAGAGGCATGTAGTCATCGTCTCCTTGGTTGCAGGACACGCCGATTCCAAGATCGCCGGCTTCCTCAACGTCGCCCGGTCATTCGTGTACAAGGTTCGAGGAGAGTTGGAGGTCGCCATTATGATGTGGAAACTCTTTCCCACAGGAAACGACATCGTCAGCACTCGGACAGGACCAGGAGGCCCGAAATCATGGCTTCCGTCGAAGGTGTTGTCGAAGAGAAACCAGGGAAGTCCGTGAGGACACTCTTAAGAGAGGACCAGATTGACGAAGCCACCATTCGACGTGTGAGGTATGAAGACCTCCGTTACTAGTCGTACGTGAATCAGAAGGGCCAGGTAATGTCCGCGAGAACCAGGGAGAATAGCGTAACCCGCTCCAGGTGCCTTTCGAACAAGCTGAAACACCCCAAGCAGCCAGAAATTCTCTGGCTCTTTTCGGATGAGAAAATGTTCGTCCAGGACCAGAAGGTGAACCACAGAAATGCCCTTTAGCTGTGTAAAACACCCGAGGAGGTTCCGACCATGGTACACACGAAGCTGCTCTTATCCGTGATGGTTCTGGGGGTTGTGAGCAGTGAGGACGACGTGATGCCTCCACATTTCTTTAGTCAAGGTGCCAGAGTCAACGCAGTTGGTTACACCGATGTGTTGAAGATGGTTGTGCAGCCCTTGATCACTGCTATAGCACGTGGGAGGCCATATATTTTTCAGCAGGACTGCTCCCGTCCATTCAACCTTAAAATGTTCGGCGACTAATTTTCACGACCACGTCAAACCAAACATGTCAGCCCTTTGGACTTTTACGTCTGTTGCGTGGTTGAGAAGGCCTCTAATAAGCATCCACAGAACACCGTTGCGGCTCTGAGGGCAGCCATTTTTGATGCCATGACAAACATTGTTATTGCGGCACATGGCGGTTTATTAAAATGATATCCTGTATTTTGTCTGTCTTCACGTGCATATAATATTCAATGGTCATTAAATGCTGTATCTTTCGGCTCTGTCGTTTCTGCGAGGATGTTACTTTGTTCTCAGATATCTGCCGCACCTTATATATATATATATATATATATATATATATATATATATATATATATATATATATATATATATATATATATATATATATATATATATATATATATATATATATATTCTGATTTACCGTGTGGGAGGCACAGTCACGAAGTAATTTCTGCATTTTGCATTTCACTGAATAAAGTTTACTGGTAGTGCAAATAGCTACGTCGAAAACACAAAGACTGAATCATGCGAGCCTTATCGCTCAAGGCATTATTCATCAAAGCTGATGCACAAACACAATTTGCTATCCATGTTGTTCGTAATGGTGCGTGTGTTTGTTTGTGTGTGTTTTACGTAACATACTAATAGAGAAAAGAAGCAGATATTACATTTGCGGGTGACTGGAATAAATTAAATTGGCAAGAATAATATATCTAATAGACAATTTGTACTGGTTTTAATTTCAGAGAGCTTCATATTTCTAATCCTGGTTCTGATTTCGTAAAGGGAAGCAAATTAGTACAAGAAAGACTTTTTCTCGCTTGGTCTTCCAAGTGGCGTGTATGATATTTATACTGCCAGCTCCTGCGTACAATACGACGTCCACCTATCAATACAAGTCTTCCTATGTTAAAACAGTGTGCTTTGTGATCGTGGCTGCGGAGCAATTTCTCTTGATCTGATCATGCATCTTAGTGCACTTTTTATTAATATGTAAAAATGGTAATAATTTATTTCGAAGTCCATCGTAATGGAAGGCATACTCGTCTTCTTTATGCGTAGCACTTTCCTTAACGTCCAGTGGCGTAAACTAGTGCTATTTTTACTAAGCTAGAACATCGGCTTAGGGAGAGAAGTACCATGACAGTCAATAGAATTGAATGTGGCGCTCCTAGCGTGTACGATCCCCACAGTTTGAACAGGAAGTGCTTCGACGCGTGGAAAAAATTGATCTTTCGAAGAGTACCCGACGCATGGCACATGACTACTAGGGGCAGAACAACTATTTG
This sequence comes from Thermobia domestica, assembly GCF_964235325.1. Lineage (NCBI taxonomy): Eukaryota > Metazoa > Arthropoda > Insecta > Zygentoma > Lepismatidae > Thermobia > Thermobia domestica. The sequence goes on along the minus strand of NC_137466.1, from coordinate 6,630,495 downwards.
GCGGGTTTTACACAACGAACACCTGCATCCATACAATCTTACGCGAGTTCAAAGTCCTGCTCCAGCAGATTTTGAGACCTCCGTCAATGAGTTCTTCAGCGCTGTGAAGAGGATTCTGCATTTCTCCAACTGATACTCTTCACTGACAAGGCGTCTTTGTCTAGGAATGTGGTTTCGAACTGTTATAATAACCACATGTGTGCAGCAGAAAATTCTAATGGTATTCGGGAGAGCGCATTGCAGGAACGATTCGCTGAATCTCTTTTGCAGGCATCAGAAGTGGACGATTAATTTTACCACATCTTCTCCAAGCACGTTTTACCAGTGGCAACTACTTAATCTTTGTGCAAGGGATATTGACGGAATGGAAGAAATTACTCTTCAAATCCGACAGTACATATGGATTCAACATGAAGTACATACTCCTAACTTCACACGGACTTTTCTAAATTATTTAAATACTTCCTTAGGTTGAGTTGATTTTGAGTTTAACATCCCTTTCGCAGCGAGGCTATATAAGACGGGACCTATTCATTAACGTGGAATTCGAACTACATGAGCTCCCGCCGGGAATCGAACCCTGTTCTCCAATGCCAGAGGCGCGTACGCTAACCGCTTAGCCACGAAGGAGCTATATACTTCTTTAAGATAACAATGGATGGGCCGTGGTGATTCATAAGCGTGGTCCAAGTTTGGATTTCTTTCTGTGGTATTACATCACAACGTTGTGTATGAGACCCCTGTTGATTCGCAGAAAGATCACGTGGCACTTATTGCAGTTACGGTGGAGGAAATTCGAGACATGCAGTCGGTTCCAATCGCGTCTATGTGAGCAACCGTCGTCGATGTTAGGCATGTATCGCTGTTCGTTGGCATTGTTTCTAGCCGCTATTGTAGCTATTTTTTTTCTTGCAATGTGGTCCTCACGTATGTCAGTTGTAAGATCCCAATGGGAACTTGCCGGTTCGAATTTGGTATGTGGCACGTACTGACCTAGTGAGCAGTGTTTTCTTATCGAGTGTTCGCAAAATAACGTATAAAATTCAATGTACAGAGAAATTGTTATTTAAGGAATGGACATACACTATTTCGAGAATGAAGATAACACGAGAAATGTTTACGATACTTTTCGTCTCGTCTCGATTCTCCTCTGCAAAGCGAGACTGTAATTTGAGTTAGAATTGTCCCGTTTCGTATGTAAAATGTTGACTCTCGTCTGAATTTTGTTTGTTTTGTCTGAGAAACGAGATGAGAAATTGCTCTTATCATGGACAACACTAAACAAAAAACAAAATATTCTTGTCAAATATCAGGTTTCTGCTTATAATAGTATGATCTCACCAATAATAAGCTCCTAACGTTTGCTCTTTTACGAGATTGTGAAGATATGTGTATTTGGACACATGGCAAAGTATCTGATTTTGAACAATGGGACATTTTATTTTAAAAGAACATTACAGTGAAAAGAATAACCATTCGTTTTAAGTTAAATCACCTTTCGACTTTTTTTTCTAAGTTCATTTGCCTTTGCTGTCTATCATTTACTTCTTACGTTTGTAATTTCTCAATTAATAAAATAACAGATTGTTTCCCCATCCGAATTCCTATCATTACCTTACCTTGGTTAATCTACGAGCATGCACTTTTTTCCATCGAGACGCAAATCAGAGTGAATAACCGAGGATATGAACCCGGAAGGAACGCCATACAACATCGATTGAAAGACTATTGGAAGGGACAGTCGACATGGAGCGAGAGACGAGTTAGAATGTAGACCGCGAACTTCATTTTGAAATTTACGTTTGATAGCCTTGCTCTGTCCTATACAGCACCTTTGTTTCGGCTAACGCCAGGTAGCTACGACGATGTATTGCTTTTTGAGAAGAAGCTTTAAGTTTAACTCAAATTGCGGTCTTCGCTAAGTTGGTTTCTCAGTCCGGGTTTCACCGACTCTTAACCTTGGTTACTTGAACGACCAGCCAGCCAAACAGAGGGATGGACGGACGTCGTCCCGTTGGAGGAATCGTCAAGAGGACAACGATCAGACCTGCAAGTAAGTGCGAGTAGATTAACCTCTCCTGAAAGTTACTCCCTTCTTACCCCTTTTCATCCCCTTTTACATCATAGTCTGTTTCTTTTGTACGCGTTTGATTTTATTTAAATGCAACCCAGGTTGGATCCTGTACCTCGTATCTTGTTAAGTTCAATGTATACAAAATCCTGGGCGCAACTTGTCGGTTCTGTCATCCCCAATCACGACATTTTTAAGTAAATAATCTGAGCCTTCAGACCGACAAGGGGCGACTGCACAAGATAATAACAATAGTTATTATTATTACTATTATTATTCCTGAAAATCTCATAGTTCAAGTATTGAAACATCTGAATAATCAAATATCTGAAGATAATGAAACGTGTGTCATTGTGGATCAATCGCTATCAAAAATTCTAAAGTAAAACAATACTTTTCCTCCGGGGATCCCACTTGAGGACATTCAGATTACTGGTCAAGCACCTTGACTACTGAAACTCGATCACTACGCGGTAAATGATTCGTCTTTAGTGTCTTCAGGTTAGATTTTTTTTTTTGCCTACGGTTACAAAGTTCTACGTTACTTTTCTTCTTTTCAAAAAGTATTTCGTATATCTTTTAAGATGTTATAATTCAATAGTCTGTGACATATTTTACATTAATAACTTGGTTTTTAAACCTTTGGTTTACAGTTTTGTTTCTTGTCCACACGAAACTATAGATATGAGGGATTTAATTTTCATACTCTACATTTGGTTCCAAATAGGGATGGTATCGAGATGAGACGAGACGAGACCTTGTACAGTCTTGGTCTCGTCTCGGTTGATAAGTAGCAGTCTCGGTCTCGATCTCGTCTCGAGTCAAAAATCACCGTCTCGGTCTCGGTCTCGTCTCGGTCAACAAATGCTTGTCTCGATCTCGGTCTCGATCTCAAAGGCCAAGTCTCGGTCTCGTCTCGGGTCTCGTCTCGAAAGTCTCGAAATAAATAGTATGAAATTGAATTTGTGAAAGTATTATTATCGTACAGTCTGTCGTTTCCGGTTCTTACTTTTTGCCTTCATTCTTGACAGAATTATGGTATGATGTACTTCTTCGTAGCTAATTTGCTAGCGCTAATGCTTTCCATACGTGTGTTCCGCGTTCAATCATCAGTGGGTATAACATACTTGGCATAAAACCCTAATGGTAACCCATATTTCATTTTCAGCAATAGACTTTGTTTCAAATAGCCTCAGTACTGCCTATAAATTAAAATCTATTAAATTAACTCCAGTACTATACAGTAGTTTATTTACTTCCTTTGAATCACAATTGTTCAATACCTCCTAACGGATAACGCAACACATAGCAGTTCGAATGTATTTTATCGTACCAAAATTGAAATTTTACAATTTCTTAGTTATTATCCAAAACACTCTGTTTTGATTGTCATTAACAAAAAGAATATAATGTTCATTATCTTAACAAATAAAGTAAATTATTATTACCATATATTTTGTTTCAAATTGATCAATTGCTTTATTACCGTTTCACATCTCAGTGTTTAATTGACACTTTAAAACAGGCACTTCCTTAACTTTACGGTGGGAGCTACACCACTCATCTTTGCTATCTGTGGCCTCGGGTTAGATCACCAAGTCAGATTCAAAGTCTTATGTTTCATATAATTCACACTCTCACGTTAAGTATATTCTGTTTCTTATACAAGTTTATAAGGTCGTAATGTATTATATAAGCATATATCCAATGCCGTAAGCTTATTCCTGATTAAGCTTATTCCTGAGTTCTCACCGGCGCATGAGGCTGCGGAGGCTCAGTGGTAGAGCGTTCACCTCTGGTGCTTGGGGTCCCTGGTTCGATCCCAATCCCCGGCAAGTGAAGTTTGTGGTGGACAAACACCGTGTGCGTGGGTTTCCTCGGGGTTCTCCCGTTTCCTCCCACTTTCTTCATTCCACCATTTCATTCATTACTCATCACCTTTTCCTTTAGCCTAACCGGCATATGTGTGGGACGTAAAACTCAAAGATTTCATTTCATTTTTCTCAGCGGTGCATGTGATCTTTATTCGAGAAAACTAATCATGCGTTCATTACGCTGAAATTTTATATTGCTTGAAAATTACTTGCGAAACATGAACATACATATTATGTAAGTATATAGGTAATTCGAGCTATATGTATCTATTTTCTCTGTCCCGGCAAAACAAGTGATTCTTAACTGTTTAGTTTTCTTTTGTATTAATTTCCGTAGTTTTGCTGCAATATGAAGGATCAAATTTGTTTTTCGCTGTATGAATTTCGTTAAATTTTGGATCTGTTTTTACTCTACCTTACCTAGCAAAAGTTATATACAGTATATACATGAACTTTAGAGGTAGACTATGCTAAGTCATTTTTTGGTCGAAATTGAGTTAAGCATACATTTTTAATAGACTATATTCTTTCTAGTGGTGTAACAATGTAAGTCTAAAAGCATCCTATTACTTTGTAACTACTTAGTATAGTTTGAAAACAGTACTCTTATGTCTTACTTAAGGAACTGTTTTTTCGCTTCTCTTGTAAAATTACGAAATTATGACTTGGTTTAGTTTACCTCTGAGGTCCAGATATAATAAAAATAATAGCCATAATCATAATCAGCCATTGTCAATTCACTGCTAGATGATAGTCTTTCCAAGTCTTCTGCACAGCTATCTATCTTGAGCAATTCTTTTTCAGGTTACTCCCCAGTTGTTCTTGATTTCGTCAAACCTTCTTGTATAAGGACGTTTCCTAGGCTGTTTTTATCTCGTGGTATCCTGTCTAGAATTGTTTTTGTTCATCGATCATAATTTCTTGCAATATGTCCAGCACATTTTCCAGCCCATGTTAAAAATTATTCAATTAGTACCAGTCATTAGCTGCCAAATAATTTATTTCTATTGTATATATTTGGCCTACAAATAGTTCAAATTCGCTACTTTTGGAGCACATACACCCCACTTTTTGATCTTCGAATCTGGCAACACTGACTCAATGATTTAAATCAACACAATGTGAGGAGCTCCATTTGGTCCAGCAGCTAGCACGCTTGACTTCGGTTAGCGTGGTCCCGAATTCGATTTCTGGTGGGGGTACAGTTGAACGACCGAAGTGTTTCGGATTCCATTATAATCATTAGCTCCACGTCTTCTTTAGACGCCCTAGCATAATCGTGGGACGTTAAACCCAAACAAACCAAACCAAAAATCAACACAATGTGTATTACTAACTGTAAGTCCTTGAATAATTGCCTATTCTATACGGTATGGATCCAGTTTGAGGTGGTCGGTGGTCAAACTAAAACAAGTGAAATATGACTAGGGTGTACTTAGAGTTTTTAATTAACCATGGTTTTGTGTACATCAGGCCTAAGGCTTAGGGGAACAACTAGTGTTACTGAACAGTTATAAGTTATATTTAATTTCAGTTACAATTTGCATTTACATGTATTGCTGGAACGAAAACTTTGACATTAACATTATAAATAGCCCAAAGACTATGAAAAATGTCGTCTTTTGAAACCATTCTTGCACCATAAAGCAAATTACGAGTTATAAAAATATTTTGCAGCTTAGTTACGTTGTTTGCACTATATTTAGAATAATATTTAGCAATTTATTTAAATTGGCAACACTGCTTAAAATAATGGAACTGCAACTTGTTGTAATTAAAACAACCAAAAACTATTCTTGTAATCCTATAGAAGCAAACTAAAACAACAATCATTATAAAAACTTAACACAAATGCGATATTTTAAGCAATAAAACAATCACTATCCATGTATTTGGTATCTCTGAAACGGTTTGAAATAACAATTCTTGTAAATGACATTATGATCACTTAAGTCTTTTGGAAGCATCTACATGATGAGACGTGATATATCAGTACGTTTTCGAAGTGAAGTCTTTAGAAAAAGTTAATTTTTTCATTTCTTGTAATTTTTTCTTTCTTAGTTCCTTCATTCGAAATACATTATACCATGATCATAGTATTTGACGCTAAGATACAAATAATACGCATTGCACCGTATATGCTACTTGAGTTATTAGAGATCTCCAAAATGTTGATGTTAGTGATACGTATTGTCCTTTATTACACTGAATAATGTATGTGGTATTATGGTTTTATTTAATATCTAAATTAGAAATAGGTAATACCTTTATCATCATCATAGGTATTCTGTCTTTATTGGCAGGTCACTTGCTGCAGCTGAGAAGCTTCCATGCTCCACGGTCCTCCGCTAACCTTTTCGTCTTCGCGTATGATCTTTCTGTTTTAATATCATCCATTAATTGTAGTCTCCTTCGCCCCCTCCCTCTCTTTCCCGCCACCATACCCTCTAGGACGTCGCTCATGATACAATCTCTTCTTAGGCAATGTCCCAACCAGTTTCTCTTCCTCTTCCTAATTATATCTAAAAGTGTTCTTTTCTCACCCACCATTTCTAACATTCTCTCATTCGTTCTCCGCTCGAACCAACTAATTCTTTCCATTCTTCTCCACACCCGCATTTCGAAGGCTTCCAGTCGATTTTCGTCACCTTTACGTAATGTCCACGTTTCCGCCCCATACAGTACAACACTCCACACGAAGCATTTTATGAGTCTTTTTCTCAACTCTCTATTCAAGGTCCCACAAAACGGACTTTTCTTTCTTTTAAAGGCTTCTTTCGCCATTCCTATCCTTGCTTTTATTTCCCGTTCGCATTTCATGTCATTACTACGAATACTACCCAGCTATCGAAAACTATTCACTTGTTCTATTTTCTCCCCTCCTACTTTTATATTTGACACAGACCCCTTCGTTCCAATCACCATGGCTTTTGTCTTTCTAACATTTATTTTCATCCCATATTCTTCAAAGCCCTTTCTAATTTTTTCTAACATTTTATTGATTTTCTTTTCAGATTCTGCAAAAAGCGCCATATCGTCTGCAACTCTTATGCATCTAATCATTCTACCTCCTACCGAAATGCCATCATCATCATGTAGGCTCTTTTTCACTATCTCTTCTAAATAGACATTAAATAGTGTTGGCGAGAGGCAGCATCCTTGTCGAACTCCCCTTCCAATTGCACTCTCTTCCGTCAGTTCTTCCCCTATCCTAACGCTTACTTGTTGGTTCATGTATAAGTTGCTTATGAGTCTTCTATCTTTCCATTCCAACCCTATCTTTGTTAGAACTCCCAACAACAATTCCCAATTCACGCGGTCAAAAGCCTTTTCTAGATCAATAAATACAACATACTCCTCTTTCCATTTTTCTATAAATCTTTCACCGATCACCCTTAATAATCCAATAGCATCTCTTGTGCCCTTGCCTCTTCTGAACCCGAACTGCTCTTCCTCAACATCTTTATTTGTTCTTCCATATAACCTTCTGTTCAGTATTCGGAGCAGAATTTTAGCTGCATGAGATATGAGACTAATAGTTCTATAATCCTCACATCTGTTTGGGTTCGATTTCTTAGCCATCGGTATCATGATCGTTTTCAGAAAGTATCTTGGCCATTCTCCTGTTTCATATATTTCATTGTATAGTCGCCACAATTCTTTCTTTCCCTTGTCTCCTATATTTTTAATGAATTCGATTGGTACGTTATCTATTCCTGTTGCCTTTCCATTCCTAATCTCGGATATAGCCTTTTCAAACTCATCCCGAAGAATACCTTAGATAGTGCAATTTGAGAAAATACAACTTTATTTTCCGTTGGTAACATTGCCTGTTTATATATAGGCGCTGAACCAAGGGAAGGGTTATAATTGCTTCCCCCCCCTTAACGCTCAGGTATACACTGAATAAAATGAGCTTCAATCCTGCTTTACACTGGATAAAGAGGCAAAGTATGGTTTAGCCCCTCCCTTGATTATATACTGGATCCGCGCCTCTATATATAATATAGGTCTGATATATATATATATATATATATATATATATATATATATATATATATATATATATATATATATATATACAGGGTGGCCCATTTTAATATTTCCACGGAAATATCTCGAAAATGGTTGAACATAATTGAACTGAACAAAGACCCAAATAGGAAATACTGTGGGGCAAATCAAATGGTGTCGCGGTGTCCAAAGGGCCGCACTTCGTGGGGGCCCAGAGCCCAACTTTAAAATTTTAAATGGAAACACGTTGCAAGTGATACCTCGTTTGATACCTTCAAACACTAAACAGAGTTGTGACAATGAACATAACAAAATGTGAAACAGGAAAATGACATAAAGTACGTCGGATGATCTCGCGGTGACCCCCAGGGCCGCCTTTCATGGGAGCCCAGGGCCCAACTTAAAAATTATCAATGGAAAAACATAGGTAAGTGATGTCTCGTTAGATAGATCTTTAAAAACTAAAAAGTGTTGTGGTAAAAGATTTTCATATCGGTTACCGTATTCAAAATGGGCGCCAAGACATGGAGCCTGTATTATTTCTAGATAAAATGTCCAGTACCACTAATATGAAAACGGTTGGAGATAAATGAACAGGATAAAACTCGTATAGGAAATCGCAAAAGGTGTTTATTATTCCACGCCTCGAGAATAATCCAACGGAGAAAAAGATTATTAAAGTGTAAGTGAGATAATGCTAAAGAGGAAATCTAATTCTTAGAAAATTATCTTTCCGATCTCCCTTCGTAAGTGGATGAAGTGGAAATAAATGGTAAAATCTCAAATGAGAACTCCACTTTTGCTTGCGATAGGTAAGGTTTGTCTGAAACACTTGGGTGTACAAGTGACTGGTACTGTAATGAAGTAATGAACCAATACTGTGCGGACGAGTTTTGAGCAAAACCAACATTTGTACACGTTGTTCTAAAATTGAGTTGTTCGAAAAACTGGTTTCGCATTTCAGTTGATTCATTTTTGCACAAATCATTGCCTGCAATCAAAATGGAAAGTAATATTTAACAATAATTTTACCTACTTTTTTCTAGTACAGACACCTATCTGTTATAAAATCACATTTCAGATAATTTTGTTCTGTAGATACAATTAGTATCCGCAAGAACTAAGGTTCTCATTTGCAATTTCAGCGTTTCTTCCGTCCCGCTTCACCCTCTTACGGAGGACGTTGGAACGATGATTTTCTAGGAAATATGTTTCATCCTTTGCATTATGGTACTTTTACTCTAAGCATCTTCTCCTTTGTTGCAACATTTTCGAGTCCTGGAATGATAAATACCGTCTGTGATTTCCTATAGGAGTTTTATTCTGTTCATCCGTTATTATCTTCAACCGTTTTCATATGAGTGGTACTGGTTGTTTTATCTGATACATTCACCATGTCTTGGCGGCCATTTTGAAAACTGTGACCCATATGAACAATCTTTTGCCACAACGCTGTTTGCTGTATGAAGATTTATCGAACGAGGTATCACTTGACCCACATTTTTGTTTAAAATTTCTAAGTTGTGCCTGGGCCCCCATGAAAACCGGCCCTAGGGGGCACCGCAACATCATCATTCGATTTGCCCCGTGGATTTAATATTTGAATTTTTGTTTGGTTCATTTATGTTCAACCGTTTACATATTAGTGCTACTGGACGTTCATCTGATGCAGGTAGCACATTTTGCGGGCTATTTTGAATACGGTGACCGATATGAAAAACTTTTGCCACATCGCCTTTTAGTTTTAAAGACCTATCGAACGAGCTGTCACTCGACCCATGTTTCCGTTTAAGATTTTAAAGTTGGGACCCGGGCCAACTTGAAGAGCGGCCCTGGGGGGCACCATAACATCGCCATTCGATCTGCCCCATGGTATTTCTTATTTTAGTTTTCGTTCAGTTCATTTATGTTCAACCGTTTTCGAGATATTTCCGTGGAAAGATTAAAATGGGCCATCCTATATATATGGTTGCGAAACATGGTCGCTTACTCTGAGGGAAGAACATAGACTGAAAGTATTTGAGAACAGGATCCTGAGAAGAATATTCGGACCCAAGAGGAACGAGAATGGGGAATGGCGGAAACTTCATAACGAGGAACTACATAGTTTATACGGTTTACCCAACATTGTTAGGGTCGTCAAGTCTAGGAGGCTTAGGTGGGCAGGTCATGTAGCTAGAATGGAAGAAAGTAGAAACGCTTTCAAAGTCTTGACTGGTAGACCCATAGGAAAACGACCATTAGGAAGACCTAGGCGCAGATGGGAGGATAATATTAAGATGGATCTCGCAGAGATAGGAATACAAAGTAGAAACTGGATGCAATTAGCTAAGGATAGAAGTCAGTGGAGAGCTTTTGTGAACGCGGCACTGAACCTCCGGGTTCCATAGGCCATAGAGTTAGTTATATATATATATATATATATATATATATATATATATATATATATATATATATATATATATGTAGATAGATAGATAGAGAGAGAGAGAGAGAGAAGATTATATACAACAGCAGTGGTTTTTGTGTTGTACGTGCAATACGAAAAAATGATTACAAATTTATTTCGGGAGGGTCTTGAGTAAAGTCCGTCTCGGTCTCGGTCTCGATCTCGTCTCGATATATCAAACTCCGTCTCGGTCTCGGTACCATCCCGAGTTCCAAAGCAGTCGCCATTGCCTGGTCAAGGACTTATGTCTGCCACAAAAGAAAGAAAAAGAAAGGAGCTTGCGGCATCTCCGGTAGAGATTCTGTGAAGTTACTTTCTCTCTCAGAACACACGCGTTTCTCTTCACGTAAAGACTTCTTCTTCTTCTTCTTATTATTATTATTATTGTTATTATTATTACTATTATTATTATTGTTATTATTATTATTATTATTATTATTATTATTATTATTATTATTATTATTATTATTATTATTATTATTAATAATAATAATAATAATAATAATAATAATAATAATAATAATATTCATATTATTTTAGAATTCTTTCGAACGCCAGAATATAAGACGTGACTTACGTTTTAAATGCTCCGGGCATAATCGTGGGACGCAAAACTTAAAGATTTCATTTATAATCACCGTCTATCAATTTAACAACTATTATTATTATTATTATTGCTATTATTATTATTATTGCTATTATTATTATAATTAACATTAATATCAATATCATTATTATTTCAGTTTATTTTACCGTTAGCGCATGTTTTCCACTTTATACTAATGATAACATATATTTACTTACCTTATATATAAATAGCCTTTTATTTTTTCAATAAACAAGTGAACAGACACACACAAAGACATTTCACACTCAACAATACGTTTTATCTAATGCAATAATGAGTAATTAACGAACCAATCAATTCTCAAGATATGTGGATGTCACATCTTTAACCAATCAAAAGACATTTCCTGAATTTAGTTAATAAAGTTAATGACTCTATCCAAACAAACCCTCGTAAATACGACCACCTAAAAGCCAGCCCATCAGGTACAATATATCAAAATACAATTTATATTTTCTGAATGTAATGACTAGAGATAATAACCCTACCCAAAAACAAATTCCCTTAAAATAAGATTCCCTACCTCACTCTGTGAGGTACGATATAAGCAAAATCCAATATTTTGGAGGTCATTAACACTCTATGTCTCTACACGGCAGTACAAACATACCTCTACCAAAAACAAAAAAAAACTGGTGCATTTGCGACCATATTAAGTGAGGCATACATAAATACATTCACCAAAAAATAAAACTGTGCATATTGGAACCATATTATTCCCCACTACATGAAGAACATAACATCACACACCACGTGACTCAATACTTCCGTCAGAAAGTGGCTTCGAATAAAAACACGCTATGAAAGACTACGAAAACCGCACAGAACTCCGAGGGAAAATTCCTGTAGGAAAATTTTCCACAGTCTTACAGAATGCTAGATTTCTACTACACTAGCGCTACTTTTGCACTTGGTGGCAAGAGATGAGTCCAATCAGCGTTCTTGCCTATGTAGAAAAACCCCGACAAGAGATTTTTGATATTTTAAATTTTATATTATTTTTCTAATTTTTATATTATTTTCCTTGCTTGTAACCATTCTTTTACGCAAGATTATTATTGTTTATATTTATTTTTTACTGATTCTTTTTACACACACCTGCTCTTTTTTTTACTTGCTTTCATTTCAGAAATCACCTGAGATATATGTATGTGCATGTTCGTGTATGTGTGTACTGTATATGCTCACCCTGTATATACATGTATGTACTAAGAAGGAATGGAAAGGGAGGAACATTGACACGAATAATATTTTATAGTCACTCTCAAAGCATTTTGGACTTGTATTATGAGTTTAAATAAATTTATCATATTATGTAGAAAATATTTTAGAACGGGAAAAAGCACAGTACAAATCGGACGATATTAAGTGGTAATTCTAATGGCAAAGTGGAAAAATTACCCAACAATCTCGGATGTTGTTTTAACATAGATTTTTTTATGTGTAGTGTATTTGTTTATTGTGCACTGGACTTTGCTTTAGTAGTTCAAGAGAAGAGAAAGCATTGTATTATGAAAGAGAAAAATCTCAGACGTATTCAACCAAAATTCCGTACAGAATTATATACAATGTTTTACTGTGTTCGTAAAGGTACAAGTTTCCTTGATTCGGCTACCCGCTTTGCGAACAAAGGTTTCCAAAACTTGAAGGCGGCGCATTCACGCACTGCAACTGAAGTTTGGGCTAGTCGAGATTTCCTTGTGGTAGATACCACTCAATTTTGCCTGTGTGTGCTTGTCCGCTTTAACATTTAGGTCAAGCTACTGAATCAGATAGATGTGTCGATACATATAATCTAAGAATTAGCTCTTTCTATGTGTGGTTTCTACCCATAAAAATAAATAGAAGACAAACGTTCACACGAGAGCTGAAAGTGTTCGCCGAAAATACTCTCATAATTAATTCGTTATAACAGTACGAACAAAATTTACATTTGCCTCTATCGGAACTGGCAAGTACAAGTAATCATTACCGTAAATGAAATGTAAGATCGTATTGAAAAATAAAATGTTCCGTAACAACTCCTTTTATTTCTGACAACAACGTCCCATATGTCGCTCTATAATACATAACATTTTCTCAAATGAATAGTTGTAGATAGTGAAATGGATAGAAACATGTCATTCCAATTTAGCAAAAAATAAACATGTGGTGTAGTCACGTATTTCCTAAAATTTTTGTTTTCATTTTTTCATGGATTTGAACAAAATAATAAATTTGAATGAAAAATGAGGCCCGGAATAACAATTCAAATTATGGATATCTACAGTCATAATTCCCATAAATTGTACTGTGGATTATGTTTGAAAATCTCCCAGAAATTTAATAATTTTAAAGTTAAGCAGGTAAACTAATATGTCCAAGCGATTTATCAAAATAAATGCCATTTATTAGGATATACTAGTTTGAGTAATAATGTTAAATAAGAAAATTTGACACGATAAATAAATTATGGAATTACTAGATGACCCAAATGTTACACATTTTAATTTTCCTTAGATATGTACTGCATTTCCGGAAATTAGCTTTGATCAAAGTAGAGAATTTGTTTTTCTTTGAAGAAGCACAATCCAAATAGAAATAAAATGGTAAAAAGAAATTGAACAATTAAAATAGCAAACGACCCGAGCCACAATTTGTTTAACATTTTGTAATGCATAGCATAATGTATTTTTATAGATAAAGATAATATTATTTACATTTTGTTAGGCAAAGAACTATAACTACAGATTAGCGATTTAAAATAAAGGTAAACACATATCAGAAGTTAAACATTATAAGGATCATGAAACTTAAAAACCGGGTAGTTATATTTAGAATTTATATACTTATAATGTTAATAGTATACGCCTTACTTTAGAAATAAGGTGTATAGTTCTAATAATGTCAAAAACTTCAACTCAAAATCGTGTGTTGGCTGACAGAATATATAAATGGTTATTATTAGTAATAATATAATATTGGCCGTACATTATTAAGTGCTAAAATATCACCTTGTGACCAACTGTGCGGGTTTCTTCCGTGTATGGGGCAAACAAGTTGAATTTAACAATGTCAACAAGCAACATATTTGACGTCGTATATATTTAAGTCAACCTTGAGTTTATTGGTTTCGGACACCCACAAAGCTTATCGCATTTCCTCATAACCCATCTTCTTTCTTACCAATAGTCGGAAAACCATGGAAGGGAAGAGATACCTTGCCACGAAGTTATAGACTAGAATCAACTGTACTTGCATTACTTGACTAAGGTATATCGTAATTTAATGTTTTCAGACAGAAACCTACAAATTACATAGACAAATAGAAGCAGCAACAAAAATATTAAAAAAAAAAAACATACTTTTGTGTAAATATGTGTATTCTTGAGCACTCCTATCATTATGATTTACGTCCTTTCTCTTTCATATACTCATTTATTTTAGTCTGATGGTCAGATAATTAGAACAAATCTTTCTACTTGCGAGAAGTCATGTAATGCGGCGTATAACGAGAATCTATGGGAAATTTTGTTTATCACTTGCGTATAACATTATATCACACTATACTTGCACTCAGACGGAAGATTTGGAAGTCCTCCTCATTTTCTCTTCATGGCTGACTGCTACACAATTACTAGTTCATTCTGCTTCCAGAACTATGCAATGGCTGCCCTAAAAAAGCGTTCACTGCTTCTTCACTCGTACTACGATGTCACTGCCCATGACATGAATTTCATTATCTCATTTACGCATATCAAACTTAACTCAATGAGTATTGTTTCCTGTTTTAAGGAAAATAAACAATTACCATTACGACTTGTTAGAGCAATAAAATGATCTGCTTCTACTGTATATGAAACTCGCTTTCGATCACAAATTGAATATTGCCTTACATTTTGTGTTCAGTGTCCCAGTCGCAATAATGTAACTTGGCTCTCAGAGCATGAGATAAAAAGCTTAAAAGATCTCACGGAGACAAAATTGTTTAACGTGGTGAAAACGTAGTAAGTGCAGCACCCATTGACTGAACAAAAGTTTCAAGCTCGGCTCGCCGGAGAGGATTCTTCTTCATGATTTGTTGCTTTATGCAAGTGTAACACGTTGTTCCGGAAAATTAACAAATATTTGTAGTTTGTTCACATGACAGTTTCTAGACAATATAAACCATCATTTGGGAAATAACAACACCCAATACAATGACGTATCCAGGAGGGGCGATCGGGGCGATTGCCCCCACAGAAGAGGAAGCTTTCTTATTTTATATATAAATAAAACCCATCCCAGAGTTTTGAATCTTAAAAGTATCTGTAAGTAGCAGTATTACAACCCATCTCTGCCTCAGAAGTCCGTTCTGAATCCGCCTGTGACCCGATAATTAATGAAACATAAGCACGTTTGCCCCTCACTCCGTAGGGTAGAAAATTATCAAATCTTGAGGCGACAGCAAGGCGATTTGAGAATTCTATAAAACAAAATTTAATTTAGTTCACCGACGAAATGGAGTTTCTAGAATGTAACTTAAATAAAATTTCAATATACTTTTTTCTGAGCCTCCAAATATTGTTCTAACGTTAATCTAAATTCAAAATATATTATTAATAATTTAGCTATTTTAGAGCTAGGTTGGAATATAAGGAGCAACATCAACAATGATTATCTATACTCGAATGAAAAAACTGGAGACCTGTTAGCAGAGAATTAGTTATATATTAAGAATTAACAAAAGCATAAGGAGATATTAACTGATCATATAAACAATCAATATTTTTAAACAATTCTTCGTATCATAAAGTTCTCAAAACTTATTACCCGTTACGATCTTTAAACTTTTCATAATTATTTTATGATCTTAATATCTTTCAATTATTTCATTAAGTAGATTACACAAACTTTTCTATTCCAATCCGATATCATAATTAAGGAAAGTGAGTTTTGTTTTTGTATATGATTAAATATATCCTTTAAACTATCTGCTTGTATATGGTATATGTTGCACGTATTTTCTTAAACATCTATTCTAAATTCACAATAAACCAATTGAGTGTTTGAGTTCCACTACTCTGCATCGTTTTATGTATACTTTCTAAAATCCCATAGGAAGAATGTTCTTACTAATATAATTGCATTTACCTTAAAAACATCATGTAACTATGTAGCCATATTAAGCAATATATTTGTGTATACATGTGTCCATGAAATTTACAGAATAACACTATTGTTTATTTCTTGATTTTTGTTAATTTGTGAAAATTCATTTTAGCTTGCGCAGATTAACTCTAGATAACTTCTCGTCATCATGTAGTAGTAGATTTTTTTAATCAAGTATCCTTCTCCAGTCTTTAAAACTTCTACCCTTGCACTGACAAACCTTAGTAGCTATCAAATAATCTGATATTAATCCATAATCAATTTTAAGTCGCTGAAAACACCAAACCAGTAATTAAAATGTGTGGCAATTAAATAACGAGAGTGGTGTCATAAATGTGATGTATAGCAAAGAAAGTTACAATTGACTGTTTTCCCCTTCAATATACTCCCCTCCCCTATCTATATACCGCTGCAAAAGTGCCTCCCATTGTTCAAAGCAATGCTGTAGGTCATAAGATGTCACCCTGTTCAACAAATCTGCCGTTTTTCGTTTCACCTTTTCCACAGACTGAAAAAGTGTACACTTCAATGCACCATTCACTTTTGGGAATAGATAAAGTCACAGGGAGCCAGGTCTAGGGAATACGGAGGATGGTCGAGCACAAGAATGCGCTTGGCTGCTAAAGCTGGTTCACAGGAAGGGCATTATGAACAGGTGCATTGTATTGACAGAAGATCCATGCATCGTTTTCTACAAATCCCGTCTCTTCTTCCTTATTCTTTCCCTCAGCTTGATTAGGAATTCTTTGTAGTAGGTCTGAATCACCGTTTGACCCTGAGTCATCCATTCAGTCATAATGATACCCCAGATATCGAAAGAAACAATGAGCATTGCCTTCACTTTCGACTTGCTCATTCGTGCCTTTTTCATTCTTCGCGATGTGGGAGTCTTTCAGTGCATGGATTGACGCTTAGTCTCGCGATCATACTGGAAAAGCCATGTTTCATCACATGTGATGTCACGTGTTAGCAAGTCTGGATTTTCTTTGAGTCGGTCCATGACGTCACAGCAAATGGTCTTTCGAATGTCTTTTTTTCCTGAGACAGGTTTTTCGGGACAATTTTTGCACAAACTTTTGTAATGTTTAAATTGTCATGCAAAATTTGTGTTTCTGTCTCTTTGTTAATGTTCGTCATGACTAAGCTCATCCGAATTCTCAGACGTCTGTCTTTTCTCACAAGTTCATTAATTTTCTGATCATTTTCGTCCGTCCTTGAACTCAAAGAGCGGCCTGGTCGTTCATAATCTTCAACCTGTTTCCTACCTTCTGAAAATCGTTTGTGCCATCCGAAATCTCGCGCACGTAGCATAGCAGTATCACCATACACTCTTTAATATTGCACAATATTCCGTCGGGTTATTTTTTAAAGCTTCACCAGAAATTTGATGTTATTGCGCTGCTCAACTTTACTGTTCACCATGATTCCGGCACTACTAGAGAACACAGTCCTCTTCATGCAGCCTGCAAAGAAAAGAAAAGCTTTCAGAATTATGAAACAAACAGTGGCTGCTCATAAAGGTTCAAGATCAACAACATATCATTACCTACCTCCTCCCACGATAATGCGTGACAGGACGTGGGCAGTCTTGTTATTTAATATCCCTACCTTGTATTTTAAACCGCTCTTAAGGAAAGTTATTTAAACTATACTATTTATGCGAAGTTATATATTATCCAAACTTTAAGAACGATTTTATGTAACTTATAAAATCTTCATTTTACTCAACTGTTACTACAATTTTACAAAACATTTTTTCTTAAGCCTATTATCCATAATATGCATAAAAAGTTAAGGGCATTAAATTACAACACAACATTGTATTTATATATGGTAAGTAGTATATGATTTATCAAGCGATAACCAATCAAGATAAACTTTATTACTTTTTTTGTGATAGTTTCTCAACTATATACTTATCTTCATATTTCAATATAATAATTGTAGTTGCTAAAATGTTACTTTAACTTCATGATTTAAATATATTGTTATGTATATTGCTGCATTGGAAGAAACAACTTCAATAATACTTCTGTCGACAAGTCGGGCGTATATTCAGTTTCAAATAAAATTCTACATTTACTTTCACTTACATAATCACCAATTTTATATTTAGGTTTTAATCTGCCTATATTATATATTTTGAATATTTTTCAATATTATTTGCTCATTTGTCTTATATATACCTTACGTTAATTGTTCTATGTACTCGTATTATTGTAGTCATTAAGTAATTCTGATAATATTCGTAACTTTAAGTAAATCTTTTCAACAGTATTTTTTTCGATATAATTTATTTAACATTCCTCTTAAACATTTATAACAAAAGCTTTTTAATATTACAATTTCAGTAGTTATTAATAACGTAGATCCTTACCATCCCTTTAAAGTGTTTATTATAAAATTATTTTAGTTGATCTGTTTATAACTTATTAGGTGTTTCATATTCTAACGGTTCTTTAAGCTTTACCACAAATTAAACTTTAAACACCAAAACAAAACATTTTTCTCTAGCACTGCTCTTAGTTCTTCTAAATTATCAGCCTTTTCTCAAACTGACATGATTGTGTAAATCTGATACAGTTATACAATTAATGCTTTATGCAAGTATGAAATAGATAATTCTCTGAACGACTACTCAAGTTTACATTCTAATTTTTGTGTTCGCGGTGGAAGTACAACATAGTCCTGAGACGTGGAAATCACGTTAGTCAGCTGCTTAGTCCCTACTCTAAACATAACACTTGAGTTTCAAAATATTCTCAACGAATTTCAGAACGACACAAAGGCTGCTGTGTATGCAGATACCGATGAAAAGATCTCATAATTAATATTGACTTTGAAACTTGTGTTGAATCAACCTGTATTACCTTTAATACAAACTACCTCTCATCCTTTTAGTCAAATTGAAGCTCACGACACTGCACAATTTCTCAAACTGAGAGCAACCCTCACTTTTAATTCTGTTAAACCCTGAACTTTCGACTGAGATCATACTGAACGAAAAGAAATTATTTAACAAACACATAAAAATAACAAAATATTGAATTATCGCAGTAACCGCTTATATTTTCAAATAATATTCTACCAATTTGTCTTTTTTGATTTCAACATTACAATTCGTACAATAGTAATGTGTTCATAGTTCATTCATAATTTTTATTATTCATAGTTTTTCATCCGTGATAAATGTAAATAAATAAATAGGTTATCATTAATCTCTTCTATGGATAACCTTTCTAGAAATACACATATTTACAAATTAAATTGGAAAATGAAATTTAACATTTGATTACTTCCTGAACATACAATGAATATTACAACACTATGAGTAATTTCATGAAATGATATAGAATAAATAATATATTTATTGAATTTGGATGGTATTTACTGTATTGGTGTATTATTTTATCCGACATTTCATTAATATCAATGCACTCACAATTAATACATATATTTAGCATCCTAGTTCGCTAAAAGGGATTATTTGCTTCTTTTTGCATTCATCAATATCATAATATTTGCCGTTTTCTTCAACTATAATTACATTGAATGCTAAATGTACTTTCTTTACATTGTATTATTTCAGTTTTACTTTGGAAGGATCGTTTGCAAAACACTATTAGACTGTGTGAAATATGTGGTTTTCCAACAATACAATATGCACAGAATTTGCTAAATTTACAATTAATTACAAATAACACTTTCCGAGATATTTAGCCAATTAATTAAAGGAAACGAGAGAAAAGTTAACCCTCGCATTACCGAGCGGGGTACTCTGAGTATCTCAGGTTGATTTATTTCCTACAATAATTTCATGTGAAGAGGTACATACTTGTGGTTTCACGACTTTCTCCTAAAAGGATTGAAAATGTATTCATACTCCTAACTGACCCATTTCTTTGTTTTTAAAGTTATTATTGACGATATATATTAATGGAGTTGTGAGACTACCCCGCTTGGAACAAAATGCCTTGTTTTATTATTTGTCAGAAATGAAGGCTTCACGAAATATTTCTCTCATTCATCTTCGGTATTTAACTTTTCCACTGTTGAGTCTTACAATACATCTATTGTTTAGCTCGAATAACATAATATTCTTCTGTGTTGAGGTGAGTTAGATGTTCGCTGTTAGGCTGAAATTATATGACCAGATTTCAACCGCAAGTATGGATGCCAAAAGAACTATCTAGAGATGAGATAAAGGAAAGTCTAGACAATACCGAAGTCAGTGACAATGCAAATGAGTGGGACATTGACAGTGAATTGAAAGAGTGTACAGAACCAGTCGACAAAGACCATATCACAGCAATAGATGAAGTTGAGGATAAAATATCAGAAGATAATACACATTCACGTGAGCAAGTAAACGAGGAAGATGGAGACGTTGGAGATATATTTGTATCTAGGATATATTTGTATCTTGTTTAGAATTTTCCAGTGAACCACCAATAGTTGACGCGCCGACTTCACAACATCTTGAACATAACATCTAACCAAATGAACAATTAGAAAACATCAAAAAATAACAGTTTTTACGTTATTATTACACCAAAAATTGTGACCGTTATAATCTGGTAACCAGAAAAATAACAGTTTTTACGTTATTATTGCACCAGAAATTGTGACCGTTGCAGTCGAGGAAACGAACGGAAGAGAAAAGAGAAATTTATATTTGGAATGTAGCTTATTTGTCCAAACAAAAGACGTGGAGAGATGCAAGTGCAACAGAAATGTATACTGCATGAGTAAGTCTTATTATGTCTGGTCATAGTGACAAACATCGCACAGTCGTTTCAGATCTGTGGAGAGGTAATGTAACTCTTCGATAACTTTTCTTTTCTGATATCATGTTAAGTGCATGTTAAGTGCAAAAAATATACCTGAATGAACACTTCAGAAATGTTATTTTTGTTTTGAAGCTAAGTACTAGTTTGTTGCTACGAAAGCCAAAATGCATGCATTTTTTTTTATTTTACAGGTGTCAAATACTGAATTTCTTAAATGAATGATAAAAATATTCTACTTTGCACATATGATCTGTTTAAATATTTTTAATAACTTGTAACAGTGTATTTCAATCCTAAATAAAGATATTCATTGAAAATAACAGAATCCAAATCAAATCTTACTCTAAATCACAAAATTATATTGGGGTGGTCAAAATATCCCTCTTGGTAAAATAAAGGTGTTAGAAAGCATGGCAACGGGAGGGTTAATAGTAACAGTTATCTATTTATCTATCAATATGTAGAAAAATAACACATGAAATGTATAAAAGAACTTAGGATCAAGCAATATTTCAACAAATATATCTGATAAATTGGGCCAGAGCTGTGTAAATGGATATGTTGAATTGTTTATTTATTTTAGTGGTTTAGTTAAACATAGTTTCGGAATTCTCTTGATTTGAAATTTAACGTTGATTTTTAGTGCTGATATTCTATGTGGCAGGCACTTACGGTGTAACGTTGAATCCGAACCACATGAACTCCCACCAATTACCAAACACGTCTCTACCACGCCAAAAGGCGTATGTGCTGTACCTACAAGGTAGACCTTCTGAATCTGTCTAAGTGAATAACAAAAGGTATAAATACATACTATAATAACAACAGAACTAAAATTATAAGATGATTTAATCCCAATCAAACCGCTGTCAATATTTCTACAATATAGAAACTAAAAGGCCCAAAGGGAGTGTCTAATGTTAATTGATTACCAGAAAATACTGAAGATAATCACCCACCTCTACACTGTACTTCAACGGTGCTTTTTTATACTGTATTCATGTATGGTTTTATCCCACATTAAGTAATTTTAACACAGTTACAATTTTTTAAAATGGGCTTATATAATTATCCAATTTGAATCACTGTCAGCATATATGAATGTGTTTGATGGCTTAAGACAAAATCTATCTGCAGTCGCAAAGCTCTTTTCTTAAATTCTATTAAATTCCAACACTGCGCAATTAAGTTTCAAAGAGATGAAAGTGAAACAAAATGCATGTGCGAAGCAAAACAATTATATTTTGTCTTTTGCATTTAAACACACGAATACATGACTGTGGATATATATTTTGCACATCAATTGATATTATAGTAGCCAACTTACAAGGTGAATAAAGTGCTTAAAGTAATAAATTTTTAATAATTAAAATAAAGAAAAAATATTTTAACATGTGTTGAAATTTACTACCAGAAAAGAGTGTTGTGTTGTTAGCCGTGATGTAGGTACTTGTGATTCTTTTCGAGATATTTTACTAATAATTCAATATACATAAAATACGTTGAAAGTAGTAAATATAACGTAAGAAAAAATACATATTTTGTTAGTCTTTACACTACTCATCAGTACATTAAATTTACTTTCGAATTACATGTGTGTAAACACAGCACCTAAACCAAGTCTTATGAATTCAGTACAACATTTCACAAAATTTTGCTTCAGTAAATTGCGTCATAGGTATCTAATATATATATAAAGCAGAAGAATGTGGAAACAAGAAAGTACAATATTTGTTGCTAATAGTCAAGTAACAGTATATCTCTCGGAAATGTTGCATTACTAACGTATTTTTCTTCCCTTCCGTTCATAATAGATGAACCATGGTCTTATCAATGCATAGTAGAACAATTCTACAAAACAGAGGAAACTTGCTCCAATGAACAATCCAAAGACACCTCCCGCACTCACTGGAAGAGAAAATTATAATTTTGTTACGTAAAAGTACTTAGGTTGTTGGGAATTTATTTATTGTAAAATATAATATTGTTTGAGTATAATGTACAATGAAGAAAATTATATCTTAGGTTTGGCCTGAAGAAACGACTTGAGTGAATTGGTTACCCAGTTAGTAAGTTAGTAGCATAGTTGTCATTATAATTCCCTATGATATATTTTCTGGTATCTGATCTGAATGTTTCTCTCGCTGTAAATTTTATAAAAGCATCTTTTCTTTCAAGATTGTTTGTTGTAGAGTATTAAATTATGTACCAATGAAATATTTGTGAGCAGCGGAAAACCTAAGTAGTAAAGGTTCAGGAATGAAAATAATGTTAAATGACATAATGGAACTTATGATGCATCATTAATTCGCGCTGCCTTCCGCCCAAATCTGCTAATCAACATTGACCACAGGACTCAAGGAGCAAAATGACCATAATATTAAATACTTCTCCGAATTTTTAAAAAAGGTATGATTCGAAATTGATAGAACTAGGGCAAAATAATTAAATTTTAAATTATTAGTTGGTTATATTTCCAAGTTCTATGTAGTAAGTAGAAACGGTAGTTGCCTCAGTACGGAATAATATTATTTCAGTGTTGTTTTGCAAAATTTGTACAATCAACACTGCCAAATGATGTTAGACCTTTTATATAGTATAATGAAAACACAACCAACAACGATTGTTAGATAATTCCTGACACCAAGATAAGTCAAAAAGTATAGACTAACCTGGCTGCACAAATGCTTCCTTCCGGAGTTATAGTCTGTAAAAAACATGAGTTTCAGAGCTCTAGCTCCAAAACTATGGGGCCTATCGTAGTCGGGTCAAGACTTTATTTAGGAACAAGTATGTGAACTATCCTATATCCATGTTTCAGAATCCTGCGGTATTTCCGTAACAATTTTTATCAAGGGATTTGGTGCGTACTTTAAATTATATGCCCGTAGCCAAACTGGCTCTACAAAAATTGTTATGTAAGTACCTCAGGATTATGAAACATGGATATTTGGATAGGGTACATACTAGCTCCTAAGTGAAGTCTTGACCCGACTACGGTAGTTCTCATAGTCCTGGAGCTTTGCACCTTTACAGTTCATTTTCTCATGTTTTCGGCAGCCTATAACTCCGAAAGAAAGCATTCGTGCACCTAGGTTGGTCTACACCTTTCGTCAGAAATCACCTCGCAAACGTTGTCTGTGTTTTTGGAAACACCCAATATATATATATATATATATATATATATATATATATATATATATATATATATATATATAATGTCTGTGTGCATGCGGGCCTGCGCGCGTGTGTGTGCGTGTGTGTATTTGTATATATTTGAAGTTTTGTTGCTCTTTGTGTTCTTTCGTTCCATTTTCTTTCTGTGCGACATGCTCATGTGTTCATCTTTATTATCTCCTTTGTAAATATGTGTTAAAATAATTTGTCTGACAGTTTATGTTTTATTATTACCGTTATTGTCTTCAAGACATATGTTATTTCATATGTACGTGTGTTTAAAAAATACCTATCAGTTGCGTACTAGTTGCGATGGTGGAGCTGCTTGCAATATTCCTTAACGTTACATCCTCATCATCATATCTGTTACAGTTGTGTATTGATAGAATTTTGGACCTAAGTATATGTAACTCTTTTGAGGCATTGGAGGGATTCTTTATGAAGTATTAACTATCGTATACTTAATACGAGTTTTTCTTACAGTTAATTGCGTTTTTGGATACTTACTAATGAGCTTCAGAGGAATAAAATTTGTAGATCAAAATAAGATTTCCTTCAGATAGATACGCCATGGGTTGAAGGTAAAAGTGTGTTGTTAAGTGTATGCCGTTTAGTTACATACCTTTTTGATAAACATTGTATTTAAAAATCTTTATTTTACTTAGGTTACTTAAATTGGAATATTTAAATTTAAACAGTATAAATGACTTATTATTTAATCCTTTGCTTTCAAAGCAATGTGCCAAGGATTATGTTAAATGAAAAGTACAATATTTTATATTGTTCTTTTTAATAAAAGAATACGCAATAAAGAAGCAATTTTATCAAATGATAGCTTTGTTAAATTATTCATGAGAATAAAATATTTTTCCCTGAATACTATTGTATAAGGTTTGGGTACAAAACCTCGCGACCAGAACCTCGCGGACCAAAATCTGTCCTGGCCAAAACCTCGCCGCCTAAAGCCTTGCAGACCAAAATGTCGCCGGGTCGGAAGCTCGTCTGGCCAAAACCTCGCCGCCCAAAACCTCGCGGGACAAAACATCGCCAGGCCGAAACCTCGCCTTGCCAAAACCTCGCGTCCCAAAATCTCGCGGTCCTGATCTCTGGACACATAATCTCGCCTGGTCTAAATTACGCGGGACGTAATTTTGCCTGGGAAGAAATATCAGTATAAAACCTCGTCACGACGATTTCTTCGATGTAGAATGCTCTATATATTGCTATATGTATATATTTTTAATAACACATAATTGCATTATAATAATGACAAGAAAATATTCTAACGTGTTCTTTGAAAATCTGTATATATAAAAATCAAAATTACTATGTTTGTGACATCATACCTCTTGAGCCACCCGACCGATCTCGATCAAATTTTCAACACAGATGGGGTTCCGGCCTGGGATGTCTCTTGTAATTTCACTTTGACGGCATAATGAAGTGAAGGGGGAGATATATATGAAAATAAACAAAACTTAATAACTCTTGAACCAAGAGACCAATCTCGATTGACTTTGCCAGACAGATCAGGTTACCGCCTGGGATGCTTTTTATAATTTCACTTTGGCGGGAAGGGGGAGGGAAAGGGAGAAACACATAGAAATACATACAAATTAAATTGGCTGCGTTTGTGACTTAATAACTCTTGAACCACCCGACCTGTCTCGATCAAATTTTCAATGTAGATGGAGCTTGAGCCTGGTATGGTTTTTATTTCACTTTGACGGTCACCTTAGGCAATTCTAACAAAATCGAATAATATTTATGAAAGTATGAAATAATATGTGAGTTTTACGTCCCTCGATTATGTACTGTAGGTTAAAGGAGACATAGATGATCAGGATGAAGGAAATTATGGAAAGAAGAAAGTGAGAAAAAACGGGAATACCCCAAGAAAGGAAACACACACGATGTTTTGTATATTATTATTATTATTATTATTATTATTATTATTATTATTATTATTATTGTTATTATTATTAATGTGGAAATGCATATTAAGAAACTCATTGGGTAAATTTTAAGAAAAGGTTTCATTCCGCAAATTTTTGGCCAAGAGAGATTTTGGTCCGCGAGGTTTTGACCAATCGAGATTTTGGCTCACAGGGTTTTGGGCGGCGAGGTTTTGGTCTCGCAAGATTTTGAGCGGCGAGGCTTTGGCCCGCGAGGTTTTGGGAGGCGAGGTTTTGGCCACGCGAGGTTTTGGGCGGCGATGTTTCGGCCGCGAGATTTTGTCTGTATCCCATTGTATAATGCTTAAATTTACTACTAACTATATTTCATTTTATTAAGAGGGATTACGTGTAGAAACTCAAGATAGTGAAATATGGTTACGAAAACATATATTAATTTCTTCGTGCTTTGTCGTTCTATTTTCCTTTTGTTTTGGACCCAAGATACAATTAAGAAACGAAAAATATTAATAAATGGTATTTAGCCATTGTTTTACGAAGTTGAACAAAGTAACTTTTTTTATTTTTATTAAATTAAGTGTGGTGTAAACGCAGCACTAGTCGCGGCTTTGCGTAAATTTAAATAAATGCATTCCATAGCGTCGGATTTTGGGTTCGAAACTCTATACTCCAAAAACAGAATTGCTTAAATAGTAATAATAAAAGTAATCATTAATTGTTTTCTTAAAATTTGAAGGATTGTTAAATGGTAAGCTAGAATATTGCTCATGAAGTCTTGTTAGTATTGTTACTGTTATGATTCATTTAACAGTACATTGCAGTGTGGTGTTATGTTAAGAGCGAAAGGCAATAGATTGTAAACTTTGGTGTGGATGGGCACCAGTCAAACTCGTATTCGAGTTGCAAAACAAGGAAGTTAAAATGTGAGTTAGTTAAATGTCAGTTACGCCCACTCTGGTATCATGTACGGTGTTTAAAACTCGATGCGGCCGTGTAATAAAGATGAGGTAAATGATATTTTATTAAAATATCGTTGAACTCTGACCCTTTAGCTGAAACTACTCAGAGGACCGAAAAACAACACGAGCCTTGTTGAAGCTGGGAGTTAAGCAGATAAAAGGAAATTGTGGGGGCTGGGAACAGAAACAGAGTTAGCAGCGAGCTCACCAGATCCATTGACGTTGTTGTGCTGGATATTTTGAAGCAAATCATTGAAGATAAAAATATACTGTACATATGTTAGTAGAGTTAGTAAATAAAAGTAAACAGATGATCGCGGATTTTAAGAATTAGATTCAAATAGAGAATAATAAAGTGTCGGTGAATATTAGACAATATTTTAAAGAAGAGATTAAATCAAAAACTTATCTACGTACAGAACCGGTTAAAAGATAAAATACATAAAATACAAGAAAATGAGAAAGGGACATACACTTTGTGGCATTTTGTAGCAAGTGATTTGCAAGGTATAGAAACTGGAACTATATCTATAAATGTAAACAAAAAGAGTGCTTCGTTATCGGTAGCAGTAGGCCAAAAGGTAGAAAAAACAACAGAGGAGTTAGATGTTTTGAAATTATAAATCAACATTATTAATAACTGTAGAGACCACAGATTTAGGAATAACAAAATGTTCATAGATCTTCAGCTATGGAAATTACAGGAAGAACGCAATAGTAGATATTAATATCATAATTTGAATAAGAAAACTTAGGAACGACCCGATCATTACTAATCAAAATATAGCCAACCGTTGTGCTGAGATAGTCGAAATAATCCATATCGAAATGTGATTTAGGATAAAGTATCGTTTTCGTTTAACAATATAAAAGTATCCTTGAAGCATTATGTTTATTGAAACCCTATTCGCAAATAAAGTACAGCATTATCACAATGAATGTGCATTCTCGATGTATATTGGAAACTTTTAAAATTCAGAAATTGGACAAAAAAATCGAGTATACACAAGACAAATATTGCGTTAAATACGAGGAGTTCGATGTCGTCAAAAGTGTACAAATGCTCTTTCACACCTTAAAAATAAAAGTTGGAAATTTAAAACCGAGTAATATATCCACTACGTCTAGCAGTAGAATATTGATTGATAATTAATAACTAATTTATTTCTCTAGAACACGAAGTAAGTAGTGCCGTACTACAAACACTGATTTAACCCTCTTAGACCAACGATGGAAGATATTTTGTGCCCACCACAGTATATCTTTTGTAATTATTCTTCTAATCGTTTCTTTAAAATTGTAAGAAAATATGTTGGGCCTTATGCAGAGTCGTTTTGAGATGTGATTAGTGACATTCTAAAGAGTTCGACTAACATATGTTTCCTGCAGTAGGCAGGCCTTTAGTATGACACTAATCACATGTCAAAACAAATCTGCATAAGGCGGGTTATTGCTGAACATGATTAGCTAAAGCGAATTCAAATTCTCTAGAGTAGTTCAAATTAAACATATGTGTGTTATAAAATTTGCTATTTTAGTTTGGTGGTCACAAATCCCCCCTCTCCATTGGTAGAAGATGTGACAGACCTTTAATAGTGTTAGTCCTGCATGGCAGTATACTAAATAACCGTACCATGCGTTTTCTCAATTTGGAGGTTAGTCTTATCAGATGTACTGTTTATTTTGAGAGTTTCATGAGTGTTATAAATTCACTATTTTAAGTTGGCGAGTACAAGATACACCCCTGTTGGCAGGAGATGTGGCTGACATTTAAAGTGTCACTCGTAGATGGTACCACAATAAATAGCTGTTAGTCTGATTCTCTGTACTGTTCACTTCAGTCCTATAGATTTTTGTGAGAGTTTCTAATTGGCTTCTTTTGCGAGATATATTCAATTTCAACAGGTTGGCACACAATGATCCCCTTTGGTAGTCCGCGTTACAGAAAATGCCTAGATAATGGGAGGATTAAGATACACTGCTTTACTACAAGAAACATTGTGACAAGATGCCACACTGAAACCTTACGAAAATCAAACAATCTTCGGATAGTTGTCTGATATGTTTTGCTATATGACCAGGAAGACTACCGAAACGATGATTTATCGTTAAATTTTGGAACAGATCTTTCTACTTTTCTAACTCTTAGTTGTATTTTGATGTACAAAGACACTGAAATAACGTGCGTATCAGGGATCACTTATTATTTGATATTGTTTTGTATATTAACAAATAAGAAAGAAATTCATTTATTTTCCAAGAGGTAATTTGACTTGGAAAACATACACATTGTTTTCTACCGAGATGTACGCTATTTATCATGATGTCTGCTAAGACTCTTCTCGTATTCAATATAATCACAATATACAACCTAACACTATTCAATCCAATTGATTTAATTATGTAGTTGTAAACGTTCATAAATTGAAAGAGATCTTGATGTTGAAGTTTAGTAAACATCTCATAATTTCGGAGTAAAGACAGTTAGTTGTAATACAATGATAGTGATGAAGGTACGTAGTGTTTTTAAATCGCACATGTTACATCCTCCTCTTCTAGAGGTCATCCGACAGCACAGTAAATTAAATATTCCTATTAATTGTAATGATTCTAGTAAATATGTAAGTTTGTGAAAATAAAATTAAGTTATAATTATTAAATTATTTGACACAAATTTATCATTCTAAATTGTAACTATCACTTATACCCTTGCTCAAAATTCTGAAACTCAGTTCTAGTATATGGAAATTATACGTGATAGTAGGGGAGCATATGTAGGAAATATGGCTTCCGTGGCAGGTTTAGTGCAGAAATGATGGTGATAGATTTGTTTGATCATAAACATCGTCTACACGAATAATTTTCGTGGTGGCACCCCATATTCTGATGCAGGTACCGTTAGTGACGTCATCAAGATGGCCGCTTTACCACTGAACTTAAAGATTTCATTTCATTTTTTTCTTCTGCGGTTTTAATATTGTATCTGTTTTTGCCTAAGGTTATGCCGCGTTGCCACATTCTTTACACCTCCCCCCTTAATACCGTCGCAGAGATCCTTGCATGGCCGGTTTCACTGCAAAACCACTGCTTTATCGACCTGTCTGCATCTCGAACATCTGAAAACGATTTTTAAAGAGGGATGCAGCACCATCAGAAATCACTGACGCGGTTTGGGAAATTGTAGACACTTATTTTCTCGTATTCAAACCTTTTTCTATAAAATATATTTTTGCTTTTCTTCGAGTATTTTTAGAATCTTGTCTATGGCTATGAGTACATAAGCCGAATAGTGTGTTTTATCGTCGTTTATTACAATAAAACTGTCAGTTGTTTCATATTCTGGTGATAACTCTGAATTTCACTTTGCAGAATAACAGTCCAGTTTTCAGCGAAGTCCACATGAAGTAAAATAGAATTTGTATCTTAAATTTTATACGGTGCTTTTCGGTAGCAATTAATTCTCTTTGGATTTTCTTGATGTAGTCATGAATTACAATTCTTACAGTTAAACCAGCAATGTACGATACGAAAACAGAAAGTGGCACAGTTTTTTTAAAGGAGATTATTGTTTTCCCATATGGCATATGTAACACTTTCATTTTCATTTTCATCAGGATCAATAATTAAAGACTCCATACTTATTCCTTCCACTCCAGGACATTCACCACATTCGTGAAGAAGACAGTTGTCATTTTCTACGGATCATACTACTAAAAGAAATAGGTCACTCATGACAGCTTCAATACAGGCTGCACCTTTGATTTGTAGCAACGCAGTAGCAGCTAACTGAAAATTTGCAAAATACACAAACACACACCCTCGCAGGTTGCTGACTGACCCACTTCAGTCAAACACTGTAAAATTCCGAGCGACACATTCTTATGTTGGGATTGTTCTGTTTAAACAGTCAGTAAATTTCTTTGAAACGCGTAAGAAAACGTTTCGATTTTTTAAAATTTTTGTCCTTTTCCGATCACTGTAGTGACATCGCACCTAATTCAGACTGTCTCGAGCATTCCAAATCATCACTGAGGTAATAGTTCAGGCTTTTTGTAGATCATCAGAATTTACTGGATGGCCATTTCAAGTAAACTTAAAATTTATGTGTTTCGTAACCGTAATTTCCATCTCAGATTATTTCGGTTTAAGAAAACGGAGGAGTAGGGGGAGGCTCATTTTAGTATTTCAGAGAGCCTTCTTGATCAAAATAATGAAAAAAACAGTGAAGAAAACCTTTTATTCTTCATTTAAGGAATGTGAACCACAAACATCATCAAATTATTGCACTTTTATTGTTCCCAGTGTTGCTAACTGTGACATCAAAGTTAACGAAACTTCGCTAACTTTAAAAGTTTGCAGTTAATTCATAAAGCATTGGTCGATAACGGTATTGGGTGTGTTTATTATTCATGTAAAGTTGAACCATCTGACAAAATTTCAGAATTTTAAAAGATGATGTTTTCGAGAAAATGGCGCCCAAAAATGGCGATTTTTGAAAATTTTACAATTTCTCGAATGTTTTACGACAAAACGGTTGCACACAGAAGCGATACAATTTTTTTTCGGAAAGCGGGTTATCAGGTCTTACCAATCGTGAAAACAGAATTTTAAATTTCGAACTGAAAGTGCTGGAAAAAAATCGCAAACTTCGACTTTTCAGATAAATTGACGTTAATTTGTTAATTTATGTACAAAAAGATACGCATGCGCAAACCAAACTATAATAAAATATAGTTTATTTATATCCCTATGTACATACCACAACACGAATTTAACTCTACCTGTCTCCATAGCCGAATGGTGAGGCTCCGAAGTTGACCATTTTCCATGTCTTCTACAATACATAAATTCTACTCCCCGTCTTTGATGGCCCATTTCTTGGCGGGAAAATTTTTTTCGACAAAACAAAAAAAAATATGGGTCTCTTTAAAACATGTCTAGTTGCTATTTAAAAGGTTTCAACAATATCTGAGATGGTGATGGTACATGCTCTGCCTGAATTGAAATGGAAGGCACCATATATAACATCATACGCTTGACTATCTTCCAGACCAACATGTTTATTCAAGCATTCTCTGTAATAATCATCATCATACGCTCGACTATCTTTAGGGTCAATAAACCCGCTCAATTTTTTCTTCCATTCTTGATTGATACAATTTCCACTGCATCATGTAACCCTTTCCTAACACTTTCCGTGTATACTTTGTGAGACGGATAGTTCCTTGTTCCAGCTTGGTTACAAAAGAAGCAATCATTATTGTTTAACTCGATCTTGTTCGAGGTGGTTCGTTACTACACGTTGAAACATCACTATCATCATGTTAACTTGCATCCCTCTCTCTTCACCTTTTCTACTTTACCTGCAGTGTTTCAAGCATACCTTTATGTGTACACTTTTTGAGACAAGAAAGGTGCCACTTTTCCTTACACTGAATAAGATCTTCTGAAGACGTACATTCTAAATACTTTGCAAGTGTTTGATAGTCACCTCGGAATCTTATACAATTCACAAATTTTTGAGATAATCTTGGATTCTTCACTAAAGTTTTCTTTCTGTAGCACTTATAGAGTAAACAATAACTAAAGTTTATCCCAATACGACATGGGATACGCAGTTGACGTCTGAATATTCGCGGACATTCCATAGTTACTTCTAAACACATTGTGCCTTATGCAGAGTCGTTTTCACAAATGATTAGAATCATACTAAAAGCATGACAGCTGCAGGAAACTTATGTTAGTCGAACTCTTTAGTATGACACTATTCACGCGTCAGAACATCTCTGCATAAGGCCCACTGTGATTAGATACTCCTAGCTTCCCTTCATTCAGATCTCCTTCCTTAACCAAATTAAAATTAATATGATAAATACACATGTTTTTAACATATCGTGACTGTTTTGCAGTAAATACATATATGCAACTATAGAAATGGCTGAAATAATACATTTGGTCACTTATATCGAAAACTATAGGCTTTACGTCAAAAGTTTACATAATATTTTTCTACTTGTCTTAACAAGACCTTTCCAATGAACCATGTTTCATCAAAATCGGACAAAAAGTACGGAAGCTACAGTTCTTAATGGCGGCCATCTTGATGACGTCACCAATGCTACCTGCATCAGAATATGAAGTGCCACCACGGAAATCATTCATGTATACGATGTTTATAACAAAATAAAGTTATCGCCAATATTTCTGCACTAAACCTGCCACGAGACGACATATGCGCGCCTACTATGAATATTTGCAGTAAACTTTTATTATAGTTAAACACAATCAAAAATTGTATTTAAAGTTTTTCAATGAACAACAGAAGTAATTTTTATTTTTCTCTGCCATATTTTTCAAGGAAATATGACTTCATTAACACTCAAGGAATTTAACCCATTAGTTCACAGCGTCTGGTAAATCGGACGCGTAGTTTTATTCATTTCTGGAAGACATTGTGTGCTTTCAGCTCTTTAGTTCTTTCTATTTCGCATGTCTAGTACCTATTCTTTCTATGTTTTTTGTGGCTGATTCGATAATATTGATTTTATGTACTTCATTTGCCGAAGAAGACATGACGGCGAAGCAATATACTGTTTCAGATAAGGGGTTACTTTTTACATGTAAATAAACATAAAGGTGCTCTGAAAGTTTTAAAATTTGTATCGTAATGGAAGCATAGAAGTCAGTATTTATTACTAATTATATATTTAGGTATGATTTACGTTATCATGTGGTAGTTGAGATGTAAATTTTAGGCGTCCGATTTATCGGACGCTGTGCATGAGGCACATATTGCATTCACCACAAGCTCAATTTTTGACTAGGTAATATATATATATATATATATATATATATATATATATATATATTGTTAGTTTTAAATTTGGTTTGTGCTGAGTCCTTGATTAATTTCAGAAACACTTTATGTTAAATGCGTTGTATTTACTTTCAGAAATGAGTATCTACTTTTACGTAGAAATAACGCACTTATTTCGAATTATTGTATGTTTATCTAACGTAACATAAAGTGTATGTTCATTTGAACAACAATGGACAACCAGGAGCTGACCAGGATCCTTTATACAAGCTAAAACCATATCTAGGCAAGTTTCGTCCTCGTTCCAAAAACAATCTGGTATTCAGGAAACAATTTCGATTAATAAAAATATGAGCCCTTATTATGGCGAGCATTATACAAAACCATTTATAAGAAAGCCCACCCGCTTTGGGTACAAAAGCTGGGCCATTTGCGCAAGTTCAGGTTACATGATAGGTTTCCAATTGTATACAGGAGAAGAAAAAGAAAGAGACTATCAGTATGTACTGGATGGGAGTGTTGTGTTATCTATGTTAACTTCAGCAAACATTGTACGCAATACTGAGTTTAAAATATTCCTCGACAATTACTTCACTTCCATATATCTCATGAATCATATGAATAATATGGGTATATGTGCAACAGGTGCGATTAAGCAGGGACGAATCAGAAACTGGCCACTAAGGAACATCAAAGAAATGAAGAGATAACCAGGAGATACAGATGACTATTATAGCAACAAAAAGGACAATCTTGTTAGGTAGAACGACAGCAATGGAGTTACAGTTTCAACGAGCTACGACAAATTTCGTTGGGTTTAAGAAGGCGGTGATCTTACGAAAAGATCTCAAGGGTATTTGTGAAGCAGCCTAACAAAATAGCCAGCTACAGTAAAGGAATTAAAGGACTAGATATACTAGATCAGTATGAGGCATCGTACAGAACAAAAATGATACTGGCCAATATTTGTTTATGTCTACTTGTTTCAGTACTCAGAATTCCTGATTACTGGCAAAGAAGCGTCAATAAGAGGAATATATTGATTCACTTCTCAGTTTTAAAAGCTCTTTCATTATTGACTAAGTAGTGAACAGTGTCTCAACAAGGAAAATCAACAAACAAGAGCCTTCAAAATGTGCGCTATGATCGCTATGATCATCTGGCTATTGGAAACAAAACTGAATAAAGATGTAGCTATAGTAAATGCTCAGGAAAGTCTAAGTTTGTAAGTGCCTTACAGGAATTCATTCTAAATGTTTCTAAGCATATTATCAATACAATGGAAATGTAATGGTAAGAATAAACAATGTATAGTAATTGAGAACAATCCTATAATATAAAAACTGTAAATTGTATGAAAATTTTGCTGTTTTTCTTATATATATATATATATATATATATATATATATATATATATATATATATATATATATAATGCGTTCTTTGTTATATTATTAAAAATGATATTATCGTCTTTCGTTATAAGAACATTTTATACAAAATCACTATAAAATCAGCCCTAATGATTTAAGTGACTGATGTGCACAGCGTCCGATTTATCGAACGTTACGTATCTGCCCTATTATAACATTACAAAAATTTTTAATGATCAAAATCTATTTATAGGAGTCATCTGAATGAAAAACAACCAAATAATCTGAAATAACGTAGCTGATAAACTTTGTGCATTAATGGATTTATACCATGTCTTAGGTACGAAATATGCTTTTACAGTTTTAATATTGTCTCTTATTGAGGCTTCGAAGAGAAATAGTTGAAATAATTGTCTCAATCTTCGTGCTCGTTAGAAATAAACAATGAAAGAATATCTACTCTAGAATTTCAAACACAAACACGTGACAAACAAACTAGTCTCCCGAAATTTTAAACTAAATATTACCTTATCTCCAATTTACTAAATGCAAAATGACTCTGCTTTGTTTTATTAAGTGTAAATACGACTGTATGTACGGAGAACTATAGAACTTACAATTCTTGGAAAGTGTAAACACATTCTTTAAAGAAGTCAACACAATAATTATACATAACTGTGAATCCTGCTTACGCATAGGTTGTGGTACGCATGCTAATTATAGGTGTTAACGTGCGATTGTCGCTTTCACTGATCAGTGACTTTAATTCCTGGTAAGGTAAGTGAACAACAACTGTTGTGACCAACCTTAAACATTTTTGTGCTTTGGCTGCTATTACTTGTGGCAAATATAACAAGTGTTGTGTACAACCGTACTTGATATCTCCAGCACTTCTCTGAACGTTCCTGGAATGTTTCATGTTTGCTGTTTCTTCTCTGACCTACACATTTCATGGGACCATTTAAATGAAAAATGTATAGTATAGGAGTTCTGCTATGTTTGTTCCTAGAGATAGTATTCCATATATTGAAAAAACATATAATGTTTAACCCTTTTACGACCTTGGCTTTTTAAAGTAACCTAGTTCTTAATTTGCAAAAATGTAACAGCTATACCAAGTATTTATCAATCCTGTTCCAATCTACAGAACTCTATAAAGGAAAAACTTTTATAATAACCATTGATCTTTCTAGTTCGTATTTCCTAATTTTGCTGCATCCGAAGAGCGGAAAATATATGACCTTCGAGCTCAATCATAACAGAAACTCATATGAATTTTTGAGGTGCACGATGGGCCACCGTACCTCAAGCCAAAGTCTAAGTATTGCGAAGAGGATGAATTTGGAAGGACTACCCGATAGGATTACAAGTCTTGCGGATGATATTATTTTCGGCTCTTACAGCTATTCCTAGCAGTTGCATGATTAAAATTAATATTAAGGAATCTTAGAACACACGATTTTCGCGCATCACCCAAGAAGACACACTACCAAGAGCTCAACGTGTTAGGACACCTTGTTAGTGGTTAATCCATTAAAATATCTCCAAAGATAGCCAAGAAAATAAGAATATTCAAAAAGCCAATCACAAAGCGGATTCTCAAAAGTTTTATCGGATTATGTTCATATCTTAGAGTGCATATCAAGGATTTCACAATACAAATTGAGCCTTTCCAGCAATTAGTAACCTCTAAATCTAAATGCAAATAGAAAAGCATGATGATTTCGAACAATTGAAAGAAGACATACTAAAAGCTCCTTCGCTCGTTCATTTTGACGACTCTAGAAATTCGCGTATATAACGACAGTAGTCAATTGCAAATAGCAGGAATACTCGCTACCTATGACTAGTGATGGGTAAGTTTCCGCAAAGATATTTTTCCGGAATATTCCCTGGGAAGATTCCCAAAAATGGGAACTTTCTGGGAATTTATCTACAATCACAAGTAAAATTGCATTCTATTACTACATTATGATTTCAAAGTTAAATTCGTTTTTATATCACAGTATATTATTACTGTTGTCCCCAGAGGACTCTCTAAAATGTATATTCTGAACGATGTTAAGTTATTTTATTAATATTTTATTATATTTAGAAAGTACGCATAAATCTATATTTATTTACAATATGTTCTACGAAAATAAACATGTTTCAAAAATGGTATAGTAGTACAATACTTTTAAACCGCTAAAAAGTTTAAATTTACATGTAAGTGGATTATCTGAACTTGACTCTACTACTGATATAAATATATTAAATTTTTAAGTGTTATAAATAAATTAGGTTGGGTAACTGCCAGAAGACACATGTCCCACCATTTTGTCAACATTTGCGCTTGCAAGATACTTTCTTATCTTTATAATTTTGCATGTAATATTGCCATACACGACCTTTTTCCTGCCCATTTCTCGAAAATTTCATGCTTTAATTTACATGTAAGAGAAGTCCGCAGTACCTCTTCAGAAATTCGAGTCAGAGACAGGAGACAGAAGGACGTCTATTCCTAACAGTGGTTCAGAATTTATTAATAGTACTTCATCTCTATTTCTTAATAATTCTACATTAGTTTAGAAAATAGATTCTTTTCATCATTTGTAAATTAGTACTTTGCTACTTTTGGCTATTCTTTGGATTGGTGGGTCCAGATTTTGCACCTACTTTTTTGCGGTATTCTATTCCGACGCGGTTGTTTTATGACTAGTGCTCTCAACGGGTCGGGTCGGGTCGGGTTGAAGACCGACCCGACCCGACCCGTGACCCGAATTGACTGACCCGACCCGATGACCCGACCCGACCCGACTGACCCGAACCGTGATCCGATCTGATTGACCTGACCCGATAACCCGACCCGAGCTGCCCGGTTGACCCGACCCGACAACCCGACCCGAATAACCCGACCCGACAACCCGACCCGAGCTGACCCGATTGACCCGACCCGACAACCCGACCCGAATAACCCGACCCGACAACCCGACCCGAGCTGACCCGATTGACCCGACCCGACAACCCGACCCGAATAACCCGACCCGACAACCCGACCCGAATAACCCGACCCGACAACCCGACCCGAGCTGACCCGACTGACCCGACCCGACAACCCGACCCGACAACCCGACCCGAGTTGACCCGACTGACCCGACCCGACAACCCGACCCGAACTGACCCGATCCGAGTCGGGTCGGGTCAACCCGACCCGTTTGAGAGCACTATGGTCACGACACTGGGTGAACGCCAAAATGCACTCACATTGGGAAACTAGTTTTAAAAGCATAATTTTAGAAAATAAAGCATAAAGCATAATTTAAAATATATAGCACAATTCTTGGAAAATTCTCTTTAACTGAAAGTTTAACATACTGTGTTAATATTTTTAAAGCCAATATTTACAATGCAAAATCATTGAGAACATAACAATGCAACAATGAAAATCTTATTTTCATTTCTGTAAACTTTTCGGTGAAATCAGTGTTGCCAACAAGTTGATACAAAAAGTCGCTAAATAGGAGATTAAATGACTCCAATTTTGGGTGAAAAGTCACTAAAAAAATTTCCGTGGAATTTTGCCTTTTTCATATATATATATATATATATATATATATATATATATATATATATATATATATATATATATATATATATATATATACAGACTGTCCCATAATTCGTGTGTAAACTTTAATTTAATAATACTCAACACTCGTAAAAGCTAGAAGTGTGAAAGTTTCAGGCATTTAGAGGAAGGTCATAAGATTTGTTTGATAGCAAAACGAGATCATGGGTGGTAGAGCTTGCAAACTTACGGGGTCAAAGGTCAAAAT
The DNA here is from genome assembly GCF_964235325.1 of Thermobia domestica. Lineage (NCBI taxonomy): Eukaryota > Metazoa > Arthropoda > Insecta > Zygentoma > Lepismatidae > Thermobia > Thermobia domestica. Next base: position 6,591,479 of record NC_137466.1, on the reverse strand, counting down.
GCGATTTTTTCCTTATAGGATTTCAATGTTAAATAGCAGTTTCATAAGCCATTTCTTTGAATACCCATTTCCGTACCTTTTTTTACACCCTATACTAATATATATATAATAAATTATTATGAATTATTTGTGCCTCTAAACGAAAGCTCTGTAAACTAAAGGGTATTAAAAGCTGGAGTTGGTCCCCATGAGAAGGTAAGAGATAACAGCAATTAAAACGGGAATATAGAGATAAATGTTATGTAGTAGCCAGCTCGTCATCATCTTCACTGATTCAAATAAGCAAAAGGAAAATAAACATATATATCTGAACAGATTCGAGCTAATAGTACTTATTTTATGATAAGTTGTTCGCAGTACAAAAGTAGCTAGATTTGTAAATAAGTCGCCAAATCATTATTCGAAAATCACCAAAAAACTCGCTAATCGGAAAAATTATTTTTTGTCGCTATCCTGGAATGCAAATCCCCTAGATTTAACGACTTTTCCCCCAAATTGGCAATACTGGGTGAAATCCTTTGATGTGGAGAAAAGAAAAAAGTAAAAGAAAAAATTTTTCTGCCAACAATGAATAGTATGCAAGAACTCCATACTATATTGTTACAGTGACGACGCCAGCTTTAAGTTCTTAGGGGGGCAAAGGAGGGGCAGATACATTTTCGGGGGGGGGGCTATTTGCCATACCAAAAATGACATATTTATTACGTTTGACTTATTTTACATTACATTGTGTATTTCGTTGCTGTTTTTATGTTAGATCTATATGATTATAAATTAAACTTATTTCAAATAAAATTTGTAACTAACAAATAAGTAACGTCTGCACATGAAATATTTTTCAATGAAAATTTTGAAGCCTAAACATAAACTGAATTACTTTCGCGTATGCTACAAATAACACATTCGTCTATATGCTACGTCTCTCTCTCTCTCTCTCTCTCTCTCTCTCTCGATATATATATAGCCAGAGAGAGAATTTAGGAGGAGCTGCTGAAAATGTCGTAGTCCAATCCAGAAGGAGTGTAGGTACTAGGTAGAAAAATGAAACCTAGTTTAGAAAAACATATCTCTGTATATACAAATATAAAGTTTCATATTAATAATGACATTCTTATTGTTTCTCAGGCCTCTGAAGTGATTATGTGTGCCCAAACAGATAATTTCACGAACATCCAGATCCTTACTGTTATAACATTTTTGTTCCACCAAGGAAAGTCACCGAAGTAAATTAATTAGGAAATCAGTGAAACACCACGGGACTCTCCTCCGTTATATATGGTGGTGAAGAAGTACGTGGCTTATTATAAACGTAGCAATTTCTCAACAAATTATGCTTTACATCCAGGATGATTAAAAGCAATGACTTCCTGGAATCATGGATGAAATTTGTGACATTATTCTTGAAAATTGCAGCATTTCAGCCAATGGTGGATATACCCCGGGGCCGGAGGGCCTAGGCCACCCCAGTTTTTGTGTGACAAAAATAATTTAAGCTATTATTTATATAGTTTTTAAAGTGTATAGTAAACTCACGATATATTTATTATAGTCTGAGGTCTGCACCCCGCTTTCTCAGTTTTTACCTTGTCAGCAAAACTTGTGTCAGAGATTCTGGGCATTTCTTTGGAACTCGTCGGTAGCATAATTCAGAATGGCTTGGGTATGCGCAAGTTCTCGGCATAATGGGTTCCCAAAAAATATGTCAGGAGAATAAAAGGGTAACGGCATTAAGAGAAGTCTTCTCCCAGTTTGACCGTAATGCTGATCAATTTCGCTGACGAATAGTAACCATAGATGAAATATGGTTGTACCACTATGATCCTGAATCGGAACAACAGTCAATGGAGTAATAGCACTCATTTCTCCATCGCCCCAAAAAGTTCAAGACACAGAAGTAGGTTGAGAAACTGTTTGGAACATTCTTCTGGTATAAGTATGGAGTGGTAGACTACCTCCTCAATGGTCAGATATTTAATCCAGAATTATACATTACTTACAAAACTGAAAGAAAAATTCAAAGTTCAACGCTGCGGAAAATGAAAAGAAAGGAATTCTGTTCCTTCAGAAGAATACACCTGTCCATCAAGCCCCTGCGAACATAACTGACATTGCATAATCTAGGATTTCAATGTCTAGATCATCATTCTTATTCCGCAGATTTAGCTCCGTCTAACTATTACGTGTACTTATTTCTCAAACTTAAATAACACTTGAAAGACGCCATTTTAGATCTGCTAGGGGTAGTGCTACGAACAGTGCCGCGAGGAAATCTAGATTTTTTTTTAACTTTTCTGCAAAAGCTGGAGCACTGTACAAGGTAGTATATTGACTCTCGGGGGAAGAGAAGAAGAAGTAAAACTTCACCAATCCACATGCACTCCTTCCGGGTTGGGCTACGAATTTTTCAGCAGTTCCTAGTCAATATGGTAGACGTCACGTCAGTACTTTGAAACAAAATAAGTAAAGGAGCACTAGTATAAACCAATTACTAACTAAAGATCAGCACTCTGACAATACATTTTATTGGGAATCAATTTCTTCCATAACTTTATTATTATCATTTGCAGGAAGGGAAAACACAACTCTTTTTATCTCCTTCAAAAAATTAAGCCCTGGTAGTTGCAAACTAAGCTGTTATAAGCACATCCTCTGAATATTGGAAGCCGAGAATAATGTTTCAGAAAAAAGAAGTTTTAAATAAAACAAAATATGAAACTGAAAACTTCAAACCTGGATAAATACAAACAAGTTACGTAACTGATTTTACCTTTCTTTTATTTCCAATCGAAGTTGATCCAATGAGAAGAAAACAAGTCGACCAAATCTACTATTGTTCGCTAGGCACAATTATTAAAAATCATAAGAAAGAAGTATAACTAAAATTTACCTCAAAAGGGGCTAAATTAGAAAACAGAAATATGCGTGCATACCCAGACGCTCAAAGAAGAAAGCTTGAGGATTAATCTGCCACATAGTAAATTCATGGAAAGTAGACTACAATTTGTCAATGAGATTGGTTATGATACTGATATAAAATACTACGTGAAGAATGTTTAAAGATTGTACGAGTCTGGAGGGGCAGTCTAAGTGGCAGTCAGGGGGCAAAAGTAGCTACTATGGGGGCGCTCGCCCCCCTTGCCCCCTTCTGTCGTCGTCACTGTATTGTTATGTTTACTTTTTGAACTTAAGCACTTTCTGTACTTTTTGGTGGCATTTTTACTTTCCCTTTCTGTATATATGTACCTGTAAGGCGCACACAAATGATAGAAAAAATTTATTCGAGCAAAGCACATCTCTTTACAATGAATTAAGTAGAAAGTTCATTAAATATGAGAGAAACTAGTTGCAAAAAAAATCAATAAATAGATCAAGATATTTAGAATATTTAATGTATAATAAATATACATTATACACGATTAATGTAAAATAATCATTGAAATTAACAATAAAGCATAATTTAAAAAAAGCATAATTAAACAAGAAATAAAGCATAATGTGGGTTGCTCTAACAATTAAGTTGTATGAAGACGAGAAGAAAACGAAAGCTGGTTCCTTAACGAATTTCGTTGATCTTCTTTGTGTCTACAAAAACACATTCCTAGAAACCTACAAGCTAGGTATCATCTCTGTGATTATATCAGTTTCTAGTGCTACATGTGAAAGGTCATTCTCTTCTTTGAAAAGATTAAAGACTTGTATACGCAAGTCAATGACTCATGATAATGACTGACATCATGATAATGGCTGGTTGAAAAACTAAGTGTTACTTTATATTGAGAAGAAAATTGCTAAATCGTTAGATCTTTAACAAGTTGTGGATATGTTTGCTGCTGCCCACACGAATAGAAAGATCCTCTTCAAGTAGAGGCATGAACCTATAAGTTATTTTCTTTACCTGTAAAAGTGTATTTGCTTCCACTTAAGTCAACCAGCTACACATATTTTAAACGCCATGATTAAATAACTATTTACTTATATTAGAAATCAATTGCATTAATGAATCCTAGTTGTTTGAGGTACTAAATTCTTATATTTTCACTGTTTTTCAAAGAGTAAAATCATGAACAATAAAGATGGAAACATTCACCTTAAATACACACACACACACACACACACACACATATATATATATATATATATATATATATATATATATTGGAGATGTCCCCCTCAAAATCCTCTTGGGCCCTTCATTGCCCCCCCTGAAAAAAACTCTAGCTACGCTACTGGACACCATGCACCAGAGATGAATTCTCTAGCACTGAGCCACCGCGGCCCTGCTTGGGCTTGGTCGTCCATATCCAATATCTCTTTTGGCGTTGCTTAAACAACTAGTTTTCTTCTAAATCCAGACTCCATATTGGCGTAGATATTAATATTACAGTCGATTGGTAAAATCAATCTTCCACATTTAAAAATTAAAGTACACACAAGTAGAAAAATAAGCATTTATCATAAAAACACTAGCTGCAAGTGTTCAAAATAGATTTATGGTTTCTATAAAATCAATTGAAAATTGCTTTTTTTAATTAGGCAGCTAGTGAAAAACAGCAGCTTTCGACTCCAGCCGAGTTTAAACTCAACCTAAACTCAGTTGACCAAAGTGAACTGACCCGACTGACCCGACAACCAGACCCGATAACCCGACCCGACAACCCGACCCGATAACCCGACCCGACAACCCGACCCGACCTGACCCGATTGACCCGACCCGACAACCCGACCCGACAACCCGACCCGAGCTGACCCGATTGACCCGACCCGACAACCCGACCCGAATAACCCGACCCGACAACCCGACCCGAGCTGACCCGACTGACCCGACCCGACAACCCGACCCGAGTAGCCTGACCCGACAACCCGACCCGAACTGACCCGACTGACCCGACCCGATAACCCGACCCGAGTTGACCTGACCCGACCCGACCCGTTTGAGAGCACTATTTATGACTTCATACGTTAAATTACGTTACCAACATTAAATTCAGACAGCATTGCCGAACGAGAGTCAGCGAGTGAAGGCGGGGTAGAGCCCCGCAGGGCACGTTGTTTTCTATCTTCGTTACCAACAATTCACTTTCTTTTCTCACACACATCACTTCCACTTACCTTTACGGTTTACACAAATCCCCTTCTGCCCTAAACAAAATTGTGTTCAATATTTTCTTGACTACTTGAACATCACTATCAATTCATTTGTTCCGTAAATCGTCCTACTTTTGGCTAGTTTTGGGCCTCCAATACTAAACAATTACCCTAGCTTTTAGTGCAAATGAAAATGGTACTTAAAAAACATATTATTAGTTATGTCAAGTACAGTCAAAAAAATAAGATTTTTAACCGCCAAACTCTTTAAAATCTAGAAGTAAAACATAATATATTAAAATAATGTGATTAGTCATACGGGTCTTATAATTTGGAAGATAAAGTAAATAAATGGAAATAAATTCCTTCCCGGGAATTTATAGGCCAGGGAAAAAACCGGCAATATTCCCATTTTTTAAAATTCCTTCCCACCGGGAATATTCCCAGTGCGCATCACTACCTATGACCCAAAAGCTGACGGTGAGAAGGTAGTTGTTTATTGTTCTCGAAGATTGACGAAAAGTGAACAGGAAGCTAGTGTCTGGCAAAAAGAATTATACGCGCTCATATATACCTTGATGAAAATTTCGCTACTTTTTACTAAATAGAAAATTCAATCTTTACGTAGACGCTAAGTGCATAGCAACGGTGAACACACAACCCGATAAAGTTGGGAAACATATCAGATACAGTCTACTCTTAGCGGATTTTGATTTCGATACACACACAAGATACCAAGAAGGAAAAAGAAAAAGTAGAAAGTAGCGCAGAAAATGGTGAAGACTATCATGCCTTTAGATCAAATAGTCTTGAAGTTAATACTACAGAAGTAGAAAATAACAACCTTCAACCAAACCTCGCAAAAGAGCATCATCTCTGTTTTAGACGGTAAGGAACCAGACAAGATTTCCACAGTTACATCAGCAAGACTGTTTTATCTTAGAAACGGCATATTATATAAGAAACAAAACCATTCTGATTATGGTATAATATATTATCTCTGCATACCCAAATGGTTAGCCAAGTTGTGGTTCACAACTTTTCACCGCTAGGCAACCATCCCTAATTTTGGTTTATCAAAATTCTATAAAACTGCCATAAAGAAATTTTTATCCCGCATCTCAAAAACTATCTTGCTCCAAAATACGTACGTGTCAGGACTCAACGTCTAAAGAAGTTACCATAAAAGAAGCAGGCCGAAATACTATATCACCGTGCAGAAGATATAGCAACAACATTGATATATAATTAGTGATGTGAGGCGGAAAATTTTCCGGAGAATTTTTCGTTTTTATAAAATGTCAGTAATCAAGTAACAATTCCTCAGCAATCATGAAATTGATTGAATTCATGTATAGAAATGTTAAAAACTGAAAGATCGTTTAAAGAATTTGAAAATTTTTATGGCTCAGACAATTTTCAGTACTATGTAGGAACAAGTTAAACAATTGTTCATGAATCGAAATATTTCCTGCCTTATATGGAAAAATTGAAGAATTTTTTTATGAGTCGGAAAGTTTTCATCATTTCCAAACAAGAAGTAAAACAACTGTTTTCTGAATCGGAAAGTGAGAGGAATTTTCATAGATCGGAAAATTTTCATCACGATGTAGAAACAAGTGGAAAACACTTTTCATAGGCCTGACAAATTTGGATATTATGGATAGTGATGTTAGGTGGAAAATTTTCCACTAAATTTAACTGCACATAGAGCTACAAAATTGAATTTCGGTACAGGAAAGTTAGTCAGTAACAAATTATAATTTTCCAATTAGCTTTAGGGAACCGGAAAATTTTGTATTTCAACTTGGGAAATAAACTTTTACCACAGTTTTTCTCTCTCTCTATAGAAGAACATTTTTCACCTCACATCAACGATGTAGGAATAAGTGGACTATTCTTTTACGAATCGGAAAATTTTCCGTTTCAAAATTTTCCGGAAAATTTTAATCACTGTACAGAACAGACAATTTTTCGATTCATGGAAAATTGTTCCACTTGTTCCTACATAGTACTGAAAATTATCTAAACCATGAAAATTTTCAGGTTCTTTAAACGATCTTTCACTTTCTAACATTTCTATATATGAATTCAATCAATTTTATGAATACTGACGAATTGTTACTTGATCATTGCTATTTGTTAAGAACGGAAAAATTTCCGAAAAAATATAGAAGAAAATTCTCCACCTCTCATCACGGCTAAACAACGATGTAGGAATAAGTGGAGTATATTTTTACGAATCGGAAAATTTTCCGTTTCAAAATTTCCCGGAAAATTTTCATCACTGTAGAGGACACAACTTTTCGATTAATGAAAAATTGTTCCACTAGTTCCTACATCGTACTGAAAATTGTCTAAGCCATGAAAATTTTCAGATTCTTTAAACGATCTTTATCTTTTTAACATTTCTATATATGAATTCAATCAATTTTATGAATTCTGACGAATTGTTATTTAATCACTGATATTTGTTAACAGAAAAATGTCCGGAAAAATATAGAAGAAAATTTTCCAATTCACATCTCAACTAACATCTCAACTAAACAACGATGTAGGAATAAGTGGAATATATTTTTATGAATCGGAAAATTTTCCGGAAAATTTTCATCACTGTACAGGACAGACAACTTTTCGATTAATGAAAAATTGTTCCACTAGTTCCTACACCGTACTGAAAATTGTCTAAGCCATGAAAATTTTCAGATTTTTTAAACAATCTTTCACTTTTTAACATTTCTATATATGAATTCAATCAATTTTATGAATACTGACGTATTGTTACTTAATCACTGATATTTGTTAAGAACGGAAAATTTTCCGGGAAAATATTGAAGAAAATTTCCACACATCTTAACTAGACAACGATATAGGAATAAGTGGAGAATGTATTTCTGAATCGGATAATTTTCCGGAAAATTTTCATTGTGCAGGACAGACAATTTTTCGATTCATGAAAAATGGTTCCACTAGTTCTTACATCGCACTGAAAATTGTCTGAGCCATGAAAATTTTCAGATTCTTTCAACGATCTTTCACTTTTTAACGTTTCTATATATGAATTCAATCAATTTTATGAATACTGACGAATTGTTACTTAATCACTGATATTTGTTAAGAACGGAAAATATTCCGGAAAAATATAGAAGAAAAATTTCCACCTCACATCTTAACTAGACAACGATGTAGGAATAAGTGGAGTATGTTTTTATGAATCGGAAAATTTTCCGGAAAATTTTCATTGTACAGGACAAACAATTTTTCGATTCATGGAAAATTGTTCCACTAGTTCTTACATCGCACTGAAAATTGTCTGAGCCATGAAAATTTTCAGATTCTTTCAACGATCTTTCACTTTTTAACGTTTCTATATATGAATTCAATCAATTTTATGAATACTGACGAATTGTTACTTAATCACTGATATTTGTTAAGAACGGAAAATATTCCGGAAAAATATAGAAGAAAAATTTCCACCTCACATCTTAACTAGACAACGATGTAGGAATAAGTGGAGTATGTTTTTATGAATCGGAAAATTTTCCGGAAAATTTTCATTGTACAGGACAAACAATTTTTCGATTCATGGAAAATTGTTCCACTAGTTCTTACATCGTACTGAAAATTGTCTGAGCCATGAACATTTTCAGATTCTTTCAACGATCTTTCACTTTTTAACATTTCTATGTATGAATTCAATCAATTTTATAAATACTGACGAATTGTTACTTAATCACTGATATTTGTTAAGAGCGGAAAATTTTCCGGAAAAATATAGAAGAAAATTTCCACCTCACATCTCGACTAAACAACGATGTAGGAATAAGTGGAGTATGTTTTTATGAATCGGAAAATTTTCATCACTGTATATGATGAGTCATTCCCAAGCAAAGAGGGATGAAATAATTACATAGTAGTAGCCAGAGAATTAGCTACCCGTTACGTTATTGCAAAGACAGTGGACGCAATAAATGTTGGAAATATAAAGAAACTTTTAGAACATGACATTATTTTAAAATTTGGAGCATTTACAACGCTGTATTGGAACCAACATCCGCTATATGGAGCGGCTCGTTTGAAACATTTAGCGCAGAAATATGATTTCATCTATAAATATTTTCCAGCATATAATAATGCTTCCATAGGATTAGTAGAGCAAACCAATAAAATTATACAAAATTGTCTCAATTTTTTTGTTCAGGAACACCACATGGATTGGGAAAAATGGCTACCACACGTTATTTTTGGCATTAATATTTACATACATGGTAGGACCAGACATTCAGAAACTTTTTTTATTATTTGGATACGAACCTAGGATCCCTACAGAATGTACGCTCGAATATAAACAACACATACAAGTTAACAGGGATAAATTTGCAGCCATCAGGAAGAATGTTCAAAACAACCTAGAACAGGCATATCTTAAACAAAAGAAGTTCTATGACAAACGCTATAAACATACATCTTATAATCCAGGGGACCTTATTTTAGTATATTACCCTACAAGAAAGGTTGGTTTACCTTAACACTTTACCGTTCACCATGAAGGGCCAGCAAAAATTTTAGAGAAGCTTAATCCAAATCTGCATCGTGTGGAATTACCTTCCAAATTTCGCAACAGTTTCCAAGAAATTACGGTTGACCTTTGGAACCATTCTACGAGAAACAAACTTAGAAAATATAAAACTAAGAAGAACGAAAAAAGGTATTTACCTAGTAGATGCTAAACAGGATATTCCGCTTCCGGTTGATAATCCTTTTGTTTAACGAAACCGTAATATTACTTCGTCTACTATTCTCCATTACACTTTTGTACTCTCTCAGAAAATTGTGTATGAGTCTATTTAGTTTTTGCATACGAATGTGACCTAAATGTCTTAACCCACCAATATTTTTTTTCCGATAAATCCTTTTGGTCCTTTTTCTTTCAAGATTTGTGATATCTTCTTAATAAGACATATACTAACTTCAACCATCTTAGTTAAAATCAATGCTTTTAAAAAAGTATTTTCTTTCTCTTATAGGATGAACCGAATAGTCAGATCAGCGATTTACGTCTAAATACTTCGAAGTTCTACAACCTATGGCAATAAACCTATATTCCGACAGCTGAGACTCACAATTGCTAGATACAAACCAATCATTAACTATGATGGCACGGAGTTCGTGCCGTATCGCCTACACTTAAACTTTTCTGCAGTCCGACTCAAAAATGAATCATCTTCTGGATATGAACATTTAATCAAACTACTGCATGAAAAAGAGGCACAATTTATTAATAAAACTAATATTATAATTCCATGTGATTTTAGAGAAGGATGCTTTTATAGACCTAAAAGGATGATATTCAGTCTTTTAGTCGGACTCACAAATTTAGCATTTCTGGCTTTTCGCTATATGAAGTACATAAATTAAAAAACTCTATAAACCCCCTTAAAGACCAGACGGAATACCATAACCCACAGATTCAGGAAATTAAAGAAAGTAATTTTCGACTAACACATATAGTCTCTAACTTCGCAATAGCACCAAGTCCCCGCCAAGTGAAGTTTGTGGTGGACAAACACTGTTAGCGTCGGTTTCCTGGGGGATTTTCCGTTTCCTTCCACTTTCTTCATTTCATTCATTACTCATCATCATCATCTCCTTTAGCGTAACTGGCACAACCGTGGGAGTAGAACTGAAAGATTTCATTTCATTTTCATTTTTTTTTCACAATGGCGTTCGAAAAATTGGTTTCTGAAACACATCACGAGATTTTGCAACTAATATTTATAACAGGAACCAATGAGCGACTCTTGATTACTCTTTTAAACTTTCAGATCATAGAAGAGCATTTCAACTTAGTAATACAAAGTATATTGGATAATAGAATTAATGACGCACTAATTAAGCCAACAATTGCTAATAATATTATATAGGGTAACGCAAATTTAAGAGGCACTTTGTTGGAACAAGATTTAGGACTTTTTGTCAAACTTCCAAGGCATATCTCGTATCTTTCGATTCAAAACAAGCATATTTAGATATGATATTACAAATCCCTATCATACAGGATAGTAATTACAATTTCTATATAAAATATTTATTAATGAGTTTTTGAGAGATTTTTCATATCTCCGTAAACAAACCACAGAATTTGCTATATGGACGTCGTCAGGAATTTTTGAATTCCATGTATCACTTTGCCAGACACCGTTTGATAGAAATCTGTAAATTTCAAAATCAAGCAAGATCACAGAAAACGGATTGCTTATACAATCTCATCTTCCGAAATATAACAGCCAATTGCCACATTAAACCTTCATTATAAAAAAACAGAAGAATTTTATTTATATACTCCAACGGGACTCCTACTCACAACAAGAAAGTTGGTACGGAAGCCCGTCAGCGAAACCACGTAATCGTCGCAGATCAGTTGACTATTCACTAACTCATTTTTTTTCAATACGTAGCTTACGAATATATTAAAACAGACACCCTAAACTTACCTACCAGACATACGGCCAATTTCACCATAGAGTATCGCACACATCCTACCAATTATAATTTTAATTATACTTTCAACCTGCAAACAGTGCAACAAACGGTGACATCTCTTCATGCTTTACTTCACAGAGAACTGAACAATTTACAGAATCATTTTTCTGAACTACATTTGCACCACTCTTTTCCATGGTCTGTTCTTATTATTTCCTGCATTATATTTATTCTTTTACTTGCTATAGGAATAACTTTAGACTTCATATTTGTAAACGCTTACAAAAACGCCAGCACTAGTAGTATCTTTTCCTTCCAGAAAACTGTTCCAGATCCTAATACCGATCACTCTCCTTTCTTTGGTTCTAATAATAATAATAATAATTTATTTGTGCCTCATCTGTTATAAGTCATGTCATAGAAACAAAAGCCTAATAAAACGTCCAGATATATCGTTACCGTTAGAAAGACTAAACTCACCGGCGACTGCTACTGACTTTGAGACTAAACCGATACATACTACAAATACACACAATGATGTGACACAAACATAGATACTAATTCCTATAAACAGCATCATCGACCAATACCAACCATTATAGAACTGTTATATATTTACTAATCACAGTGAAGCCACTTCTAGCTACTCTAAAGGAAGTGATAGTGACTATTTTGATCCTGCTTAGATGGAACAGAAATATAGTGTTATTACCACTACACACACCCATACACACACACACACACGTATATATATACAACAACTTTTTTTCATACTGATTTTACAGTCTTTCATACGTATCAGTGTTTATAGTGGCTGTGCGGTGTCTCCAAATGTATCAGTTTTGTGGTGCAAATAACTTTCATTAATAACAATTATGTATTTTTTCTCAAAAATTATCTTGCAGATTATTTTTGTCCGGTGAGGGAGTGTAAGGATCCCCACATTATAACAGAATAACATGTTAATACAACACGTGTTATTGATTATAAACAATGAAGCAGACGAGAAATCAACACGGAAGACATCGGAGGAAGCCAAAAGGTGACGGACCTCACGAAAGGACCTGCCATCAGTCGACCAACTAATCAACTAACAATCACCTGCTCTGAGGATGCATTGGAAGAGGAGTACACCTTTCCCATACCCTATGTCGCACTGGACTAGGGATCCCATCTTCAACTGAAAACCTTGCGATGCTGCCGTGAGCTGAGGGGTTTATCCAAAATCTCACCATAAATCTTGTCAGTGTTCTGGATGCTGTCACGAGCAGAAGGGGCACTGGGCAAAACATCGATATCCCTTCATCTGGTCATTAAGGAAAGACACTTACCTACTCTTTGTAATCAGCCATTTGTAATTAGAATTTTATAATGAAATTGAAAGTAAAAGAGTCGCCTGTCCGTCATGTAGAGTCTACCTTTGAAAATTATTGATATATATATATATATATATATATATATATATATATATATATATATATATATAAGTATTCCTAAATCAAGAATATTTGTCCCTCTTTCTCGTACCTCTTTCTCTTCAAAATGTAACAACCTCTTTATGGCTATCCCTCGCATATCCATATCATACACCAGAAACGGAATGAGAAAATCCTTATAAAAGTTTCCAAGAGTTTCCTTTAACTATTCTATTCGGCCTTGTTTCCATTTTATACTAAAACAAAACAAAACACTGAAGAAGGCTGTGTGATCGTATGTAAGAAAACACACAATCACGTTTACAGTTTCGACACAATAAATGTGTCTTCATCAGACTTCCACTCCTTCTTGCTGTTTGGGAGTTGGTCACCTGTTATATAGTCTCCGGAGATCGTTTTTTAATTAGGCTCCTTAATTCTGAATCCTTAAGAATCAATAAGAAACGGGTAGATTGCAGGACCACTAGATGGAGAAAGCTACTCAAGAAAATGGGGAAGGAATTATTTTGGAACGAGGTAAGAAAGAAGAAGAGAAAAATAAACGAGATAAAGGACAAAAATAAGAGCAAAAGAGAAGAAATAAAAGAGAGTCTGAGTATTTTTACAAGAGAGTTTACGATGAAGAACTTGAAAGTGTGGGAGGGAAATTTCAGAAGAAAAGAAGAAAAAAGATTAAAAGAGAAAGGGAAAATAATAAACTGGACACAAGAAGAGACAATGGGCGAGAAAAGAGTGGTAATCATAGGAGATTACTGAAGAAGAGAAGCAGTTTTTAAGTCTAGAATATAAATTCAGAGTTGCCAAAGAAAAGGTGGATAAGGAAGAAGCTGTTTATGGGATAGAAGTAGCACTTCAGGAAATAAAAGATGAAGAAAATAGGGACAGAATTCGAAGGAAGCTAGTAAATATAGTAGATAACAAATCAAGTAGACAAAGAGGGAATCTGAATGACAAAGAGAAAATAGAAATGAAAAGGATAAGAAAGAGAAAGGACATAGTAGTGGAATAGGCAGACAAAGGTGGTGCTATACTAGTGATGGATAATGTATGGTATGAAGAAAAACCTGGAGATCTGAAAGATGAAACATACGAAGATGTGGTGGATAGAGGACAAGAAAAATATTTAAAAAAGCTTTTAGAGGACTGCATAAAGAAAGGGTTCAAGAAGTTAGCGAGAGAAGAAGGAAATTTGCCTAGGATGAAAGGATTTCCAAAAATCCACAAAGAAGTAGTGAAGTTGAGGCCAGTGCTTAACTGCAGGAATAATATGTTAGAACTGTTGGAGAAAAAGCTTAAGAGGATAGCCGGTTCAATGAGAGTAGGACAGGAAAGTAAGAGAGTAGAGAATGCGCAAGACGTTAAGAGGATGATAGATTAGGAAGAAGAAAGAACAGCACAGTGTTACTTAGCTTGGATGATAAAGTATGTTCCCGAGCCTTAAGAGAAAAGAAATAATGAGAATAATAGAAGGGAAAATGGGTGCAAAGAAAATAGAAAACTGGGACAATAAGAAGGTAAGAGAAGGATTAGAGGCATTGTGGGAGAATGGATACTGTGTAATCAGAGACAGGATTGTTAAAATGAAGGAAGGACTTCATATTGGATCTTGTTTGAGTCCAGTACTATCAGATATAATAATGAATCGATGGGAGAATGAGACGATAGAAAGAGGAGGAGAAAGACTGCTTCTTTTTGCCGTTATGTGGATGACTGTTTAGGAATATGGAAGGGAACGAAAAAGAAGCTGGAGAAATTTATAAGAGACATAGAAGATGAAAAGAAAGGGATTAAACTAGAAAATGAAATAGAAGTAGATAAGGAGATAAACTATTTAGATATGAAAATAAAGAAGTCAGAAGGAGGATAGTTTATCACATTCTGGTACCAAAGAGAGTGTGCAGCGAAAGTGTATTGCCAGAAAACAAAGTGATGCGGATGAGGGTACAAAGAAGAATTTCATAAAAAGCACGGAGGAAAGAATAGGAGACCTAAACACAAATGAAGAACAGAGGAAAAGGGATTTAAAGAAGTTCTGGAGAAATGGATACAACGAAGAGGATAGGGTGACAAGAAACATAGCAAGAGAAAGGAATAAAGAGGAAGAAGACAAGAACAAATAATGGTTTGAAATAGAAAGTCTACGGAAAGGAACAGAGAAGATAAAGAGAATGCTTCGGAAAGCAGGAATAAGAGCGTACAGGAAAGGAGCAAGCAGAATAATTGAACTGGTCAGGAAAAGCAAGAGAAAAGCAACACAGGACAAAGACGAAAAGTGTGTAATATATAAAGTAGGATGCGAGGAGTGTAACAAAATTTACATAGAAGAAACAAAGAAGATGGAAGAAAAGATAAAACAGCACGAGGATGACGTAAGATTAAAAGGGATAACAGTGCGATATATGAACATAAGAAAGTGACAAACCACAGAATAGGGTGGGAAGGAGCAGGGGTCATAGAAGTAGAGAAGAGAACTTTGGTGAGAAAATGGAAAGAAGCCAGAGAACTTATGAAGGCAGGAGACAAGGTGATGAATTGGAATGCAAGATTCTCGATAAATAATGAGTGGGAGAAGATTCTGGTTAAAGAAGAAAAATGAAAAGGAAGAAGAAAGAAAGAAAACAAACTCATAAGAAAAATAAGGATAATTAATGGCAGAATATATCCAGCGAAAAAAGTAAACTTTTAATTGGACACGTGCGCAGGTAAAATGTGAAAGTGAAAAACACACAAGTGTTAATTTTTAATGAAGGGGCGGTGCCTAAATAAAAGTTGATCTCCGGAGTGTATATAAGAGGTGACCAACTCCCAAACAGCCAGAAGGAGTGGAAGTCTGATGAAGACACAGTTATTGTGTCGAAACTGTAACGTGATTGTGTGTTTTGTTACATATTACCACATAGCCTTACTTAGTGTGTTGTCTTGTTTAAGTTTCCTTTTTCAAAAATTTTGAGCCGCTCGGACTGAATCCTGTGTTGATGTAGAAATCTCAAAGAAAAAGTGAAAAACAATTAGAGGTGTAGACATTCGTATACAAAATTCATTCTGATGTCTTGAAAACTGAAGTCGATAAAAATTTCTGAAGTTTTTCACACAGTCAAAATATGCAAATATAGACTTATACATGGCACACAATTAAAGATTTTCTTCCCCATTACTATTCGTCCTTTGGTTATGCGGCGTGGCACACTAAAAACCGACCCTGCACACTACGAGCCTATGCATAGTATTTGCAATACAAAGCGCAAAGGTTTGGTTAGGGAAATGTAATCACTTTACTTACTTTCTTACTGTATTTACTGAAATGATCTTGTCTTGTATGTTAGGGTAGATGCTGAAAATGACCACGTTGTGTTTCAATGCATCTTAGTGTACGCACTAAAATCTTATTACACACTTTGCCCAACTCTACCGCATCAGTTACCAAGCTTGCATTACAAATATTGTCCTTCAAGTCTTGTAATGCTCTTTTCTATTATTTACGTACACATTTCCTTTTAGAATACACCGCAGATAAAAATCAAAAGTGGTCAGGTCCGGCGAACGAGGGGGCCACAATCCTTTTGTTGAGAGTCGTTTCCTCTGTGAATCTTTCATGAATTCGTGGTAATGACTCGCGTGAAGTGTGACAGGTCACCCCATCCTATTGAAGCAAGGTATAGGAACGTTCATGGTATAGGAACGTTCATTATGGCGATTGATTGTTGACCAGTATCTGAAGTTTTGGATGTTTACATGTTCTGTTAGATGGAACGAGACTTCGTCACTTATAAAATACAGCATTTCGGCCAATATTTCATCATGAAACATTTCAAGTAACTACGCGCAGCTATTCACACTTTTTTGCCTATCTCCCTTTTTCAGTTCTTAGACACATGTCACTTTGTACGCCTTCATCCGTAGATCTTTTAAGATACGTTGATAAGAACTGCGCGAAATGTCCACTTGATGCGACAATTTCCTTGTCGACTTCGTTGGTCTCTGGATCATTCATGCTTGAATATCAAGGATCACAGCAGGTGCACGAACAGACGGAGCTCGATTCTTTTCTTGGTTCCAGAGTGCACCTGTAGTACACCACCTCTTCACGAACTCCCCTATATTGCTCCAATCCGGTATGGAAACTCCAGGAAACTTTCTTGCAATATATTCTGTGTTTGTTAAAATGAACCGATAGACGTATAGCCTATGCCTCCACTATTGCGATTATTTCTTGTAGGGAATCCATCTCGCTGAGATTTACTTTATATGTCTTAACAAAGTCTTGACGGCTTTCGTACTGAAAACTGACAACACACTACACAAATGTTGTCGCAACAATAGACAATAATGCTCAGTTTGCCGGTCTCTGGCATGCTGTTTTTCCGTGCGCCACTCGCTATATATAAATATCCAGTATATTTATATTTATGCAAATGCCTCAAGAAAGTGTATATGTCACGCGCAACCTGTTCCCCAAGTTATTCGTATTTCGTTCTAATCGCACTTGGCGTGTTCTTTCGCCTATGTCTGACTTGACCAATTAAAAAAACTGGCTTAACTGCCTTTTAGACGACGTAAACAAGCGGCTAAAAACAAATTGCAATATTTTACGAAAACGTACCATGGACCGCAAAAGGGTTAAAGCAATCATGATAGTCATTTAACACTTAACAACTGGCAAGGCGGCTGAGTGGTAGAGCACTCTGGTGCGTGGGTTCCAGGTCCATTCCCCGGCTAAGCGAGCGTGTGGTGCGTATCACTTGATTTTTGGGGGTGATCCTGTTTCCTTCTCATTCAGCCTATTATTTCGTCATAGTTAAATTGCTTTAACCCTCGGATGCATGTGTGGGGTCATTTTGACCCCAACATGCTTTTATTTCCTAGTATTACAAGGAAATCTCACTGAAAAATCCTGATGTTCTGTGACATCTAAGCAGGATGCTTCAACTACAAAAGAATGTAAACACATTTGTTTTGCAAGTTATTATTATTTATTTTTTTACCATTTTTTATCATTACCCATCTATTACATATGTGGGGTCAATTTGACCCCAGTTTCAAAATAGTTTAGAAACGTTCAAAATAAAAAGTTTGGCCTGGATATAATGTTCAGCTATACCCAAAGTAGAGAAAATCTTTTAAAATCAGTATTCCCCGGTGGATAAGTGATTACTCTCACCGCCTTGTAATCAAGGGGTCCCGGGTTCGATTCCCGGTGGGGACACATGTGATTCGGATCCCACGTTAAACTGTAGGTCCCGTCCTTAGGACGTCATCATCATCCCATGGAAGGCAATGAAAAACCACCATGGGCTCATCTTGCCCAAGGACCTTCGGGTCAAAGACCTGCCTTAGGGCAGAACAACAATCATCATCATTCGAATTATCGAGGGATGATGATGAATCTTTTTGTAAAACTGGATATTTTTTATAAGTTTTGATTTCGAGATCTTATTTTCTCTGGGAATAAACTTATGCTCTTGTAAAATTTCCATAAATTCGCATATTGCTGCAAGTATAGTAAAAATTTGTCGCGAATAAAAGGTTGTTTTATCTTATTTGAAAATATTTTTTTCCACTGTAACCTGACAACACTGCAATCAGTTGTTGTTGACAGACCGCGTGTATAGTCGGACGACATTTCTACAGTGCTCCGCTCTCATGTTTGTTTGTGTTGCAGAAACAATTGCACACCGTGTGTGAAAGAACGCCGCATTTTAGGTTTGAACAAGTGCATGCTTATTGCTTTTACGTGATTTTATAAAATCCTGTTTATTAGACTGAAAGTGCCATAGACAGTAATGACAAAAAGAGGATTGTCTCTAAATGAAATAAACGAACTGCTTACGGAGGAGGATGATAATGGTGTTGCCAGCAACTTGGACAGTTTTGACGAAGATGATGGAGTTTCAGAGGAGGAAAACATTCCGAGGGAAGACAGTGATTTTGAAATGGATAATGGTGGTGATGATGATGAAGAAGAAGAAGAAGATGCAAGGGATGAGCAAGCGTCTTTCGGTATGATTTCGAAGAATGGAATTGAGTGGAAAAGCAAACCACCCGGTGTTCACCAGACTGCTAGGCACAACATCGTAAGGAATGTACAAGGTCTCCCGCGGGGCTTTGTCTTGACGTCACCCAAAGATGCCTTTGATTTGTTCATTTCCCGTAACATTTTGGAGGAAATTGTGCAGTGCACGAATTTAGAAGGAAGAAGAGTGGCAGTGAAATCAGTGAAAAAGTGGACTGACCTAACATTAGAAGAGCTTCAGGCTTTTATTGGCATCCTTCTTATCGCAGGTACTGAGAGAAGTTGGGATGTTCCTATTCGCGAACTTTTTCTCAACAAATTCGCTAATCCGAAATACAAAGCAACTTTTGGCGTGAATCGTTTCGAAGATATCAGAAGACTGCTCCGGTTCGATGACAAGCGAACCCGCGCTTTGCGTCTGGAAACTGATCACATGGCTGCATTTCGATATATCTGGACACTTTTCATAGAAAATTGTCGAAAAGTTATGGTTCCCGGAGTTTTCCTCACGATTGATGAACAGTTAGTGCCTTTCCGTGGGAGATGCAAGTTTGTGCAGTATATGCCAAGTAAACCAGGTAAATACGGCATTAAGATCTTCTGGTTGTGTGATGCTGAGAACTTTTACGCAAAAGACGGTTTAGTGTACTTGGGACGACAGCCAGGGGAACCAGTTCAAACTAACCTCGCCAGCAACGTCGTGAAGACATTGTGCTACACGCTGCGGAACTCCGGCAGTAATATCACAACTGATCAGTTTTTCACAAGTTATGATTTAGCTAAGGAACTGTTGGTACAAAATGTAACTATTGTTGGTACAATAAAGAAAAACAGACGTGAAATTCCACCTGCGCTGGTCAATGTTAAGTCAAGACAGCCTAGCACATCACAATTCGTCTTCAATAAAGATGTTACCCTAGTAAGCTACGTACCGAAAAAGAATAAGAACGTCATTCTACTCAGCATCATGCATCATGACACAGGCGTGGATGAGGAAGATTCCAAGAAGAAGCCAGAAATCATAAAATTTTACAACCAAACAAAGAGTGGAGTTGACGCCATGGACAAATTGGTTCAAACATACACCTGTAGGAGACAGACGCGTCGCTGGCCAATGGCCCTCTTTTATAATGTAATCAACGTAGGCGCTCTCAATGCATACACATGCTACTTATCACAACATCCGGATTATCATTCAGGGATCAGTCACAAGCGCCGTGTTTTTCTAACTGAGTTGGCGAACGAACTGATTCTTCCTCACATCAGGCTGAGGTGCCACAGTTTGAACCTAAAGAAACCAGTGATTGATGCGATGAAACTCTGCGGTGTAGAGAGGGAAACAAAGGCATTGGCTCCTACATCTTCGAACAAGAGAGTAAGATGTCAGATCTGTACAAGGGAAGAGGACAGGAAGACATCACAGCGTTGCAGCAGATGTGAGAAGTATGTGTGCAAATTTCACAGTAGTGTGTTAGTAGTGTGTTCTGAATGTCAGTGATGTGTATTGATGTGACAAAGCCAAAACATGGGTACTTTCTTCATATTTAGTGTTGTTTTCCTTGCTCAAGAAATCTTTTGTTTCAAGTAAGATTATGGTGCTGAATTGCCGCTCGGATAAGTGTAAGTGAACTGTTACTCATATTAATATGAAGAAGAGTTAACTATTTTTAACTATTCGGAAAGCGAGGAAGAGGAAAACAGTTAAAATATCTGAACAATATTTGTAATTGGTTTATTCCTTATATTAATGAATAAAACGCGATAACCTGAACTATATACCTTGCCTAATGTAACCTAATTTAAACAAACTTAACATACCTCCGCATTACCTAACTTAACCAAACCTAACGTAATCTAATTAACCTAACATGCATACTATGTTATATTATTATCAACCAAATATTGCGTGGGGTCAAATTGACCCCACATATGTAAAAGTGTAGAAAAAAAGCGACATGCATCCGAGGGTTAATCATTGTATCCTTTAGCCTAAATAACACAATCGTATGACACTGAACTGAAAGAATTCATTAGCGCTTAATGTACCTAACAGGTTCTTCAAGCGACCTGCGAATTAAATTTTGGAAATACTGCTGTACCTATGTGACTAGCGTATGATAAAATATGTAGGTAAACCTTAAAAGAGAAACAGTTGGGAAGTGGATAAAAAATGCATTTTATTGTACGTTATGTTTACGTTCTACGGTAAGTTTCGTTATGGAATATGAAAATGCTGTAGATTTACAATAGACTACGAAATTGAAATTGCAGGTAGTATTTTTATACTTCAGTTTGCATCAGAAGGATAGATCACATGTTCTTAGAATAAAACAATATGTGAATACACAGTTAATAGCTCTGGCACTTTTTTGATCTATTCAGAGCAATTAACTAACTAACTCTATGGCCTATGGAACCCGAAGGTTCAATGACGCGTTCACAAAAGCTTTCCACTGACTTCTATCCTTAGCTAACTGCATCCAGTTTCTACTCTGTATTCCAATCTCTGTGAGATCCATCTTATTATTGTCCTCCCATCTGCGATTAGGTCTTCCCAATGGTCGTTTTCCGATTGGTCTTCCAGTCAAGACTTTGAATGTGTCTCTACTTTTTTTCCATTCTAGCTACATGACCCGCCCATCAAAGCCTCCTAGACTTGACGACCCTAACAATGTTGGGTAGACCATATAATTTATGTAGTTCCTCGTTATGAAGTTTCCGCCATTCACCATTCTCGTTCCTCTTGGGTCCGAATATTCGTTTCAGGATCTTGTTCTCAAATACTTTCAGTCTATGTTCTTCCCACAGAGTAAGTGACCATGTTTTGCAGCCATACAGAACAACAGGCATGATTTTCGTTTTGTATATTTTAAGCTTCAAATTCCTCGACAGAATTCGCGACGACAAGAGATTTTGAACCGAATAGTAACACGAATTCCCTGCTTTCATTCAACATTTTATTTCTTCGTGAATATGATTTTCCTCTGTTAATATTGATCCTAGATATTTGAAAGTATCCACTTTATCAAAAGTATTATTTAATATTTTAACGCATCCATAATTTGCTGTATTCCGGTCCCGGCGCACTTCCATGTATTTAGTTTTCTCTGCATTTACTTCTAAACCCATGTCCCTGCGAGTGTTTAATAAGATCTCTGCATTTCTTTCTATTGTTCTCCTATCATCTCCTATTAAATTTACATCATCAGCATATGCCATAACCTGATGAATTCC
This sequence comes from Thermobia domestica, assembly GCF_964235325.1. NCBI lineage: Eukaryota > Metazoa > Arthropoda > Insecta > Zygentoma > Lepismatidae > Thermobia > Thermobia domestica. The sequence goes on along the minus strand of NC_137466.1, from coordinate 6,569,231 downwards.
GTTCAACTGTAGGCCCTGATTGCTATCTTTGATTTTCCTTATAGCGTATTCCAGAACGAAGTTAAATAATAATGGCGACAACGCATCTCCTTGTTTCAGGCCATTTTCGACGTGAAAGCTCGTGTACAAAAATTTTCCTACCCGGACTTTACTTTGGGATTCATTTAAACATATCTTAATTAATCTAATTAGCTTTCTCGGTATTCCAAGTTCTGCAAGAACGTTGTATAATGTTTCTCTCCTAACCGAGTCGTACGCCTTTCTAAAATCAATAAATAGTTGATGTACCGGGGTATTGTATTCCCACTTTTTTTCCAGTATTTGGCGAATGGTAAATATTTGGTCGATAGTTGATCGATTTCGTCTAAATCCGCACTGATAATCTCCAATAATTTCATCTGCGTATGGGGTCAGTCTTGCTAACAGAATATTTGAAAGGATTTTATAGGATGTTGACAGAAGAGAAATGCCTCGATAATTATTACAGTCAGTTTTGTCGCCTTTCTTGTGAATTTGAACAATGATTGATTTTTTCCACTCTAGTGGCAATTCTTCCTTGTTCCAGATAAGGAGAATGAGTTTGTGTATCTTGTTCCACAATTTTTCGCCTCCAGCTAAAATTAACTCAGCCGGAATTTCATCTACACCCGGAGATTTGTGTTTCTTTAATTTCTTTATAGCGGTTTCTGCTTCTATTCGGTTGGGTTCTGGAATATACGGTTCTGCGGTGTGTATCTCCTTTTCTCCACGAACACTAGTTTTTGGTTGCGTGTTAAGCAAATCATCAAAGAAATCTTTCCATCTATTTAAGATGCTATCCGTGTCAGTGAGAACTGTACCGTCAGATTTCTTTAATATATAAGCACGAGGTTGATAGCCTTTCTTAAATTTGTTGATTCCCTTATGCATGTCCCGTATGTTTTTATTTTTACTATTATCTTCAAGTTCCTTAATGTTAGCTTTCAAAAAATCCCGTTTCTTTGTCTTGTGATGTCTTGAAAACTGAAGTCGATAAAAATTTCTGAAGTTTTTCACACAGTCAAAATATGCAAATATAGACTTATACATGGCACACAATTAAAGATTTTGTTCCCCATTACTATTTGTCCTTTGGTTATACGGCGTGGCACACTAAAAACCGACCCTGCACACTACGAGCATATGCATAGTATTTGCAATACAAAGCGCAAAGGTTTGGTTAGGGAAATGTAATCACTTTACTTACTTTCTTACTGTATTTACTGAAATGATCTTGTCTTGTATGTTAGGGTAGATGCTGAAAATGACCACGTTGTGTTTCAATGCATCTTAGTGTACGCACTAAAATCTTATTACACACTTTGCCCAACTCTACCGCATCAGTTACCAAGCTTGCATTACAAATATTGTCCTTCAAGTCTTGTAATGCTCTTTTCTATTATTTACGTACACATTTCCTTTTAGAATAAACCGCAGATAAAAATCAAAAGTGGTCAGGTCCGGCGAACGAGGGGGCCACAATCCTTTTGTTGAGAGTCGTTTCCTCTGTGAATCTTTCATGAATTCGTGGTAATGACTCGCGTGAAGTGTGACAGGTCACCCCATCCTATTGAAGCAAGGTATAGGATAGAAAATTGCGTTTCTTTGTTCTAAAAGTTTTGGAAGCTTCCCGCCTGGTATCTGCGAAATTTTGTGTAGTTATTTCATTCGGATTTTGTAGCCAGCGTAATTTTGCCTGTTTTCTCTTCTCTGCTAGTTTTGTCCATTCCTGGTCGAACCATGGTTTGTTCCTACGTATTTCCGCGCGTCCCAATTTTTCTTTTGCTGAAATTTTAATGCTATCTCTAATTTCAATCCAGGTATCCTCAACACTAGTGCACTCCGAATCTTTTAAAGCCGAGAATCTATTCGAAACTTCAATCTGGTATTCCTCTCTTACCTGGCTCTCTTCTAATTACTTTAAATTGAATCTCTCCGTTTTCGGACAATGAATATTACCTTCATTCAACGATAACCTCTCTCGTATTATCGCTGCTACCAGGTAGTGATCAGTGTCACAATCAGCCCCTTTAAACGACCGGACGTCAATTATGCTAGATTGCCTTCTTCTATGTACTAGAACGTGATCAATTTGGTTGTGTGTTTTTCCGTCTGGTGATGTCCAAGTGTATTTATGAACGTCGCGATGTGGGAATTTTGTACTCTTCACGATTAGGTTTTTGGATGTTGCAAAGTTCACGAGTCTAACACCGTTGTCATTACTTTCCTTATGCAGACTTTCGTTCCCTATAATCGGTTTGAAAATATCCTCTCGTCCTACCTTCGCATTGAAATCCCCTAATAGAATTTTCATATGGTATCGCGGGAGTTGGTCAAATATCCGTTCCACTTCTTCGTAAAAACTGTCTTTTATATCGTCATCCTTATCTTCAGTTGGAGCATGTACATTTAAAACAATAATATCACACCACCGTCCCTTAATAGTAATAAAAGAAGGTCTGTCAGTAACAAATTCAACCCGTTTAATTGCTGGTAATATACGTTTATGAACGAAAAACCCTGTTCCTAACTGGTGATTTTTATTTCCTTCCCCGTAAAAGAACGTAAAATTTCCGGAATTCTCAGATCCATTTCCTTCCCACCTAACTTCCTGAACTCCTACTACGTCCGTCCTGTATTTCTCTAACTCACTCGTTACGGATTTTAACGCGCCTGCCCTATAAAGACTTCTAATATTCCATGTTCCAAATCTCATGTCCATTTTCTTTTGCTGATGTCGTGCCAAGTTATCAGTCCTTGTCCGAGGCTTTTGTGAATATTTCTGAACAAGTGCTTTTTTTTACAGGATGATGTTGTTAGCCCTACCCAAACCCCCAAGTTGGAGGACCACTCCTAGTCGGCTGTGTGCGACTGCTTATTCAGTATATTTGCAGCTTACCTCTATATCTAGAGGCCTTCTCCTCGATCCGCAACCTGAGGACGCGCCATGCCGTGGTGACAGGAACAAACGTTACACGGATTCAGAGCAATATTCAATCCAAAAATATAAGCAATTTTCAAAATATAAATAAATAAATCAATACATAAACAAAAACCTTCTGATTTTAATAGAGAGCTATGGGTGAAGATAGAATATTCTCTTCAGGTGAAGTATTAATTAAAACTTAAATCATTATAAACATATTTATTCTATGACGATAGCGTTTAAAGTTGGAACTTGATAATCTTGACGGCATCCAAGTTCAATAGAAGATTAACAAAGTAAATGCAAATTGTCTTGAATGAATTTTACATTCTAAAGGACGGTATGTTTTAATCTTTTACCATTTCTACTATAGAAATGAATATATAAGTAGAAAGTATTAGTAAAGTTATATTATAGTTGTGTAGCAATCGACCGTAGTTCCGGTAATGATTAAGTTCCACTTTTGGCTTGAATGAAGGATTAATTGAGTTGAAGACTATTTTTCGCGCTCTACACAGATTCTAAAATATTGCTTACCTGCCTCTCTTAATGTCTCTATATCTCTCGTTCTATGGATATCAATAATAATATCAAAAACAGTTGCACATTCTATCAGTTTCGTTTCAATTGAGACATTACTATTCGGCAATGTTCAATATTAAAACTTTATGAAATTAAAGTTTGAATAGGGAGTTGACGGTTGAGTTTCAAGCTATCCTTCGCTCTTCCAATTAATTCCCTCACTAAAGAGAAAGCTTTTTCTTACGAGTTTTGATTTCATATTTATCATTATATATATATATATATATATATATATATATATATATATATATATATATATATATATATATAGTTTGATAATGCACCTTCGGAAATAAAACAAAACGTTTTTGTAAACTACATCAATAAAGAATTTAGAGTACTTCTGCTTGACAACAAATTTTGAAGACTGACAACAATTATATTAAGAGTTTGAATTGTTATTGTTTCTTTTTGTGTCATATTTAAGATTACTTGTTGTCAAATAGTGAAGTATATTTTGTTCGATACATTTTTAATTTTCGCCAAACCTACGTATTAAAATTTATTCATCAATTTGGTTTAATTCGTTCGAAATATATTTCATTATCTATCAAATTTCAGTATTCTACCTTAAATTACGACAATATGCATAAGTACTTCAACGTTCATATAATTGTTTTTGACTTTTTCTTGTATTTTAGTTTATGCTGCAGTAAATTACATTTTAGGAACTTCTCAAAATACAGCTAAAATCAACAAGCCATTACTTAAGATACTTGTTGGCATTTCATGCTTACTCATCTTAAAATGTGCATGGATTATTGAATATATTACACTAGGCTAGAGAAAAACGCGTCTCTAATGTGTTTCTTTACAGATATTCAAATGCATTTTCATGACAGTAGTGTTTGCCAATAAGTCATTAATATTCTCACATAATTGTACAGCTTTCGATGACCATGACTACGAAGTAGGGCACAAACTTCCACAAAAAAGAAAAAACAACATTAATCAAAACTTGAAACTATTATGTACGTTTAAACTCCCAAAAGTTTATATGGAAAAGTTTCTTTTTCATCGAGAAACATATCTGATAAAAAGGTTCTTCAATGCATATCAATTCCTTAAGCTATGATACTAAGAACTTACATATATCGGTTAACTAATAGAGCATAAAGTTGAATATGAGCGTATTTTTATAAGCAGCCACAACAAGAGATAGTATTATAAAGAGCGACACTGCAGTAAGGATTGTAACATTGTGAATTTATCTCCATGATTTTCGGTTGAGCTTGTGGTTAATCTTGAACTTAAGCTGGAAACGCTATTACATCCAACGCTATTACATTACAACGCTGGATGTTGTGGCAATTTCTCAGAAAATCACGGATTTCCTTTACAATCTTTTTCCTAGTTCAATTATTTTTATTGTGTATTTAATCAGTGTAGTTCATTGTCTTTGTTTTTCCTTAAAATGTCCAGAAAAGTCAGTTTTTTTTACATCTGCAGTCTCGAGACAGATTCGCTCATATAACAGACATAATTTGTGTTTACACCGCAAATTATCTTGCCACGTATGAATATTATATACACGAGTAAATGATATCATTACGCATATCATGTCTGTTTAAAAACTAGATTCTTTTAAGCCTTCTAACACAAATTCACACAGGTATTTGTTTCACGAGTGTTAGGACTAGGGACGTTAACACGGATACGCTCGGTCCGTACCTTTCTTTTCAAATAAGAAGAATAGATATATCGTTTAATGGGTAACTAGCATGAATTCATTATTTAGACTATTGAGGTTTTCCTCGGAGGAAATTATCTTCTAAAATAACCTGATCGTTTTGTGTTTTCGGTAACAAATTATTTCATATATTATTAATGAGGTATTTATTTATGAAATATGAAAACGACGGTTTAATCATTCTAAAAATAGAGTTCGGAGTTTTACCCTCAATAACACATTACCCTTGTGGTTTTCAGGAGAAATTAGTAATACGACATTCCCAAGCCATTAATAAAGTACTAATTTATAAAATGTGAATAACATTGGATGAGTCTTTATAATTATTTATTTATTTATTTATTCAAGATCATCGGAAAACAACTCACCAGCAAACACGATTTGTTTCTTCCGTCCAGTGTAAGCGCGAATAATACAACTATATGTGATTGTCATTCAACTCAGTAAAGAATTGACACACTTATATTGTAACTTACATAGATCGTGACATCTAGGTATGAGTTAAGACTTTGCAATGCATTTAATTTTCCTTAACTTTCATTTAGAAGCGTCCGTTCATATCTGTCTTATCTTAGTCCCCACTCTAGAATGATTGGGTAGCACTTCCTTCTTGCAGCGATGTACAATTGTTATATTTCCTTAGAACATACTGGCGTCAAATGATTAACGACTAAACGTAAGGTTATGCAATCTTCAAATGGAACTTCTTACCTACAATATCAATCATCCCACGAATAACACGCATCTCAGTCACAAAATTAGAAACTCTAAATTTAATTCTTACTCTTGCAGAACAGTTTGCATCTCCTGTACTTTTCCTGCAAGTAGAAAAGTAAGACACAACAAGTTAAAGAAACGTGAGAAATAAATCATATGACTAATTTGCATCAACAAATATATTAATTTGAAAATTCATTTTGGAAAGGTTACTTTATAACCTCAACTAGTAGTTGTAAATTGTCTAACGTGATATACCTCCAATGTAGCTCATACAAATGTGACGGTAACTTGTGAGTATTTTTAAAATTAGTATTTTTTTGTAATTACAAGTGCAATAACGTCGTAAATAATTCTTATGAGTTGAATATCATGTATGATACAGGAAAAGGAAAATGTAAGTGCAACTGGTACATGAGAAATTAGAAGATTTGAATGTGTTTTCCCTAATTCTGTTTACTACACTGAAACTTTTATGCAAAATCTGTTTAAGAGAATGCATTCTAAGGCTAGTACACGAACATACTTAATATAATGTGTTAAATGTTTACAATTTTTTGTTTAAGTTGTCAAAGAAAAAAGTAATATAAATCTCTTTTCTTTGAATAATTCCGAAATTATATTCTTGATATAGCATTATTTTCTTTGTTTTGTGAGATTCAATATACCTAGAAGCATTGGATTAAAGGAAACTGTAGAATTATTTATTTTGTAAACAAAATGTAAGCCTCATTAAATATAATGAATAATGGAATACCGTCTTATGTAATATAACCAAATAAAATAAAAGTCAATTTACTATGGGAATGCAGAGGAATATCACTACAAACCGGCAGACTGAAAAGTACAGATACTGGTCATACTATTAAGATGGAAAAATTAGAGTACTACTTAAAATATTACGTGGTAATTGTTACGCACAATCAAGTTAAACAATCTGAAGATAACACTAATGGTAATAGCTCTAAACGATAGCAAATTTTCTTGAAAATGAAAAATAATTATTTTACGTTGTAATTAAAAAACTTTAATGTTGTAATCATAACTCTGAAGGACTTGATCATGAGGATAACAAATTGCATTGCCAAGAATTCTAAATTTCAATTTTTTAGACAAAAGTACTATTTCCTCAAAATTAAAGAAATGCCATATTTTCAGATAAGTCATTCTTAATCAAACTACTTCACATACATTTTTATTAAGCATTCTGCCTATTGGCAGGTTCTGCGACTAATGATTTTTAAAATTTTTCTTCTTAATTTTTAGTTTGAGCCTGGAAATGTTTCTTCCACGTTCTTGATTTTCAGCTTCCTTTTTAACTTCCAACATTTTCTTTTAATTTTCGAGATATTGATGAGTTGTGTTCTTCTTCTCCGTACTCCTCACTCTCCATCTATGATGGTATCAAGATGACAATTTCATCAAAATATGTGTCCAATCTAATTTGATTCTCTACGAATGATGGTGGCTAGAAACGTCTTCTTCTCTCATATATATATATATATATATATATATATATATATATATATATATATATATATACAAGGCGTTTTGTCTTTAAATCAAGGTGTCGGTACGCTGCTGAACCTCAGGTACATAAAGGTTAAAATCTTCCATACCTTTAAGGGTAATAATAATATTAATGTGAAGTAGCATATCACTGTAGTCTTGTAACTAAAAACTCTTACGTATATATATATATGCTTTAAAAATTTCTGATACTTACATCTTAATTTTATAATACAGTAAACGCATTGATAATCCATAGTTGTTAGTGATTTGTCTTTTGTTTTCTTCTATTTTTGTAAACGGGCGAAAGTAAAGTATTGTTTGTTTTCAAAAGGCATCAAGAGTTCCACAAATACTGAATTTCAATAACAACACACATACGGTACATTGTTAACATAATGTTCTTCCGAGTACTAGTCATGCTACCAAAATATTCTACAAACCTTTACTAAATTAATGGATAAACTTAGCGAAAACGTGTTGAGAATGTTTTCACTTAATTCTTCTCCTAAGAATGAATAGGTACAATTAATTGAATACATTAAAACGGGAACTGAGTAAAGGCTCTTGTGAGGATAGTTTACAGAGGTTCGAGCCGAACAGAATTTTTGTACTGGCTTTCAGCTTAGTCGATTAGAAGCTGTGGCACTAGTGCTCGTAATATCATCTACACAACTTAAAGCTAACTTATTTACTTCTACACTATACAAATCGTGCTTATAACTTCTTATTAAATTCATCTTTTTATAATATTTTTTGATTGAACAAACAATCTTTATAATAGTTAAATGAAAGTTCTTTACTTATAGCATTTTTCTTAACTCCTTTTGCTTTTTTACAATATTTTTTTTCAAACTTGATTGAATGCATTTTTGATCTTAAACCAACAAATTCTTCCATGATTGTTCCTTTAAGTTCATCTTTCATCTTATCAAGTATTTTCTTATTGATTTGAGATATCTTATACCTGCTATCTTTGGAGTAATCACTCGTGTCGAAGTAATCAATATATTTTTTCATGTTCTCGTATACATTTTCTGTTTGAATATGGTATATATAGCTCTCGGTATCTGTATAACATACTTCTATTTTGTCTTGGTATTTTGGCTTCATCAGATTATAATGGAAGTTGTACATTAAATATTTAGATAGATCTAAAATACTCACTCCGACATATATTGGTTTATTGAAAGTAAATTTTGTTTTATTCTTTATGGTTGCACATAGATTCTCAGAATAAATAATTCTATCTTTAAAATTTGGTTTAGCAATTAGTTTTCTACTCTTGCTGGATCACATTCTATAGGTTTACATCTCTTTCTAATATTTTCCATAGTCTTTCCAAAAACTGAATTGTTCATTAGCTTACAAAAGACTCTCTCAAAGTCATTTGTTGCTCTAGTTCTCATCTGTGTGTCTAAATCTATGTAATTCTTTAACCAATCTGATTGTTCAAACTCTATTACTCGATGAATTTCTCAAGTTTTAATTTAAGTGATAAACATTGTTTTAAGTTTCGATAGTGAATTACATATTTTTTCCTTATCGTATAAAGTTGTTAACAGTTTTGATTGTTTTCAACCAGGTGGACACATGTTTTGAGGTGCTAATGGGTAGTCTTTGTGATAGTCATGTAATTCTTTAGGATATTCAAGATCAACTTCTAAAATGTAATCTTTTTCACAAATATCAGGAACATTTACAAAATCTGTTTCTCTTATTCCGTCTTCACTTAACCATCTAAATCCCTTATACGTTAGATATTGGTTAGTTGCTCACCCATACAAGCTGTTAGCATCCATTTACATTAAGTAAGGATCTTCTTTATTTCCATTGTAACCTTCCAAATATTTGTTGTTTGCTTTTACATATCTTTTACTATATTGTTAAATTCCACCTCTTATGCTTTTCTCTATCATCAAGACCATATTGTAATCTGTGAGCAACTCTGGTTTTATATTTGTCGTCTTTAACATTGCATCCCAAGCTAAACCTGGTGCTGTCATATACCAAGCTGGATCAAGACCATAAGCTTTAAGACATGTTTCTCTAAAGTTCTGAAACACTTCTGCTAATAACAACACATCAGTTTTTAGATATAGGTCATGATACTGTTCAAGATTATTAACTTTAAATGTTTTCTATACTTTCTTTACATGCTCATAATCCTCGTCACGTATATGTGTGTTGGTAAGCTTGTTGCAGAATGCTTCCTTTGGTGGTAATAGTCTCTGTATACACTTATTCCAGTCACTAACATAATCGTACGGGTAAACACCTTTTCTTGTTACAAGGTTAAATTGTTTTTCATTAGGGTAGAAGTGTTGTGTGTGAGTCATTTGTTCTCTTGTTAGGTTTGATGATAATTTGTCTAAAATACATGCCATAAAACTAAATGAATCTACGAATTTTAATTTGATTGTTCCAACATTTTACTGAATGATATGTAACGTTGTTCGTTATTAGGTATTAATTCTATTTGCTCTTTATTACATCCTAGTTCTTTTATAAACAAGTGGGAGTCATATCCTGATAAGTTATGTATAATCACTGGTACAGCGGGGGACACTTCTAAACGGTACTGCCATATGGAGATTTACGGCTAAGGTGTACCATTTAGAAGTGTCCCCCGCTGTACAAACTTAGGCATTCTAACTTTTAAATTACAGTTGTTACATAATGCAGCTACAAACTCTCTTGTTATATGATCATGATGTTTAGCTTTATGTTTTTTGGAGTATATTTTACTTTGCAGTAAGAGCAATATTTAGATTTGTTGAACTCTTTTAACTGTTTAATTGTTAAAGGTAATTCGTTTTCTCTATATATGTTCGATATTTGTTTGGCTTCTTTCTTTAACACTCTTATGAACTTCTTAGCTGCATCTTTACCTCTATACACAACAGGATCTATTTTACTTCCATCACTTTTTACAATATAGTAACAGAATCCAGATGGATTATGCTGCTGATATTTTTTGGCATATTATTCATATTCTGGACAACATTCTTCGCAACTCATAGCCGCATGTAATAGACATTCGAAATCAGCATAAATCACAAATGGCATCTTCATCGTATATTGATAGTTCTGAAATTCAACGTATGTATCTTCTGGTGGCACTTCTATCTTAACAACTTCGTGAGTAGAACAATCTTTTTCGTGTTTATATAATGCACTTTGCGAGTAGATGTATAATAAACATCGATCACACAAATATTTTCGAGCTTTCTTTTTTCTTATTTGGGTGCTAACTAATCTACTTAGGTCTTAAATCCAACAATAGTGTGTTTTATTTTTTCTTTTATATATAAAAAATTCACATGGGTGTCTTTATTGTTTTTAGTATGATTTAAAACGTACACCATATATTTTTCGTCGTATGTATAAACGTTAAACGATACATCAAGTCGTCCTTCAATTTTTGGGATATCAGTTAGTTTTACAGGATCATCGATACCTTTAAATCTTTTTCCAAGTCTTCAATAACAAGCATGTACTTTGACGGTCGTTGTGGGTGGTTTTCAACAGGTTGTAATGCAGAAACAATTGAATACAAGAAAGATTTTTCATCTTCCTTCTTTACATTAACAACACCATTTTTTCTTTTGATTTCCCTTGGTAGTTCTATGTATGATGTTCCTCTATACGGTGCATATTTATTAAGAGCTAACTCTAAGTACTTTATATTTGTAAGAGCGCATCCAGAACCTCTAGCTTGGAACTCATCCATTCTTGCTCGTAATAAATCTTTACCATCACTTATGAATTCTTTTAGGTTGGTTGATTGGAATACCTCTTTGTTGCTACTGTTGATGTAGAATTTTTGAATTTCTTTACCTTTCTTATATTGACAGTTTATCAAGAGATTAACCTTTAATGAACCATGTTTTTGTAAGCTGATGGTTAGTCTATTTATTAAAGCCTTTGATGTTGAAGTGATATATTGTTCTAGAGGATCATGGTTTTTGTAATCAGTTTTGAATCTCCATGTTTCTAATCTTGATTTAATTGCCGTTTCTTGGAGATTTACATCAATTGCTACTGATTCAGGTTTCACTCTTTTTTCTTCAAATATCTCTTCTTTAAATGGAAACAGTTTTAAACTTCTCTTCCTAAGTAATCTCTTAGATTCTGGTGTTTCAAAGAGGTCTTCCTGAAACGGAAATGTTTGCCTACAGTTTCATTTGTTTTGTTCATCTTCATTTTGTCTAATACGGTCAATAAATTCTGCTTTTCTTAATCGAGAATAGCCTTTCATTCCCTTTCTTTTATATAAGTTTTTCAGTTCAACTACTGAATGTTTAATTAAATTATTCATTATTATTCTCTCGTTTTTATTATATAAAAGAAATAAATTTAATCATTTTCGTTATCTAATAGAATAGCTAATACTCATGTGACGTGGGAAATCTTAATGTTTGTTAGTATATTGTATTAGTATACGGCTTTCATGGGATTACACCATCAAAGTCACTAATACTAAAATAACTACCAATTCATTTTTGCTATTATTTTTACAAATCTTCCTTATCATTATCATTACTATCATTTGTAGGCTCGAGCTCTTTGTCACTATCGCAATTTGATTCTGGTGTATATCTTTCTAGTGCTCCATTCTCTTTTTCTTTTAACAACAATTCTTTTTCTTTTAACAACATTTGCTTTTCCAGTAGTGCTGCTATCAGTTTAAAATCTTCATGAATAAGGTTAAGTTTATTACAGATCAAATCACATTGCCTACCCTTATTTATTATATACAAAAAATAACAAAAATGAATAATTATTTTCTTCTTATTATAAACAAAAGAGGTTATGGAAAGGAAAAGTATTCCCCAATTTAAACAATACTGCAGAGAGAACAATACATGGTTATTCAAAACTTAGGAAGGCAGACATACTAGCCATATTCAACGAGCACAGAAATAAGTCTTTAGCAACAACTGCTCCAAATTCACAACAACCAAGTAAACAAGATAAAACAATGAAAAATAAAGATGAACTTATAAAAGATAAGATTCAATAGTTAAATCCTGAACGTATTGTAAACTACTTTCAAAATCCGCTTTGTAGAAATATAGTTATAGATGCACTTAGTAGTGGAAAATTCAGTGAATGGAAACAAATTTCAGAAATAAAGGACTTATCCGATTACCTTCTACATACCTTCGAAAACAAGATACATTGGTATTTAGTTACATCAAACCAGAAACTATAACTTTCTTTTATGGAACGTTATGAAGAACACATCGATTGGGCCAGATTATCAAACAGAAAAGGCTTAGTTAAACACGAAGACATTATTAATAAGTATAGTGATAATTTTTTCTGGGGCAAATTGTGTGAACGAAGGTATGATTCAGAGTATTATCATCATTTAAAACCAGAATTCGTACTAAACCATAAAGAACATACAAGACAATATATTCATTGGGAACACTACACGTATGAATACGCTCAACAAATGAGTTAAGATTTTCTTAATGATTTTAAAGAAGTTGATGGGCTCATGTTTAGTAAAAAAGTAACTGGGGAAAGTATTCACAAAAAAAACTATTGAGGTTTGTACACAATTCAAAGAATATTTGCATTGGGGCATACTTTCTTATCAAACAGATTTACTCAAACTTACGTTCCTAAAAAAACTTTAAAGGCAAGCTCTGTTGGGATATAGTTTCTAAAAGTTGTCGCATCTAAGGAAAAGAACTAACAGCCTTCTTGAGAGAATTTAATTTTCTTATCCATTGGTAAGCTATTACACCACTGCTAGATGAAACACACGTGAAAAAATATCAAAATAAGGTTTATTGGCCAAAAGTTAGTTTACACGATAAAAGCGAAAAATTCATTCTTGAGTTCGAAAGCAAAGGTTTAGAATTAAACTGAATAATATACACTTGTTGCGATAGAAAGTTCTCTGAAGACTTTCTAATAAAAATCAGAGACAAGATCGATATGCTTGAACTCTGAAGAGTATATAAGCATGTTCACGATTCTCTCAAAAACAAATTAATACTACTCTCAACAGGTTTACGCTTAATAAAAAACTAAGAAGAATACCCATTATGTAAAGAAACAAGAACTCAATTGTATAAATCAACGTGTAAGCATGTGTTCTGTGTTGAGTGTATGCTTGCCTGGTTAAAAGATAATAACAGTTGCCCTTTGTGTAGAACAGTTATTAGACTTAACAACAATAGCAACAAAACATATCTTGAATAATATCCTGAAGAAAATCTTAATTTTGATAGCCCGGTTCACTTTGATTACATTGAAGAAGAAGAAGAAGAAGAGACTTAGGATAGCACATTTTAACTAGCAACAGTGAAGATTGATGTTGAGTAACTGGTCTTAGTTTTAAATTTGTTAAGCTTTTATGAAATAATAATCATAAAAGTATATATTAAAAGTTTCTACATTGGATTAGATATTAACCGATCATATAAACAATCTATTTCTTTAACCAAATCTTTTAATGGGGATGTCCAAAACTCATTAGCCTAACCTTTACGAATATTTAGTTCTTGTTGCATGAAGTTGAATAACTTAATACTGTTAGGATCTCTAAACGTTTCGTATATTATCTCATGATCTGAATATTTTTCTTCTGCTTCATTAAGAGGTTTATATATACTTCTTTTTTGACATCTGATAGCATAATAAGGGAAAGGATCATTAAGTCTGTTCTTCTTGTATATGATTAGACAAATATCTTTTGAAACATCGTCTGTATATGGTGCGGCTATTTCTTTTAAACCCCCGTTTCGAATCCTTAATCTTTCCATTGACTCTTCAATTTCTTCTACTCTTGATTGTAATTTTTCAATGTATTCTCAATATTGTCTAAAGTCTTGTGTGAAATAGTTTTCTATAATATCATAGCACTTGTCATAAAAGTCTTGTGATATCCAAAAAGCAATAGAGAGAAATATCTTTTTATACATATATGTTCCTGAAATTAGATTCTTTATTTCGTTACCACCTAGTTTTACTGTGTAAGATGAGCTCTCAAGTGGCCGGAATCATGGGAACTTCGAAGTTTGTTGTAGTAATCTAATAACTCTTTTGAATGTTTATTATCTAACCAGTGATCAATCCTTTTACCGCCTCTTTGACACAACTTAGTGGCGTTGAAATATCCTGTTGATTTGTTTATAATCAATTTAAAATCGCCAAATATACCATACCACTAATTATCTTTAATCTGTTCGTAACATATCTGATTGAAACTTTGATCTATACTAGCCATTATTTACATCGATACTAGCACATCTTACAGACATATTTTTAATGACATTCTAGTTGAAAGTTTTCCATTACACTTTAATATAAATGATCAGTTAACAATTAGACCATCCAAAGATTCTGATCAAAAACGTGGCAAATTATTATTGCTTATTATGTATATAGAAAGAGAAGATGAAAATGAAAACGAATCAAGCAATAATGATAATGTTAGGAGTGTAGTATTAGGTAATGATGAATTTTAAATTTCTATATAATAAACTGGATGTATTGTGTTAAATGTAAGAAATCAACAGATACGAAGAAAAATACCATTAGAATAGAACAAACACAGAATGGAAGATATATTAAAATGTATTTGTTTTGTATGTGGTGTTACTAAATCACATTTCGTTAAAAACAAAGATTGACTAGAGGAACGTAAATGTATTAGAGAAGACATTCTAGAAGAAATTCACAAACCTTCCAGAAAAAATCTTAGCTTAAGTGTTATTGTTAAAGGTATAGATGATTTATGGCAATCAGATCTTGTGGAAATGGTTAGTGGAGTTTTAAAAAGTGTTTCCAAGTTAAATAAAGGATGCAAGTATTTGTTAACGATCATAGATGTATTCTTGAAATATGCGTTTGCTGTTCCTGTTAAAGATAAGAGCGGTAAGAATGTTACAGAAGCATTTGAATCCATATTAAGAACGAGAAAACCTAGTAACTTACAAACTGATCAAGGCAAAGACTTTTACAATAAAGAATTTAAGGAGTTTGTTGGAGGAAAATCATTTCTCAACCTATAGTATAATAAAGCTTCTGTTGTTGAGAGATTAAATAGAACTCTTAAACAAAACATTCGGATGAAATTTATAACACGGGGAATTTATAAATGGATAGAGGTATTACCAACACTAGTTAGCGAGTATAATTATCGTATGCATAGAACAATTGGTTTAAAACCTATACAAGTTAATAAAAAGAGTGAGCAAACAATATTGGATAAGGTTTATAAGAAAGACTATAAGCATCATAAACCGAATTATAAGATTGGTGATTATGTTCGTATAAGTAAATGGGAAGGGTTATTTGAGAAGGGATATACACCTAATTGGTCAAAAGAAATATTTTTTATTAGCGAAGTTATTCCATCTAATCCACGTACGTATAGAATTAAAGATTTAGAAATTTAACAATTTAATACAATTATAATGTCAAGAGTAGAGTCAAGTTTAGAAAATCCACTTACATATAAATTTCAATTGTTTAGCGGTTTAAAAGTATGTGGATTTACTATACCATTTTTCCACATATTTACTTGCATAGAACGTATTGTAAATACCTATACATTTATGTGTATTGTCTAAATATAATAAAATATTAATAAAATAACATAATACCGTTCCGAATATACATTTTGAAGACGACTCTGGGGACAGCAATAATAATATACTGTGATACAGAAACGAATTTAACTTTGATATCGGAATATAGTAATAAAATGCAATTTTCTTTGTGATTGTACTAAAATTCCCGGAAAATTCCCATTTTTGGGAATCTTCCTAGGAATATTCCGAATATTCCCAGGGAATATTCCTGAAAAATATCTTCCCGGAAATTTACCCATCACTACCCACAATCCACCATGATCCATTATAGCCCACCAATCCAGTTTGACCTACTCTGAACCCACCTTGATTGAGGGTGATCCACTCTAATCCGCGACCCAACGTGATCCACTCTGACACACTAAGATCTGATATAAATCAATGGCCAAAGAAAAGACTGACAGTTTTGTCATATCAGATAAAAGCTAGTTGAGTTGAATCATAAGTCACAAAAGAAGCTTTAACAGACATTATACGGTATTACTATAGCGCACTGTTGTGCGTGGAGACATTTAGTCTCAGAAGCTATAATACATAGAGAAATGAAATTAGGACAACGATAATCCAGAAGGACATAGCAATTTAAATGATTTTTAAATGTCACCGCTCCTGAGATATAGGGTTCAGTATTTTGTATACACGAATTTCTAACCTATGACCAAAAAAACTGAGCTTAAACAAATGTTAATAAACACTTTTCAGGAATTGTGGATACTTCTGGTTGCTATCTTGAATAACGGATATTTCATTATCTCAGCGTTTTCTTCAAATGTTTTAAGTAAACTAAAACATAGTTTAATAGTTAACGCAAAACATAGTTAATGCTCTATTATAACACTTGTTGTAGGAGTAGTGACCTCCACCGTAGATAGAGCAATGTAAGTTTCTGAAAACTTGTTCCCTTAATGCGAATAGAATACACAAGAGGAACTTCATTCCACTTGCCATCTTCTGCGTTCTATAGAGTTTTCCTTCCTTGATTACGTACCAACGTGCCTGCTTCTCTGCCTTCGTCTCTGCTGTTTCTGGGTGTTTAATTTCACTCATAATCGGTCCAAAAAATGTATCCTTCCTTTGGAGTTCCGCCACATCCACGTCATCACTAAACGTTATGTTTACTTCGAGGTCTTCTTTATTAATGGGTAAGGGATCTAAATCAACATCTTCCGATGTAGGTTGGATATCATTATTTCGTGATAAAACATCACTATGGTCTTTTGTCGCCAGGGCAGTGAACTCGTCTGTATTGGTATTGAGCCATTTCAAGGCTGTATCTCAACAACTTAGGTGAGAGTTTCGGTGTAGTCTGAAGATATTTTATACACCGGCAGTCCGTGAAAAATTCACATTCCTTATTATATAGATAGTAGTTAAAAACTTTGAATGCACTAACCACGGCTAAGATTTCGAGTTCTACTATATGTCTTTTCGCCTCCAGTGGTCGCAATACTCTGCTATAGTACGCGAACGGAGTCCATTCATTATTTTCTTGCTTTTGCATCAACACAGCACCTTAGTCGATGCGTCCGTATATACTCGTGTCTCTAAATTCTCTCGAAAAGGTGCTAGTAGAGGTGCATTTAACAATTTATCTTTGAATTTTTCGAAACTCTTTTGATGTTCCTCTGTCCAAATGAACTTGTGATTTTTTCTAAGCAATGGCTGGAAAACTGCTGCAATTTGTGCATACTCTTTTCAAAATTTTCTAACATAGTACGTTAAACCTAGAAATGATTTTAATTCCTTAGCAGATTTCGGTGGTTTGCATGCATTTATCGCCTGAATTACCTTAGGACTGATTTCATATCCTGCTTCACTTACAATATGCCATAGTGGCAAAACTTTCTCCTCCATGATTTGACACATGTCAACAGATAACTTTAAACTGTATTTGCGTAATCTTTGGAAGATGGACTTCAACACCGACACCATTTTATCTTGTTCGTTAACGTATACATACAAAGACATCGTCCATGTAATATGACACCTCCTCCGGACTAACGTTAGCAAGTGTCATAGCCATGATCTTTGTGTACATTGCGGGCGATTGGATGTATCCCATGGGCAGCACTTTTAATGCGTATGCGCCCACGCCTGGGATATTAAATGCCGTGTATTGCCTAGTCTTTCGTTATAGCCACTTGGTGATAAGCACTTTTGATGTCCAAGACGCTGAAAAATTTGTAACCCCCCATACACGTTAAAATTTTATGTATGGGAGGTAGTGCCACGGAATGGAACCTAACATGGGCATTGATATGACGACAATCGAGACAAGCTCTGATCGCACCAGAGGGTTTTTTGACGAATAGCACAGGTGAATTATATGAACTCTTACCTTCCTCAATAATATTTTGCTTTAACAAAATATTGATCTGTTCTTTGGCCTTTTCTCTCAGTGCAATGGGGATCGGGTACTGCTGTTTTCGGAAAGGAACTTCTGTTTCCTATTCTATCTTATGTTCTACACCTTTCACACGACCTAGAATATTGTCCTTCCATGCTAACACGTCTGCGTAATCGAAACATAATTTTTCTTATTTACTTCTAATTTCTGGTTTTGTCTTTACTCCAAATTTTAATCTTCATTTGTCATAATTCCTTCTTGAATCTAACATCTTCTCTATCTCATCCTCTTTCAAACCTTTCTGCCTTAACTCTCTCTCACTCATGTATTCCTCAGCTTCACCAATTTTCATATTTCTGGCTAACATAATAACTTTACTGGAGGGGTTTATGAATTCTAATTTCTGATTTTCCTTAGGCAAAATTGCTCTCGGTATTGATACGTCATACTGATTTTCTAGTCGCCTATCTGGTTCCAATAAGTATTCGTTACTATACCAAGAGTTCACTAAATTCACTTGAACGGTCGTCCTAGTTCTTGGTAATAACTTCACTTTATGACTTAGTGCCCATGTCGGTCTTAAACGAGTTCAAATACTAATTGCAGTATTCTCGGAAACTGATCTCGGTTCCTGATCATTTTCGTTTTTCTTTTTGGGTTTTCCAAATCTTTGCACCAATATTTTACTATTACCATAATCGATTTGGCAATTCTGAGTCTTTAGAAAATCGTTTCCTATCAACATTTGATAAGGAAAATCTTTAATAACTCTAAATACTTGATGGAAAGTTTGATTTGAAATTTTGAACTTTACAATAGCCAATTTATTAATTACAAGAACGTTTTGGGTTATTCCGCGTATCTTAGTTTTCTTAGGTATAACTTTCGAAATTTGGTGGTAATAATTCTTCATTAATAATAGATATTTGCGATCCACTATCTAACAAAGTTTTATTTTGTCTATTTTCGATTTCTAGTGGCAAGTATATCATGTTATTTTCTTGTAATACAGAGGCTATCACATCACGTATTCTGCAATTTCTATTCCCTGTAAATGTGCCTCTTTCATTTACAGTCCTACCTAGTTTAAATTTTGCGTACCTATCGGTTGATAGTACGTTGTACCATTCACATGTGCAGGTACTACTTGCACAAATCTTTGCGGGTTCTGTTCTTGTGGGCTTTGACTTTGATGACAGCACGTGTGCTGACAATGATTATCTCTATGCCAGTTTCCTTGCTGACCTCGACCTCTGTTACCTCGCCAATACCCGTTCCGATTTCCTCGCCTATTAGAAAATCAGTTGTTGTTTCTATTGCCTCGAAAATTATTTTGACCCCTTCCGTTGCCATTACTGTTCCAAAACCTATTGTTATTATTTCGGTAAGTATTCCTACCATTGCCTCTATATTGCCTGTTATTTCTAAAATTTTGATTTTTTGTAGGCTTACTGTCTCTATTCTCACGTTTTTCATTATCCTGGGTTTTCGCTGATAATGCAATTTGGAGTTGATCGATTTTCTTCTCTAATTCAGACAAGTTGCGTCAAACTCTGCGGTTCTTCCTTTATTTTATTTTCGTCTTTATCCTATCGAACTACTACACGGTCTAATTCTGAATCGCTCTCATCGTCTTCAAGTTGCTTTCGAATTTTCTTTACCAAATCTTTTGTCGTGACTCTACCTGTTTAACATTTCACCTGTTTCTAAATTTTACACTTATTATGTTCTATTTTCTGTAAATCGTCAACAAATTTATCTAAGCTTGAGTAGGCTGTATTCCTTACCTTTTCCATGTAGTAAGGGTGTAGACCACTCACTGTTATGCCAATTTTCTTTTTGTCCGACGTATTCGAGTCTAGTTTTTCACATAAAACTAGAATATCATAAACATAGTTTATGATTGCTTCGTTTTCTTGCTGCAATCGTTCGCGTATTCTATCTTCTATGTCAAGAGTAACATTAGATCTTGTAAATTCTTCTAATATTCCGGCCTGTAAATCTTTGTATGAAATTTCGGCTAAATTTTTACGCTTAAGAAACAGCTTTATCCACTGTCTCCCAACTCCTTTGAATATACTCGGAAGTAATTCTTTTCTTTTGTTTTCGGCGACGCCTGCCATCTGACATGCGTCGTCGAATTCATCGAAAAAAGAAATAATCTCCCCGTCATTTTTTGATCGAATTTCGGAAGCTTATTGACATCAGCATATAATGTGACATTCGACGCCATGTTTACGTTCTTGGTGTTCTTATCTTTATTAATTAAAGTGATGGATAGTCTTCCGAAAAAGATTTCACCACCAGGCTACTCGGGAAATTGAATACTGGGTCTTTTCCTATTACATTTTTTGGACTCGCGGGCTCGACGGCTGTTTCCTGACTACTTATCTGTTCTCGTCTTTCAGGTGTCCTCACACTAAACAAATCGTCTATTCGAATACCTTTGCTTGCTTTCTTTGCCTTCGTTAACACTGTGTTTTCAGTCATCTAACAATATCTTTATCACTTATAATAAACTTAACTTAATAACTTAGTGAGGGAGGGAGGTGAGGGTTAACCTATTTACTTAAACACTACATGAGTCTTCGTAAGCCTGTCGGGATTCGATCCAAAAATTCGCATCATACCAATGGTGAACGTAGGATTAAACTTGAAATTTCTTTATCATACTACTAACTTAAACTTATTCTAACCTCGCTGGGACTCGACCCGAGTGTCTCCACCATAACAATGTGGGTTATTATTATTGTACTCACGCCGGGAATCGAACTGATAGCATCTCCACCATAACAACCTCCTAACGTCGTGCCTATAAGCATGGGGATAATCGAAGAGTGACGTTCAGAAGTTGCTACCACTCATTATCCAGAATGAGTAGGTTAATGTTTTAAGTTAGAGGAAATTATAATAAACTCTATGATTTGTTTGATAAATGTATTAGTCTAATTAATGTCATAATGTCTGAGTGTATGTTCTGTGTGAATGTTGCCTAACAATCAGATCACAAATTGTAAACGACTGGAAATTGAATCACGATCTACACGCACATAGCTGAGGCACACATACCTTCTTTATGCGATGACAATCTGGATTGATGTTTGGAACTCCTCGCCTCTGGACCTCCTGAACAGTATTGATGTCAGCGTGTCTTCTCCAACGGAATACCAACTGAAAGCCAACCATTACTAGCGGACTATAGTTGGACTTCAAACGTAAAGTAGATCACCCTTGATCTACTTATGGTCTTGATAGATCTCAGACCACTGCTAGCCTACTAGTTCTCCTCGGATGTGTCTGGTCCGTCTAATCGGCTTCTGATCCAGATCCTCTCCAACAAGAGGTTTTTGTTCACCAATTCCAGACGCTGGAATTCGCTATCTCGTTCAATTGTGTTTACCTTTGTTTCAACCCGTATTACATCGTGACCAAATTCCCAGACTGACAATCGCTGCAGATATGAAAGTTGTGCCACATTCAAATTGTGTCAATGTTAACAAACTAGATTGCACATTAATGACATTACAATTCTCGATTTTATCTTTACAAAACAAAACAAACAAACAATCTGACGATTTAGCGCCTCGCCATGCTTTCAATGACAACACAACATAAATACAACCATTTACGTAAACAAACAAATGCACGTGTTTAATATAAAATAACATAACATTATCACAGTATTTTAATCTTTTCAATTTTAATTATAATAAATTTTTATCTCCGTCACCAAAAATAAAATCTTGAAATCCATATACCGCTACAATATTAACCACAACTTCTGCTCTCTCTGTCTGTCTGTCTCTCTGTCTCTCTCTCTCTGTCTAAATGAACTACAAATCTTGATTTTTATCTTTTATATGGAGTTATTCTAAAAACATTCGTTTTAATTCTAATCGTTTTCAATAGAAGAAAGGTGTTGGAAAACAATATCAAACAGTATGCCTATATAGGCATATACTGTATAGTTCGATTCACATTATACAAACATATTTGCTGGTAGTGAAGCACGTTTCTTGAAGTAAGTCATCCATGGGAAGGAAGTGGGGCAGCAGTGGAGAGAAAGGCCATGACTGTATTGCATACACTGAATGCAATCAGGCACTGACCAAATATAAACAATTCAACTTCTTTTGCCAGATAGCTCGGCAGAACAGTCAACCACGGAGATTCGAAAGAAAGGTATTATAGATTGATTTTGAAACCTACCTATTGCAGAGACCTTCATGCATTAGCGGATACAGAAGGTTCGTTGGTGGGGGGGGGGGGTTCGTTTCCTGAAAGATGAGCTAAGCCTTAAGGTAACCAGAATTTTAATTTCAAAAAACCGGACGCATTTGAATCCGGGTTTGAAGGGAGGTGTAAACTTGATTTCCAGTTTCCCTTTTGGAACCCAACATTCCAAGATTTTAAAAAAAATGAAAGTATATACTTTTTATAGATTTAAATTAAATACTCAATTACGTTTCGGAGGCGTGGCGGTGTCATGATTCACTTCACACATAGTTACCGCGGCATTCAGAATCGCTGTCCTGCACAGTACTCTAGCAAAAGAAAATATTGCATTCACGATGGCGTTTATTTTAATGAAAAAGTGTACAATTTGCTCTAATCATTTATATTTTGAATAGCAATTGAGGGACAATAGTTGAAAGAAATACGGAGTCGAACTACGCAAAAACAGATAACAAAGGTATACATACTTAAAGAATACTGTTTTCATTTCTGTTTATATCAGAATATACTTTATCAAATTGAAAATTGAAATGAAAACATATTATATTCAAACTGATCTCCAAGGATGTTTTACTGGCTACGTGATTATTTCCCGTGGTAGTGATTGCCCGAACATGAATTTCGTAGCTTTCCTCCGAAATAAAAATGTTATGTTTTTTCCCTTAAACAATTGGCCTCCTCATTCAAGAGTATAGATCTTATACAGGAGAATGAAACGAATACAGTTTCTTAAGCATAGTACTAGTCATCACTGTATAAACATTGTACTGTTCTGGTAATAGGAACATGGAGCGACGGACAGTTTGAAGAAAACCTACAACAGTAACATATAAAGAAATTCATTGTAAATATAAATCCTATACAAATATAATATCGTAAAACAGATCTAATTTGTAATTTCTAAAAGGAAAACAAAATAAATCAGAAAAGAGTAAAAAGGAAATAATCAAGAAACGCGATTATTCTAAATTTAATTTTCCATTGCATAGAAACCTTTACTTTTCGTGTCTCATGCAATTAGCTTTCAATCGTTCAACATCAGCCGGAAGCAAACATGCAGATAGAGCAGAAAATAGAAAAAAACATACAATGAAACTGCAGACATAAGATGGAAACACATTGAAGAGAACGTTCTCATCACAAGCAATTGATTTGCTGAGATAGGGACGCCAGATCCTTCGAACAACGCCAAGCGAAGTTACGAATAGAAGCAACAGCTTGTATCACTAAGCTTTTTACCTCGGTATTTCAAACTCGCAACACCTCTGTGTGCGAGATACTCCGATTTGTCTTATTTTGTTATTCAAGCATATACGAATCGGAAGAAGAAAATACCTAAAATGAGAAAAGGACTGTCATAGACTTTTAGGGTATTTTAGAACCTTAGGAGACACCCTCGTGGTCCTCCCAAAAGAGGGAAAATCACCGAAAACTTCGCCCATACAGAAAAGAAGGAAGAGATGGTTGCCTAGCAGTCTACGATGCTGGAGTCCAGATTCCTAATTGGTCGCCGCCCAGAGCTAATCTCCAAGCAATTTAGATGCTTAATGGACTAAAGACCTTCCCACCTAATTTTTCGGACTAATACAAGTGCCACTTAACAACTTTCAGGAACTGTGTATTAGTGAAGTGCTAGTGTGAGTGTTAATACAGACTACAACAAACTGGAATGGATGGAACTAAATTCGTAAGTAGTACTCATTTATTGGCAAATCCGAGTCAGTTGCAGTTTCTATTACATATACTCTCCGTTCTGCTCTCATATCTGAATGTTTCCATTTAGGCTGTGTTGTTTCCAATCCAACACCAACCCAAAATTTTATCGGGAATTAAATTTCAAATTAGACTCGTTTTAGGAAACAAAGGCACTCGCATTAAAGCCTCACACATTGCCTTTGCTGTGAATGTATGTTTCCTTTATACTAACATATTTCCTCCTCGAAAACTGTGTACCTTTCATTCACCCAAAATGCTCTCCCTAATAATATAAAAATGAAGATACGTTCTAGGTTGCAGGTACGGAAACCTCATCTAGACAAGAACGTTCAATGTGCGCTGTGCCCTGAGACCAGGTAAGACTCAGGAGCATATGCACAGAACGTGGTGCCGAAACCCGTTTTACTCACAACGTGGTGCCGCACCCTGCTCGTACCCTTGTGGCCACAGGCTCACAACGTATTGCCCGAAACCCGCTTTTCCGTAGTGGTCCTGCGGACAAACAACGTGGTGCCGAAACCCGCTCGCTTTGTTTATGGCTGAACATCAGTGTGTTTGTTTTACTAGAATGACGCACTCCCAATGCTCTTGGATTTTGTGACCGGAGTTCCCCGTTCATTCCCCGCCAGGGCACGAGTCCGGATCCGATCAACTTTATGGTCGTTGTCGCCCTTACGCCCTAAGCGTGGTTTTGTGCAAGGTTCTGAAACTTCGTCCTCATGCCCCCCGTGGATCCCCTTTTGTTGGCCGCACTACCTTTTCTATGGATAACTCGTCTCGAGTTCGACGTTCGCATACGTACGCCTTTTGTGCTGTCTGTACTTTTCCAGATATTCACTGAACTAAGGACTATGTTTCACACATTATCCATACACAGACCATTATAGTTAGCGTACCATTTATCGCGGTTATTTACTATCCCATTTTGATGCTGTCTAACCCATATCCTGCAATTCTCTCGTTTTGTCGTGTCAGCTTCAGCTGAGTTACGTGCAGACGCATAACCTTTTACTTGCTTTAGGTAAATAACCTCCTTATCATCATGAAGCATGTCATCTTGCTTGTTTGTGTAATTGTCTTCATGGTTGGTAATGGTAGTTCTTTCTCAGTCACGCTGTCCGCGCAGTATTCACTCCCATCTCTTGGAACAGTGTTTCAATCCCAGGACTTGGCCCTTCTTTTTTCGAACACCTATTTTGTACCTGTTCGTATCCATTTGGATTTTGGCTTCCAAACTTATCGATTGTCTGGTTGCCCTACTTGGAATACACATTTGTCGTCTCATAGAGAAACGGATCGGGAATTTCATGACAGGATTATTTCTCAAATCCCTTGTCATTTTCAACTCGCGGAAAAACAAGACGACTTAACTTGTTCCAATCGTCGTACGAAAAGGGCTGTTATTCCCTTTTTACTTGGTATTACCTTGGTATTGCAGTACTTCTTAACCATATAAGTCATTAGTCACTGTAAAGGTATATGCACAATTTATTAAATAAAATAATGCAAATTATGCAATAACAAAAATATCAATACTAAACTTTCTGTTACACAAACTCAACAGAAATTTTGTCAGACCTAGTACCAAATACATATACTTTTTATATGAATTAAAATTATATAGAATCAAATATATGCCATTATAGTGCATAAGGACTTAAAAAATGAAATCCACTGAAAGATTCCCAAAGCGATTAACACAATGAACGAAATATCACAAATATAAGACCAAAGTGATGTTTCCCTTCATTACTGTACACATACTTTCTTAACATACCGACTGGCAACATTATTTGACAATAGCAGATGTTTGCAAAATTAAAATTAAAATTTAATTTGAAAAATTCTCGTCTTTCAACGAAATTACCAATAGAGAAAAATGTACATATAACTAATTTTTATTTTCATCTCAGATATAATATGAACCCCCGTTTGGTCCACAGACTAACACACTTGTCTTTGGTGCACCTGGTCCCTGGTTCGATTCCCGATGGGGGTTCAGTTAAACGAAAAAAATAGTTCGGAATCCAGAGCCAGGTGAAAATATAATTAGCTTTGAAGTGTTCTCAGTTTTAAAAAGAAAACACAGAAATGTGCATATATTCGTTATAATAAAGTTATACTCTATTTTCACGTTAATATATTAGGCTATAATGCATTGAACTGCTACCGTACTCCAAGTTATTCTATTTATTCATACATAGAGATTGTTTTTTTTTTTAATCTCCGTGGGTTAGTCTTTATGTGAAAGTGTCAAATTCGGATACATCATGCGCATAAATCAGTTCTGTGTCATGACCTGTAACTTAAGAGGATAATAGTTCTGCTAGAAATTTACAGGATAATTTGTGAAATCCTACTGAAACTGGACGTCCATCTAAGCCAATAAAGAATAAAATATTTCCTTTTATATTCTTCCTATACATTCAGTAAAAAAGTGTGCTATATTAAAGGTACTGCAAATTATATATTTCAGAATTTAGAAAGTACGCAACTCTTCTGTTAGAAACAAACAACAAATTTCACAAATCCAACAAACATGCGGTAAATTTATATTTACGTGATGAATCAAACATATTACTATATAATTTCTCACGCTTCGAGACCTTAGTTTTCATAATGATTGTTGAAGAAAGTTAGTATTCACTCATATTTACTCACATATGAATGAGATTCAGTGTTGATTATGTGTTTAATATTTTTAACTTAAAATAAGTATTACGCTCATATATGTCTTGATGTATGCAAAGAAACATGAAAACAATAAGGCATGTGCAGAGATACTCTGCTATCGAAACTCTGAAACATTATGAATACGTATGACTAATGGAAAGCGATATTCTTTGAATATATTAAATCATGATGAACTATCTGGGTCTGCTGAAGTGAGAAATAGCTGCACTGTGTTCTTCATAATTCCAGTAGAAGTTATCTAATTAAATTTCAAAGTACATTTTCCACGAAATGTTTCGTTTCAGGTATTTGCTTCTGTATTTCAGCTATTTGTTAACACTTGACAATGTTTGTGGTTCATGGATCTTACGGAGCAAAAGATGTTTCCGGATAGAGGTTTCTTTTATTTATCTACATGTTATAGCTCTAAATGTGCCCTCGTAA
This sequence comes from Thermobia domestica, assembly GCF_964235325.1. Taxonomy (NCBI): domain Eukaryota; kingdom Metazoa; phylum Arthropoda; class Insecta; order Zygentoma; family Lepismatidae; genus Thermobia; species Thermobia domestica. The sequence continues at coordinate 6,541,755 of NC_137466.1, read as the reverse complement.
CAATCAGCTAAGTCCCATATGAAATAACTAATTCCGAAACAAACTACAGCTAAATTTAGTTAAAATTATCAGGTAATTAAATTACGTGGACAAGATAGCATTTATTATTATTATTATTATTATTATTATTATTATTATTATTATTATTATTATTATTATTATTATTATTATTATTATTATTATTTTGTTAGTATTAGTATTAGTGTGTTTAATTTTCTACGTGATTTCATCCATTCTTTCTTCATGTTTCTTCCTATTTCCGAAATTTCTTGTTACTTTTCATACTTGTAATTTTTAATTGTTATAAAATTATATCCAAGCACTGCCGATAAAATGTAATATAAATGTGATGGATGCAATACTCACATGCTATAATGCATAATTGCAATTCTTGGTTTTATGCAGTCCCGGGGACAGTTACAGTTGAGTTGATCCAATTGTTCTAGAAATATTGAAAGTCGAACGATAATAATATTTTGGTAGCACACACACATGTAGTATTTAAGTATAAACAAAATAGAATAAGATAATATATACGATACAAAAACACATTAAAATTTTATTCTCCTTCGTTGCTAGACATCACATTTTATTTTTAAAATATTTCAAAGTTTTGTACGTGTTATTGCATAATTGAAAAGGAGAAATGAGTTTGAAATAGTTTTATGTTTGCAACACATAACCTAAGGAAAAGCTTTTGAAAACTCTCACTTGAAAATGATTGCACGTACTTTATTTATACCAATATTTTGGCACAATTTCTTCAGTTAGTGTAAATACATGATTCTGTATAAATGAAAAACGAATTTTGAAGAATGATACTTTCATATACTCAAATGTTTCTCTTTCTAATGTTCTCTAATGTTTTCTTTCAGCTTCCACCAAACATATTACTTATTTTCACTTCCCGATTACGTAACTTCCTATGAATGTCGAAGAGTAATCTGAAACTTATATTATTAGTTTATCTCTCTTCATTTATTATTTGCCTTTTGTCTGCTAATAATCTTGAAGTTTTAGCTATTTATATCTCATTTACAATTTTCTAAGTACGGAACTTCGTATCATTTTTATTTAAATAAGTAACGTGATTGCGTTAATTTGATTGCTCACTCATAAAGTCATCGCCAGGAAAAAAACTAAATAGCTTTTGTGTAATAGCATGTTAGTAATGTTGAATTTACCTTAAAGTATATGTTCGTAATATACAGAGTACACCTCGGTGTAAAATAATTTGTTACATGTTTCGGAAACTAGTATGTAAGAAATTCAAATATTAACAAACGGAAGTTTATGAGACATACATATATAAGACAATAGTGAAAGATTTAGTAATAGTAATTAGTTTCAGATTTCGAAATGGTTATTTGCAGAAATTTCAATAAACTGCAAACCATTTAGAACAACTATCTTACAGCCAAACTCTCAGCACTACTTAAAAGATGAAATTTGAAATGTACAAAGCATTGTGAGTGGTAGTGTATTTATTCGATGTTCTCAGAGACTTAGGTTGGCACTTCACTGTAAGGAAGGTCTTATCTTATTAGTCATTGTAATTATTGAACACAGTGTCATTAAAATACAGTACACCATTAAACAAAATATATGATGAATGATATTCTGTTGCAGACATAGAGTGGAAATTTCTGTCCACGTGCTTTGTGCCTTTATAATTTAGACACATAGAATGTTAATTTCAGCATAGAGATAAAACCATGGATGCTAGCCGAAAGTACCACCCTAACTTTAAAGTTTTCAAACGTGTAAAGTATTTTAGTAAGATTCCGCTCAATTGGTCTCGGTCATTGAAAACCCAGAGCAAAATCTATAAAATATGTCGAAAGTCGGGAATATGACTGGAAGAGTTAAATGATTGATAAATAAATATTAAAATACATATCTCGAAATAACAACGTTACAGAAATGAAGCAAACATCAAAATGATCGCAGTAGGACAGCACCATAACACCACAATTAAATAAATAAGTAGATAAAAATTAAATTTCAACATTTAAGTGGTGAATAAGAAGTATAATACTTGATAAATTTATTTTTGAAATAATAAAACATTGTTATGTTTTGCGAATTTCTAATATACGTTCATTTGCAAAACTAACGTTTAGTTCTTAAGATGGACGTCTTCGACAAAAATGTTATAGTATTATTATGGAGGATATTAGAAGCTTTGTTACATGTTTTTCGTCGGTAGATTTTATTCATGATAATAATTCAATGTTATTAAATACAAAATTGGAATGGCAATTCAATTCTCAATTGTCAATTCTCATTCATATATTGACTTACCGTGAACGAAATGGGAATAAGCAGTTGTGAAATAATTGTAGAGTTTTAAATATAGAAATATTTTTATCAATAATAAATAAGTTCCAACATGAAGAAACTTGTACATCATATAAGAGATTGAAGTATGACCGAATTAAATAAAATTAATTTATATAGTGCATTTGTGCGTAGAATGACTTTATTTAAGTAAAATTTCATTTTTCTGTGTATGACGTCATAAGTTGAAGAATGCACCAACTCCATCAAAATATTTTATTTTCAAAACACAGAAAGAAGTTAAACGACTGAACGTTCCTTTTCCATAATTGGTCTTAACGACTGTTCCTCGCTATTACCCTTTAAAATTAAAAATACACGAAACCGATGTACACAGTGAAAACTATGCATACATATCTCTTGACTTAGGATGCTTTCCAATCAAGGCCTTCAATTTAATATACATTATGTTGTATGGAAATGTTACGTAATCAAAATGGTGTATTTATTTAATTCTAATATTAGCATCTAAACCGTGACACTTTGTTTATAACTCAGCAAGGGCCTCAAAGGTATTTCCGTAATAAGTTGACTTCCGCTAACTTTCAAGATAGTGAGTTTTTGTTCTAGCGTCTGTATTTTATTTACGTATTGTTTGGAAATTACTTAGAAAATACAATGAAATAGAAATGATAACATAGTATTGTCGCATCAAATTAACAAAAGCTTAAGAAAAATCCGAAAACGTTGTTATTAAATGGCTGAAAAGCTACTAACTGTGCTTTCTCGTTGTTTGTGACTAAGGACAGATTAGCTATTACTAAACTTTTATTTGCAACAAATCTATTTTCCTTAACGAAAAATCTTTCTAAACCTAACTACTTAACTAGTAGAATTCCATTGACTTAGTACGTTATTGCATTTTAGGAGATGTATTAAGGAGGATTATGTGCCGCACATAAAGTGTAATATTTACAAGTAAATAACCTTTAGAACATTTATGCCGACGAATAAAAAATATGAAAATACAAAAGAAAGAGACTTAGGATGCTTTCAAATTCAAGTCAAAATATTTATATTTAGTTATAGAAAAATAAATGTGTTGCAGCAATATTTGATTTAGTATTTGTAAATGAATAGAGAACCAGGAATAAGGGCTCTTACAATCATCGATATTACATCTACTTACAACCATTATTTGCTACTTAGCAATAGGAAATAAAAGAGTTTCTGTTTGGATTATTTAAAGTGTAAGTGACTCCAGCAGCTCCAGCAACTGCCAGCAGTAAATCCCACAAAATAAATATTTTAATCTATTCCAATAAGTATTATATTCACTTCGTTTAAAAACCCCAGCGGAAATTAAGAGGGAGAATAAGAAGATTTAAATTCCAGTTCGAGATCTTTAATTACGCTAATTCGACTGCAATATAAAAAGGATCCAAATCAAATCTATTTCTGAATTTCGTAAAATTTGAATTCAGGACTAACTAATTTAAATTGTTGCACATTAGAAATATGTTTTTCTTTTTCTCTTTCTTTTTTTGTAAATTCACTAACGCTTATATGAAAATACCACTTCAAACATTTTTAAGCACTAATAGGACCTTGTAATACAATAATAACTGCTCTATAAGGAAATAAGACTAAACGACATCGAAGTTTAAAATTGACCTTCCCAATATAATTAATGGAAAACAAAACGGCACCTCAAAAATTTTTCTTAAAGTGGTTCAAAATTTAATTTTAATTCTTTTTGGTGACTTACTGTTTAAAATCTACACGAGACTCTAAAAGTTTCTCAAAAGCAAGAACACTTAATCCCATTCTGCAAACCAATAAATGAAATAAATGAAGGAAGAAAAATACTACCACTTTTTACAGTACTGCTATTCTATCCAGAAACCAATGCGGAAGTTCTTACACATACAAAATACCAAAGTCTTCCACAGTCCTGCGTTTGGAGACTGACTTTCCTAATTGTGGCAACTATTTTAATGCAAAAATGAATTATATGAGCCGTAATCATTAACAGAGGCAAATAATTACATTTTCGCAATTTTTAACTAATTAACACTTTTTAAGCCTTTACGCGGAATTTTACAATTTATTGCATCAGCAAATTGTATTGTTTGACGATATATAGAGAGAGCTCACCAGATTATTTAGCACTATTACTTTAACAATTTTGAAACAATTTAGTTTTCATAATAAAGGTTAAAATCTGGGCAACTCTCGTAGCAAAACACATAGTTACATAATTGTGACTCAATTTTAAGCATCTAGAGCTCCTCTGTGGCTAAGCGGTTAGCGTACGCGCCTTTGGCGTGGGAGACCCGGGTTCGATTCCCGGCGGGAGCTCATGTGGTTCGGATTCCACGTTAATCAGTAGGTCCACGTCTCATATAGCCTCGCTGCTGAACGGGACGTTAAACTCAAAATCAACTCAACTCAATTTTAAGCATCTGTAATAATATCCCAACAAATTGATTCTTCTTGCATGTCTTTTGTTTTTTTTAAAACATTGGAACGTGTACACGTTAGATAGGGAAAGCAGTTTTCTAATATTTCGTGCTAAGTTAATTCTTAATTATTTCCAATATATTAAGATTTCGGTTTGGCACAATAAGCAATTTCTCACGAACATTGTATAAGATATTACCCTTATAGCCTATAGCGGTAATACGCTATACCTAAATGCTGAAAATATGTTAATATTTTTTTTATATCAATGTAGCCTATATATGTTACCGTTATAAGCACTAATATGTCAAAATTAGCAACACTAAGTAATTAACCGGGAACGGTAGAGTCTTGATTTGTGACGAGAGCGGTCGACACTCGAGCGCGTCGCTCACTTACAACATAATCGTTTTTATAGCTGTTTATGACTCTAAGGATTTATCTTTAACACATTTCTATAAGTTGACTTTTTGTGATTTATTATTATTATTATTATTATTATTATTATTATTATTATTATTATTATTATTATTGATTTCGCAAATAAAATTATAATACGTTTATATGAAACCGTTTCTGATTATAAGTTGTATCTATTTTTATTATTAAATATTTTTTATCAAATCAATTTCTATTATCCCTTATACAATACACTTGGTTGATTATCATTAGTTTTTATTATCGTTATCACACAAGAATTACGTTCTTTTAAAAAGCATTTACATAATCAGAGCGCGTTTTCAGCATATGCTCTTCATATATTCATACTATTCATATCTTTAGACTGCCATTTCTAATGAAATGAAAGATATAAAAATCTTACTGTAAGCACTCTGTTTATTTCTCCCGATACATGTGTATTTCTAATTAGACACTGTTCTGCTTCATGTCTCATCACTGTCTTGATGTCAGCCATTACGCTTCCAGCAAATGCTGCCAATGTATTTCCCAAAAATTGGAACTTCAGAGACAGCGCATCATATAGTTATCTTCTTCTGTTTTTTTTCGCACGTCACAGCTAAATCTGCTCTTTATTGTTGCCCATGATCTCGGAAAAATCACTCACGCCGTCAGTGGACAGATGAGCGTGGCGCTCACAAAATAGTTCATAGATATATACGTAATGGCAAAGCTACTCCAGCTAAAGAGAATGGAAAGACACTTGATTTCCTCATACTAGACACATCAAGAGACAGCGCCTCAGGTCTGTAACCTCACGACGGCGGCTATCAAACAAAAACACAAGCAAAGGTCAGCGATGTGTTCACAAGTCGACCGCTCCCGGGTTAGAAAAAAGCTATCCAATAATAATCTCATCGAAAATAGATAAACACGTAGCATTTTTAATAGCCATTTTTTTAGCTCGAACTATATATATTTTAGATCCCATCTCGATAAATACATTTACGTTAGAGAAGTTAGAAAATTGATGCACTCTTTACCACTGAAGCTAGTAGGTCATCATTCCAATGCCATCACCATTTGACAAATTAATAAGATGAATAGTCCACCATTTGTTCGGAAGGGAGATGAGTGGAGTAGGAATGATAAACAGCCAAATAATATTGTGAACAGTGGTTGCTTCTGCGACAGCTTCCACAGAGATTCAGCGGACTTAATTTGTCCATTGAGAATTGAAATTTACAGTTACATCGCAAATGAATTGACAAAAATTTCTTCTTTTTTCTTTACATGGAACAATAAGTCAAAAACAAAACCGACGCAGGACGTTTTTCTTGCATATCTAATGCGATTCAAAAGAAGATGCAACATCTGATGTTTATCATTTTGTTAAAGAACGTAATGTATTAATGATATAAAACCCAGCTACTTTCAAACCCCGTACAAAAGTGTTCTGAAAAATGCCCTGTTTGACAACGATGAAAAGAAGTTTATGCATCTAACAAATCATACGTAGAACTACGGACATATGTTACATATGTTATTTTCTCATAGTTTCTTCTACTCAAATCTGAAATGTCTTTAAGTATTATATCTGAGAATGTGTTTATTGATTTCAAACATCATATGGGTGATTATGCCTTCGAATACAATTTGTAACATTTATTGAAAATCTGGATCATGTTTGTAGAGATAAGTCGATATTTCTGGATTTGTTCCTCTCACACATTACTGTAGGTAATTTGAACACCATGAAAAGAAACCCCCTCCCCCCAAATATATATATATATATATATATATATATATATATATATATATATAGAGAGAGAGAGAGAGAGAGAGAGAGAGAGAGAGAATGTACGTTAATGAACTTTAATTGACATATTTTACCACTGTACTTCACAAACACATAAACTTTAGGCACTTTAACAGTGTGGGGTCTAAATTGTGATGACTACTGGAATAAGTACACTATTTTCGACTGAAAAGCTCATATTACCAACATCTTCAGTAACTTTCAATTTACCATAGTTTACCTCACATGTGTATATGCCTATGGTCTTGTAAATTATACAAACCAAGTATTGGACTTACATTCCCGACATACTTTGGCGTGTATGAGGCGCATGGAAAAATGCACACGATACTGTATGAAAGTGAAATAATGAGCGATCACTGGTAACTGCAACAAAGGACCGCACTACACTGTAAACATGAAAGAGAAAAACATCATCAAGCAGCAAATTTAACAGCAAACACACTCTACAAGACAACGAGGATCTCAATCTTATCTTACATAATAGCACGTAGAATGCGTTGGATTTATCTCTTTATCCAATGGTTATTATGTAGGTTTATAATGAAACGCTCAACTATTCGGCACAGTTATACGAAGACCGTCATGAGTAAAGTTGGGTTTTCTTTTACGATAACAGAGGATTTAGTCTAACTGGGTTCTAGATATATTCGCATTTGGTGTGAGAAAAATACGTAATGCAAAAATAAATGATGTCGAAATTATAATTGCGGTTGTCCGGTATTCGTGTTTTCGTAGGCATAATTTGCATGCTGATATGGACTTCCTAATTTATGAACTCGGTACAATCGCTCAAGATTCTTGTAACGCAAAAGTCTTCTCTACATGCGTCTTCTCAGATATTCGAATATTTTCCAGGTAGTACTTAATGAATGCAATTTGCGACTATATCAAACAAAATGCAGTATTAGCGAAGCAGTTTAAATGTAAGGATGTTGGGTTACGTAATTATGACACCTGGTGTCAGTAACCGAAACCCTTGAAGCATATTTGGGAAGCGAATTGGAAATGTGTTTCTGCTGTTGATATAGAAAATGTTCATCGTACTATTATCAGCAACGTTGTTCAATTTATTAAACTTTTATTGTAGAACAGCTTATTAAAAAAAACTTTGTGAGTAGGAAGTGAGTACCTTACACGGTTTGTATTACACTTCTGAGATAAAACATAATTTAATCGACAATTTCGTACCTTTAATATAAACGGTTGCATCATACATCGCAGTGCTTCATTTTAAATTAATTTGTATGGTTTAAAGCGTTATTTAGGTTAATCTAATCACTTGCTCATTCTGATGAATTGCTGCTATATCCTTCTATACCGCGACTATTTCCTGTATTATAAGTGATATGTATGGTTAAGTTTCAACTATCATTGTCACACTAAAATAACGCACGTCGAGAAACTTACTTTCGTCCTTATCACTGTAGTAGACGGAATACCCGACTTAGTTAAAGAAAAATATTTCCGTAATAAAATTATATACATATATATAACGAAAATCCTATTTTCAACTTATCTAAATACAAGGTTACTCATTTTCAAGCAGAACCCATAATCCATCAATGTCTTTCCAATGTTGTAAACTGTAAATTTTACATGTTTTGTTAGGCCTAACGTTTGACATTTTATTTAATCATTATTAATGGAAAATAAATTGAGTTTTAGTATGTTTAAATTAGGCCTACAATTTGGATGGCTGTTTTATTTATTTTAAAATTTTATTATGTGCAGTCAGTAGCGAAAGTATCTTACTCTAATTGATATATTTGTTTCAGCAAAATGTGTATAACAGTCATCAAGCTTTTGATGTAAATTTGAGGCTCTAAATTCTCTCCCCATAAAGGCGGTGTCCATTATATGAATAATGCTGTCCAATGAACAACGTATATCACAGACATATCAGCGTCCGTGTGTCATTCTCACTATACTGCGTATAGGAAAAATAATAACATGCGGTTGTGAAAATATTTGAAATAAACTGAAAATATCAAATCTGGAACAGTTGAGGAAAGTCATTTCCTATATCTTTCAGTTCTCATTAAAAATATATTCTATTTCCCATGATTTGAACACATCTTTTTTTATCCACAGGAAATGATTATATCAAGCTAACCATGGATCCAAATTGAATTTGAAACATGGCAAAACGTTTGGACCTGTCAGAATTCAACTCCGTGTAAGTATCTTTCAAAATTGCGTTAAGAATTTAGCTATGATGCACCACTTCATGTCGCACCACTGTTAGCTAATCCAAACCTTTCATTTAACACTATACCAGATACAGAAGACCATGTGAATAACCTTATCATATTACGAATAAGTCATTGCTTTGTTTATCAATTCAGAAACAGCTTACGTAGATTTCCCCAACAGGGAAAATATCTATAAATGTTCATCAAGTTGAAGCTGATGTTTAATATTTCCCTTTCAGCTTTCAGGTTCGAACCAAAAAAAATGTTCGTTTCCCCTTTGCGCCGATCGAGCTTGCAACCTTGCGCAATAACTGCATGCTTGGTAAAAAAAACAATCTTTAGCAGCAATGGGGTCACACATTTCATTGCTTGCAATCAAGGGTTACAATTTCATTAGAATTAAGGTTTAATTCTTGCGTGTTTGCAGTCGACGTTGATTGCTTTTACACCGTAATATAAAATTCATGTGGAGATCTCACCCACAGCTACTTTTAATATGTTAGAGGTGATGGACACGAAAATGACTTAAATGTAACTGACGAATGTTGAGAACAGATAAGCGAGGAGATGAGTAAACATACATTAGCGGTTACAGTATAACTAGTACTGTTACAATTTTATTCTTCTTTTCACACACTGAGAACATAATGGAGCGAGCTCTTTGTAAAATATGTTAGTGTAATAATATAGTGGGACCAGATATTCACGTTCCGTAATACATTTTCCTAATTTTCTGAATTGATGTTGGGAAAACACTGTTACTACTGTATTGCTTTCACCCGTAACTACGTTGAGTTTTGGTACATTGCAAAATATGAGTTTACCACAACAAAGTTCCTAAAGTGCCCATTAATCCTTCATGCAACTAAAACGTTATTGAGAATGTGTTTATTACGACTTGCAGATCAGCGGAACTAGTTAGCCCGAATAATGAGAGGCAGATTCCCTTCACCCTTTTGGTCAGCATGCTAAGGTAAGAGGAAAGAATGGAGACTATTTTAATTTCTACAATTATTTAAACAGACATGAATACTGGTTTTGAAGATAATATCTAGAAACAATATGATCCTCAAACGTGTCTTCTGTAGCTTGTAATGTAATTTCTTCCTTCGTTTATTAAAGTGTGATTTCTGCTTATCTTGTAGTTTCACCACTAAAGTTGAAACTGATATTTTATGTTATAAATCATATCTTCTTCAACTTCCCGCAACAACAATAACTAAAAAAAACAACAACGAAAAATTCTGATCTGCCACCATTTCGCGTACATGTACAAACGTGTGAAATCTCTACTTAATTAAACCTAACCTTAATTAAACCCTAATTCTCAGCGTAGTAATTAGTAATAGTGATTTTATTTGTGGTGTTCTCATTTGTCCACACACAGAGTATATACAATTTCCATCAAATTCCCTTTTTTATATTGCAGTATTTGTTCTATGTATAAGTTTGGTTTAACTAGTCTTATCCTTAAATGATAAGTTCCTCTAAAAGTGATATCAATAACAAAGGTGAAATGTATGCGTTGTTAGCTCACAAAATCTCTCTCAAATGAAATTACGTAACGATTATGTGAGCTCCAGTTCCCAAAACCAAAAAAGAGGCGAAATTCTCACAGATTAATGAGTTCTCATAGGCTCTTTTTAAATTAATTAGTCCCTGTATTCCACCTAGAGATTGAAATTAAGTTTTGCACGTGTTAGTACTAAACTTAAGTACACTCTACTGCTCACTTAGTGGGGGTGCGGTGGTTAAGCGGTAGAACGTTCACCACGTACACCGGGGTCACCGGTTGGATCCCAGCTCGCGCCGGCTCGATTTTGTGGTGGACAAACACTGCGCTCGTCGGTTTTCTCGGTGTACTCCCGTTTCATACCATTTCATTCATTTTTCATCATCACCATCTCGTTTAGCCGAACAGGCATAATTGTGGTACGTAAAACTCGAAGATTCCATTAATTTTCTACTAATAATTTACTACTTAAGTACAACAATTAATATCGAACATGTTTCTATCAGCAATTATTATACCTCATAATGGGAATAAGGCTACTTGTGAGCGTGTGTCCTCCCTAACTCCCATTACATTTGTTTAAATTCCCCAGTCACTCCCATCTGAAGTGGAACAAGGCTCTATGTTCAATACGTTGACGCAAATCTTGTATAATGGTGCTATTCTATAACGTGTTGGCAACGCTTTACCGCGATGACTTGGATCACGTGCTCAGAAAACAAAGGGATGTGAAGTGGCTATGATGTTTTAAAAAATAGTTTGGTAAACCTTGATGCCGTCGACGTTTATTTCTATTGTTTGTGGTATTTTGATTACTTTAATTAAATGGTAAATAAGTACAAAACTTAATAGTAGATATATTATCTACAAATAAATGTTTTCTAATAATATTTTAATATTACTCACTGCCATCAATAGGCGTAGGAAGATGAACACTTCGTGTTTAAGGCGTGAAAGATTGGCATTGCGACGCCATCACAATAGATAGAAAGAAACATGTAATTGGTGTGTGAAGAAAATCAGCGATTAAACACGCCATCCCCCATGCTGTTGTAAAATTATCTACATGAAGGATTTCTACAGTTAAGGCAGTATTACAACGTAAATATAATGCTGAGAAAATTAGTGAAGATATGTCAAAATAATACAACTTACTTAAAATCAAGTGAGCGCATGTCGTGATTTTACCGTAAACTTCATAATGGGAAGATGCAAGTTGAAGTAGCTCGAATAGAGCCTTAGAATCATCGCTGGAATAAGAAGACAAAATCAAAAGGATCTCTTCTCTATGGAATTATACTCAATCCCTCCCCAAAATTCCCGTGATCAATGTGAAAAGTGGTGAAGTGTTTAGTGAGCTAACGTGTGCTAAGTGGTCGTGCACCACTAATCTTGATATCGGCCGGCAATAAAATATAATTCTATTTTAAATTAATTCTTCATCTTTTTTTTATTTTTTATTCTATATTAAATGGGCTAGAAGGTTCTGAAAGTATATTGAAATACATGTACCAATAGAAGTATACTAGTAAAAAATACACGTAAGTGTGAAATGTAAATTACCTACTGATCAAGTAAAATTTATCCTATGTATTTATTTTGTTTTCAGTTATGTTTTCCATGTTTCTTACATAAATCATTAGAGGAATTCTTAGCATTTTGTTTTGGAATTCATATAAACCCTGTACGTCTCAATGATTGACGCGTCAAGGATGGTGGGGTAGGTACGAAAGCAACCTCCGCACGAGTTCATTTTGGTTTATGATTTTATTAAGAGCCACATTTATCTTTCGTTGTAACCACTGCCACCTGCAGAGTTAAGTATTCATTTTTACTGATCACTAAATCTGCTTTGGATACAAAAGTAACAGCCCGAACATAACAAATCGAACCAGGCCAGTCATAAGAATGACGCCCGAACAGGGAGACGAACCCTGGACCGTTATAAGAATAGCTCTCCGAACAACGATAGAATTCCTGCATCGTTGAATTGAAAGTAGTGATTTAGTTCAGAAACGTAAAGGTAAACGATAAGTTTAAGTCGTGTTTAGAATTTTTTGTTTAGTCTTGCAAAATGGATGAAAGTAATGGCAAGTTATTGTTGGACGCAATTAAAGCAAATAAAGATGAAATGCAAATTTTACGCGAATCTCTGGAAAATAAAATAGAAAAGGTTAATAAATCTTTGGAAAGCAAAATAGTTGAAGTTAGTGAACAAACTAATAATGTACGCGAATCTTTTGAAAGAAAATAGAAAGGGTTAACAAATCTTTGGAAAGTAAAATGTTAGAAATCAGTGAAGCAACCAAAAAACAATTGACGATAAACTGGAGGCACAATTAGAATTAGTAAGAAAAAAATTTGTGGGTAGATATGAACAAATATCTAAAGATATAGAACAGGGGTGCGAAGAATTTGTACATGATTCAATTGTCGTTAGCGCATGCATTGTTAAACAAATGAGTAGTCAACCATTGTCAATCAAAGGTAAAAGTTCAGTCAGTCAAACTGTTTTGTCATGTATGCCTAATGTTCGTTCGGAGTCTAAATAGCAGATGGATGTGTTGAAAACAAAGTATTTGTCATGTTATGGAAATAGGTGCACTGATAGGTTTTGTGCGTGCAATTTTACTAGTGTAGTAATATTAATTAATGGAGGCAGAAAGTGCGCTCTTTACTCATTAGTCACATTTTGAATTTAATAGGGATAGAATGCGTCCCGCGCACGTTAGAAACAAATAGGTTAGCATGTATTCCAAGTAATGACATTTGTTCGTACTTCATGAACATAGTTATGGTTTAGATAGAAAATAGGCAAAACAGCGTTAACAGTTGTAAGTTGGTAGTAACGAATGTATGGGTTACAAGCATCAAACGCATAACATTTTATTCTTTTCTATGTACCCAAGTATGTGTAATGAATGATGAAATGAGTTCAGGCACATGCAGCATTAATGAGAATAATGTTGGTGAAACATCATGGCGCAAACAAATTGAAATTTGTCAAAATTCTTTTGTTAGGCCGGAATACATTTTGAATAAATTTTTTAGAAAGTATAAATATTGGTCATGGCGCGGTAAGTATAAGCACTGTAAGAAATAAAAGTTGTTTAAACTGAAACGAAAGATAAGAAGCATGCACAGAATTTTGCGATCTTTTAAAAAATATCAAAATTTGTTCGTAGGAATTTTAAGAAAAGCCAATGTTTGTGCGAATGCGACCGTATAGTGGTAAGTAGTAAAGAAAAGGTTAATGTAATCATTCTAGAGAAACCACGGTCAGAAAAGGTAATTGAAAAACAAGGTAAAAATTCAAAATTTAGTAAGCGTTGTAAGTTGTTTGATTCATTAAGTAGAAAATCTGGCTTGACTTAGCAGTTAAACATGGTTCAAAAAAGTATCACAGTGCAATTTCAAGTGATTTTAAAAATTCACATTTAGAAAGTATGGTTGAAACTGTTCTTTGCAATGCCCTAACCACAGTACCTGTACATTTGTCCAAAAGGTTAAGTCAAGAAGTAATAATAAACGGATAAACGAAATTCTAGAAAAATTTTTGGATGTTGATAAATATTTGAATTTTTTGTACTGTAAACAATCTATGTTCATCCGATGTATTGGAATTTGCGTTGGTAAATCTACAAAATCCTTTCGTGTCATTGAATGAGCGAGTTCAAGAAATATATAGATAATGTTTGATATGATGTGTGCAGGCATCTGTGACCAGCTATGCGAGTTCCAGATGGCCGTTGATATTTTTTTCCAAAGGTAATGGAAAAAACAGTTAAGCTGTATGCCAAGTCATAGATATGAGGTTTCCTCCGCAAATATTGGGTAATACAATATTTATTTAAAGATCTTAGTAAGCCATTTTGGTAAAAGTCTCATTCTTTGTTATTTTAGATTTTAACCTTCTGTTCTATCTTCCGCCCTCATCTCAGGATAGGGAAACAAATGATTTATTGTGGGTAGATATCTTCAAAACTTAGCAAGGCAGACCCTGTCGAGTGGTCAGAGAGAAGCAAAACTGAATTACTACATTATAAATATTTAGCTGTGGATCTTGAATGCACCGACAAATTTTTATTAAATCTCGACAAAAATATATTATTCAATGCTATGTTGAAAATAAAATATGTAATGTGCTTTGAAAATGTATTTACTAATAAGAAAATTTATTTCGTATTTTCATGTTATTGTATTATTGCATAATGTTTGGAGTTAACTAATAAGTTGATATGTCGCTTAAATGCTGTACTTTGAATGTTTGAATAATGAGAATAATATTTTATTAAAAGTTATTTTAAAAGTTAGCTATGAATAAGCACATATGCGGATAAAAATATTTAGTTTTGCATTTTACATTTCATTTTCTTTAAAATGTTAAACATTAAATATACTTAGTGTAGTATAATGAAAATATTTAGTTTAAGATATAACACGAGTCAGACACATGCATATACATATGCAAAAAAATTAAGGTAAATAGCCCATTTACGTTTGTGTAAATTATTAATGAACTATTATATATCAAGAATGAATATTGCAAGAAAGAAGAGGAATAATCATCGGAAAAATATATTTTAAGAAGAAAAATATCTCAAGATTCCAGGATTCTGATAATCTTCGATGAAGATCATCGTCCCTCCCGCGCGCATTTGTGAGCGTGTGTCCTCCCTCACTCCAATTCCATTTGTTTAAATTCCCCAGTCAGTCCCATCTGAAGTGGAATAAGGTTCTATCTACACTCATGTCCAAAATTATTGTCGCATATCTATAATTGTCTTCGTGTAAGAATATAATTTTGATAATGATTTTGGAGGATACTTTTAATACTGATACTATGTGTATAATCGGGAAATGTATATTTGTGGTGAATTTGATAGGAAAAAATTATAAACACAAAAATTAGAATGAGTAAAACAAAATGTTGCTAAATGGATAAAGATTTATTTTCATTTTATTGTTCATATTTACTGCTTTTTGACATGAAATTTCCCACATGCATGTCTTTGCCGATTATATACATACTAACTTTGTAAGAAGTACCGGGCGAATTCGTTATCAAATAATATTCCTACAACAACATATTTATAGACATGCGACAATAATTTTCGACATCAGTGTACAATACGTTGACGCAAACCTTGTATAATGGTGTTGTTCTTTAATGTGTTGGCAACGCTTTACTGTGATGACTTGCATTACGTGCTCAGAAAACAAAGGGATGTGAAGTGGCTATGATGTTTTAAAAAATAGTTTGGTAAACCTTGATGCCGTCGACGTTTATTTCTATTGTTTGTGGTATTTTGATTACTTTAATTAAATGGTAAATAAGTACAAAACTTAATAGTAGATATATTATCTACAAATAAATGTTTTCTAATAATATTTTAATATTACTCACTGCCATCAATAGGCGTAGGAAGATGAACACTTCGTGTTTAAGGCGTGAAAGATTGGCATTGCGACGCCATCACAATAGATAGAAAGAAACATGTAATTGGTGTGTGAAGAAAATCAGCGATTAAACACGCCATCCCCCATGCTGTTGTAAAATTAACTACATGAAGGATTTCTACAGTTAAATGAGTCTTACAACGTAAATATAATGCTAAAATTTAGTGAATATATGTCAAACTTACTTAAAATCAAGTGAGCGCATGTCGTGATTTTACCGTAAACTTCATAATGGGAAGATGCAAGTTGAAGTAGCTCGAATAGAGATTTAGAATCATCGCTGGAATAAGAAGACAAAATCAAAAGGATCTCTTCTCTATGGAATTATACTCAATCCCTCCCCAAAATTCCCGTAATCAATGTGAAAAAGTGGTGAAGTGTTTAGTGAGCTAACGTGTGCTAAGTGGTCGTGCACCACTAATCTTGATATCGGCCGGCAATAAAATATAATTCCATTTTAAATTAATTCTTCATCTTTTTTTATTTTATATTCTATATTAAACGGGCTAGAAGGTTCTGAAAGTATATTGAAATACATGTACCAATAGAAGTATACTAGTAAAAGGTACATGTAAGTAAGTGTGAAATGTAAATTACCTACTGATCAAGTAAAATTTATCCTATATATTTATTTTGTTTTCAGTTATGTTTTCCATGTTTCTTACATAAGTCATTAGAGGAATTCTTAGCATTTTGTGTTGGAATTCATACATACTCTGTACGTCTCAACGATTGACGCGTCAAGGATGGTGGGGTAGGTACGAAAGCAATCTCCGCACGAGTTCATTTTGGTTTATGACTTTATTAACAGCCACATTTATCTTTCGTTCTAACCACTGCCGACTGCAGAGTTAAGTATTCATTTTTACTGACCACTAAACCCGCTTTGGATACAAAAATTAACAGCCCGAACATGGGAAATCGAACGAGGCCGGTCATAAGATACTGCAGTCAAGAAATTTCCGAAATACTATTCTTTATAATTTTAACATTTCGATATTAATAGAAACTTTGCATTAACCTATTTTTAAAGATTAGTTTCTGAATTTATACCCATTAAAGTCACACTATACAGGGAAGTTATGTATTTGGGGCAAATCTAGTAATCAAACCAAGATTTCACTCACTACGTAACCAATATTGATTTCAATAGAGATAGGTATACAGCACTGAATATAACTAATATTAGAGTCATCTCAGAAAATAGAAGCAATACCAGTTATGAGTCTGCTTGCTTTGGCCATATACTTCGACAATCAAGGCACTCTCACTGAATAAACAACGAGCGTTTGGATTCTTTGTCCGAATCCAACTTATTCCTACCGAAACTCGGAACTGAGAAACGTCACGCATAGTCAAAAGGAGAGGCTTACAAGGAACCCAACGTTTCGATCCAAGCCCGATGTTCATGAAACTTTGTATATAAAGAGAGTGCCTCGGGAAACTCCACAACAAAAATTGTAGCTGCAGAAACCAAGACGTTGGAACACTACGGGTTGAGAAAGATCAAAAGTGGACCATCAGTTCATTAAGGACTTGGAAAATGCACGTTTCTTTTAAAAACTGGTCATTGCAACGACACGAAGTCAACATACATGGATACTAGAAGGTAGATATAATATGTAAAAATTAATAAAAGAATATCTGCTATCTGGACAGAGTCAAGATGGTGCGATTTGTGTAAATCAGAAGAGGGTCATGCGATGCATCAATTTCAACGTACATAGACACAAAAACCTGTCGGCGAATTCTGTTCTCGTGTTACATTATTCCTGTGCTTCTGGTAGAGTGGTGTAAGTACAATATGAGCAAAGTGTATCTCACGACAGTCGAGTAGTTGGAGGGTATGAAGCGCTACGAATGGGATCAGTGTAGTGGAAAAACAGAGCGAAATATAATTTTAGCGGTACTAGGTTTCTGTAATAGATAACATGTAATTGGTGTGGGTGTTCTGATATGACGTGTTCAACCTGCATGATAATGCCATGGTTGGGATATACTTGTAACTATTTACTATATTTCTATTAATTCGAACGGAAATTAAAAACAAAATAATTGTTCTGCACGAAAAGACGACAACAAGAGCATATACTTTACAAAATATTTTTGATCATTACAAATTATATACTACAATACTACAAAGTATACATTATGGTGTAAACAGTATATTGGAAGGGAAAGGCGATGTCCTTGCTCTCTTCCCAGCAACGCTTTTGCGACCTGCCAAATGCTGTCTTGAGAAATAAATGCGAAGTTTTCAAACTCGTTACTGTCAGGAGATTAATATTTCACACCGAAACTTACTGGTTTCATTCATTCGATATCCAAAATTATCCTTCCCCCTCATTATTGTGATTTAGTTCACTGACAGATCTTCGTGGATTCGGAGACCACTAAAGTGCCATTTTCTCATCACACGAAACAAATTTGATCCAGGCACGTGCAAATGAAATGGATGGGTTACCAATAGTAAAGCAAGAATATCACCTTCGCAAAGCAGAACTTTAGTTTGGTAATTCCATTTCATCACATTTGTGTATTCATACTACGTATTATGAAGATTGAACACGTCATATCAGATCATACACATCAATTACATGTTGTCCCTACACAAATCGCTTAGTGCTAAAATTATATTTCTCTTTATTTTCAAGTACACTGATCCCATTCATAGTGCTCCATACCATCCATTTGTTCGAGGGCATGAGATACACTTTGCTCATCTTGTACTTAAACCACTCTACCAGAAGCACAGAAATCATGTAATCCCACAACATACTTCACCAACTGGTTTATGCGTCTATTTGCGTTCAAATTGATGCATCGCATGACCCTCTTTTAATTTACATAAATTGCACCATCTTCAACATGGCCTCTTTCCAGATGGCAGATTTTTTAAATCAATTTTAGCATATTATATCTACCATCTCGTATACGTGTATGCTCATTACGTGTCGTTGCAGTGACCAGTTGTAAAGAAAAACGTGCATTTTCTCACAATGTCCTTAATGAACTGACGTTCCACTTAGGATCTTTCTCGAGCCGTAGTGTCCCAATGTGTTGGACACTGCAGCTACAATTGTGCCTGTGCGAGTTTTCTGAGGCATTCTCTCTATATACAAAGTTTCATGAACATCGTCCTTTGATCGATACCTAGGATTCCTTGTTAGCAGTGTAGAAAGGTTGGTTTCTACGTTTGAATTCAATTACATTTAAATTTATGAAAATTTTGAAATCATTTTAAATTACATCAATATTCTAAAGCACTGTATACAACACCTAAAGTTATGAATTTGGGTGAGTTTCCTTTAGATTTTATTCTTTGAATTACATGTAAATAACCGGTATTTTCTAAACCTTCCCTTGGTAAAGCATATTGAACGATCAGTTTAATTAATAAAATAAAAAATACTCTCATATTGAGTTAACTTATAATTTTAAATTAGTTTCATTGATATTCTTTTCCTTTGTATTACGAATCTTTTAATAAATGTCTGGAAACCTGTACCTTAAAAGAGTATCGTGGGTATTGCTCTGCTAATTTCCAAACAGCTTAGCTCTAATTTTAAACATTATGAAAGTGCGTTTCTTTTTCTATATGAGGAATAATGAAATATTAGAAAGTCGTCTAGCGTTTTGTGTGAAATATGATGTGGGGTAATTGCTAAGTTTTCTCCAACACGGTATGAAGAGCAGAGTTGCTATTTTATCTGATCTCTCAAAAGCTTTTGAAAGAATGTCACACAAATATGTGTTTAAAGTTCTCCATAAATTCGGAACAAATTGGTTTTTTTCGTTCATACTTCGAGGAGTGTATAACCAAAGAATTGTTATTTTTAAACTAAATGGTCTAACCAGTATCGTACATGTACAAATTTAAACATTCCAAGGTAACAGCATTTCCCATCTTTTATTTAGAATTTGTAGGTACCACGCGAATCAGAATCACTTTAGTCTATACTTGAGCTGCATAGATTACTTAATTCTTTTCTAAACAACACTTCTACTCTAAAAGATATGAGCTGCTTCTAAACAAGTATAAAAGTACTTCTTGAATAGAACTAAGATAACAAATAAACAAAGTGAATTTATTCTTAATAAATGCGGGCTACTTACAACTCGTACTCTAGATTGATAATACATTCAACATATTAGATATTAAATGGACCAATAACATCAGTATAACCACTGTTTTACTTACGACCTATTGCAAACGAAATACGTAGTCTTCTACTAATGCATAAACCGCGCAATATGAACGTTAGGTAGAGTTTTATTTCTAAAACGAATTATTTTATTGTGTTTTGTAGCAAGTTTGTCAAGTATTTCCTCTCTCAACGAAAACACATTGAATATGTCTTTTATTAATTGTGTACGTGTATGTAATTTTGTCCTATTTTCTTTAGTGTTGTTTTCTGTCTGTCTCAATAATTTGCCCTGTTACTCCTAGAGTTGATTGTATTGTTTGCCGAAACATTGCTTCGCAAGCAAAGTTACAACTGCGTAATAGAACCATTGATTAGTTTACGAAGACAAACATTGATCAATTCACCTTCAAACACTAATTAATATGGTTTCTTTGGCTAATAAAATACTTGCACTTCAGATATCTCATTCGTACTTGCAAAACACGATACTAACTCTTAATAAAAAAAAATAATCTTGGTCAATATTGGATAAAATATAAAAACACTCAACTTAAGGATGCAAATATTCGCTGTCATATATTCGGCGAATCATTAATGGTCTTTCTTAGTATATCTTTTTGATATCCCGTGACGTATTTCAGATTCTGTACATTAAGCACTACTTTACTATTAGTCATAAAATCTACTTATGTTTTGTGAAAAAAAATCTGCAAACGAGCGTTCGGCTACTGTACACAAATGTACATACAGTTTTGTTACTAAGGAAAAAGATACTCACCATAACAATTGATTATTAAAGCAACTGGCATTTAAACATTTAACTCCAAATTTTGACGGAGTTAAAGTAACAATAAGGTCTCAAATAATTCGAATTCGTTAACACCGAGTCATTGCACAGATTAGAGGCAGACATTCCTTTAATGTGTGATTAGTTTATTATCTACCGTAATATTCAGAAGCCCTATCATACGCTTTGTAACAATGAGGTTTAGTGTCGTATCATTCACAGTTTAAACAAGAAGAAATCACGATCTTTTTCCGATGTGTACATGCGCTTCTAATATTTGTGTCATTTGGCACAATACTCGCACAGTTAGTACCATTCATTCAAACATTCTTTGTAATAGCTTGGAGGCTCAATTTTCAAATTTATCTTCTATAATGTCCTGCCTTGAACTTGTAGCCTGCTACAAAATACCTGATAACACTTGATTAGTTGGCATTATGCTCTTCTTTACTTATTAATATCACTCTTGGCGTGACAATCGTCAAAGTTGGATTAGTTATTGGAATGTGGAGTAAAACAATAACCCAAGTGTGGCTACAATGTAATTTTTGTGGTTTGCAAAATACTATCAAATATTTGTATATTTTTTATCTATATCTTACTGTTAGTGTACGTTCTTGTATTATATTTTGTGTTTTTATTTAAACCTTTGCTGAAGTGGTTTTATACCACTGTTCATTTACTTATTAATAATCAAATACATGATGCACATTTTATACACACATATAAGATCATAATGACTAGCGCACGTATCTATCATGAGAGTGATTCATAATTCAATTCACAGCGTGAGTGGTCTGAAAAATTTTAACACATGTCCGAGATTCTTATTCCATCGACACTATAAGTCTACCACTAATATTACCTTAGTGCTCAAAATAGAAGTTCAACTTCAATCAACATACATTAGCGGATTTTGGTTTGTTTTATTTTGGTTTTCGCACAACAATAGATATATTTTTATATATTGTTAATAGCATTATTTTCTATTATTAATTTCAAAGTTTTCCCTTGGCGTTAAAGTACAACTTACAAATTCTGAAACTTAAAGGATAACCTACAATTTTGTTTATAGTTAAATTTTATAAATAGTGTACATAATATAAACCTCAAGTATTTACCTTCCAAGTCGTCCACACACTTTAAAACGGTTCGATGTTTACAAACTTTCTCACTTTCTGAAACAAAACAGCAACATAAAATTAGTGTTTCCTCTATACTCGTCTATCATTGAAACATAAATACTTATAAAATAATTTTATAATAAAAGTTGCAATTGTTTTCTTTCTTTAGAGAGAATTATAAATATCCAGGAATTTCTTTCTATATCCTAATTTTAGTTATCCTACCTTCATAGACTAAATATCGCTGCCTTAAGATTGAAGTATGCTACCGTTTCACAACACATTTTTCGCCCTTGGAACATTACAGCAACACACATCCTTACGACCAACATACTTATTTAAAATTATACATTCATATTAACATGAGCAAATTGACTCTTCATAATATATTTATTTGATCAATTTTGCGACCTGTATACGGAGATCACAACTCAAACCGTGACGAAAATGCCTGCCATGTTAACAACATTCTAGTTCTCACATCTCATGAAAGCGATATCTCTAAATAAAATCGTTGTTGAGACGTGACAATAACTTCGTCATGCAATTTGAGTAATTGGTAGCTCAGTGTCTTGCAAGGACTGCAAAAAATCTTTCTTAAACTATTTGCCCGCAGCTTTATAATCAATTCATAGTGTTTCATGGAACTTGTGATCTCTCAAGAGCTGTTGAGTCTGTGAATCTATGAAGATCCACTCCTTGCTATTGCTATAATTTTCATTTTATCGAATATGATTTTCCCTTAGCACTTAAAGGCTTCCTCTCTTGGCACACGCTTTAAGACATAGCGTAATTTGCTTAAGATCTACAATTGGTTCATGTTGTTCAATTTTCATATTCAGCTGAAGAATTAATCTGGAAAACTAGTTACATCTGTAGTCATGAGAGCCACGGCCTTTACTATCCTATTAATAAGTAAAGCAACACATTTTACGTATACTGAACAAATGCACTACTTTAAGGTCAACAAAAATGAGTCACTGAAAGCTGTAATACTAATTTGTTGTTAATGAAAATTTCAAGTTTTCATACGATTCCGTCAAATAAAGTGCATACATCTCAATTTGAATATATAGAAGCAAAGATTTTCAACCTTCCTTTGAAGTATATTTGTATACTTCAGCCTTTAGGATCGCCACTAATTTTTACGGACTTCATATTGCCATTTATACATACCAGAAGTTTGTATTGGTTAGTTAATGACAAACTAGTTTGTCTATTCTGACACGCTGATTTTTTTGTTTCTTATTGCAGTAAACCCCATTGTTGTAATAATGCACATACATTTTGAGCATTACTTTTTCTGAGATGCAAATCCCTAATGAGATTAACTACCATGTCTTAAATTAGTCCACTTAGATTTACGATTACAAGACCAAAGGATCATTCGAAATACTTGGTAGAAAGTCTGAACTTCTGGGTCATAAACAGAAAATCGGTACTTATCTCGGGATGAATGAGGGAGAGCATACATAATCGTTCAAAATTTCAGCACCACAAGGACAGGAAGAACTATGTAAATATGTTTAACACAATTTTTAGCTGAATTATGTTACTAGTACTTCTGGGACATATAACTACTTCGGAACTTGTGAAAATTAAAACATTAGATTGTACCTGATTGTACCCTAATTACGTTAGGCTCGTTTTGTGTGAATTTATTTTCAGAATGAATCTGTATTTGGAGTAATATATCATTTACATTTTACGGTTTGAAACAGCACGAGATATCGACAAAACTGGGAAAACATTAATATGTTTGTGTTGGTGTTGTAGGTACACATTACTAAGAAGATGATATTTAAGAAGCATTTATGTTACATTCAGCATGCCTTCTTACTGAGATTAAATCATTACATGTAAACATCAAAGTAATTCTGAAGATACTATGTTAATTTCTATTTTCTGAAACCAGCTGGAAGGTATTTCATTCATAATATGTTATATCTTTGCTTTTGAATTATTTCACATTCATTTGATATTTATTTTAAAAGGCATGTGCAATTTGGAGACCATTACTGATAAAATTATTAAAATTGATTTTCGGAACATGGTGGATTTCAATTGAGGCACTGCCCTATGTATCTACTAGACATGGAGTTTACAATTTATTACTAACTCTGAGCTAAAAATGTGCAAAAATATGCTATAGGAAAAATACTTTAAGCTAAATGTTGATAATTGAAACAATAAAGAAAACACTTATAAAGAAACATAGCCAAATTTGATTCTACCCTAATTATTTTCCGTTTATGACTAGTGTGATATTTTCTTTCGATTGAATCAGAACTTCAGACCGTATCATCAAAATTACGGAAAGGCGCTAATTGTGGAAAGCATTAGGACAATCCTGTTCTTACTGTTTTTTTTTAAATAACGTATTCAGACAATTATTGACGTATGTTTACACGCATCAGTGCATAATATTAAAACTAGCAAATCAATATATAACTGAATAAATTCCTATGTATATATCTGAAGCCATAGTTCTGTAATTTTGTGTAACACGTATATTATCGTTATATAGTTTCGAATTTTCTTTTCAGGGCAAATATTTCAGACACATAAAATGTTTATTACCACATGAAAATATAAATTAAATAGGAACAGTTTATCATGAATCTGAAATTTATTTGCGGATTATGAGAGCGTTCTAAGAAACTCTATGGTATTATATGGTCAGATTAAGTGAAATTCATGTTTTGAATTTGAATATAGATATATTGAATTCTTTTTCTGAATTTTGCAGTCAAATAACAACGAACAGTAGCATCTTGTAGTGAATGAAATGCTAAAAAGAATCGAAATTGATATTTTAAATGAGAAAGAATACATAATCAACATTGAAGTATCAGAAACGTTTTCTGGTTCAAAAGTGGAATCGCCTATAAATGTTGATGTTATTATGTATTTAAATTTCTATAATATCATTTGTCAAACGGAATATTTTTTTAAAAAATTTACATAATATTCAAACTTCCTACAAAAAATAATAAAATTTATTTTGATATAGAATAATATAGCGTTTATTTAGCGTTTTTTTCTAAATGATCCACTTTTATTTCCTTTATGGTAATTGATTGCTTTATGGTGAGTTTTGTATTTATTTTTAGTTCATACAGTTGGTTCAATCTTTAACCCTTGAAAAGCTATCACTCGTTCATAACATTAAGAATTCTACTAAATACCGTAACGTAACTTTCATGTATTTTTTATAATGGTTATATATATATTTTTCTTCCGAAATATTTATTAGTTAATGTTTTCACTTGTTTTCTTATTTTAGAGTGTTAATAGTAATGTTATTCTGGAATTTAAATATTTTCATATTCAATCTTGCTTCTACTTATCTATGTTAAAATCAATTTTCTTCATAGATTTTTTTCGATGTTATCGTTCAATTTCTTTGTATCTGTTAGTTTCACAGTTCTGTCTACAGTTTAGCTTAATAATGTGACACACGAAAATATTAAGAACTAATGAAGCTGTACAAATTATTATTACTATAACATAATCGTGACCTTTATAAAAGTATGCTACTTATTCTCCATGGAATAGCTACAAAGGTGTTATAAGCTCTTATATCAGTGTTCTTTATTACAGAATATATTACACGTGACATTTTCCGTAATAATCTTTAATCGCTAAATTATTTGCATATAATATTAAGACAAAGTGAAATTACTCTCTTTAGCACAATATAAATAAATTTCGAGAGGACGATTCTTCAATAAATTATTCGCAATAGTTTTGTATTTCTGAAACATTATTATAAATATAAAAGTTAGGTATTAGCTTTTTAAAACTACAACATCATACGATAGTATATACTTAAAAAACTGAGATGATGATTATAGAGTGATTTTAGAAAGTATTTACATTATGATGATAAAACCTTGCAAAGGTCGATCATAGTGAATACACGTAACCTATGGCGTCTACCTTTTCTGGCGATCAGTGTCAACTGTGACTGCAACTTGTTTATTGTCTATCAAGTTGAGTTGAGTTGATTTAGAGTTTAACGTCCCGTTCAGCAGCGAGGCTATATGAGACGTGGACCTAGTGATTAACATGGAATCCGAACCACATGAGCTCCCGCCGGGAATCAAACGCCAAAGGCGCGTACGCTAACCGCTTAGCCACCGAGGTGCTCTTATTGTGTATTAAGTTTACCTTCGGAACGCATGTTGCCTAATATTTGACGTATGCCCAGAGCACATTATTTTTATGATAAACACATTGTTTGGATCACATCTGTTACGACACTTAAACGCCGTATATTACATCTCCTATTGTAATGGTCTTACCTTTCATATGAATGTTGCAAATAATTTTTAACTTCATTCAGCTACTGCAAGCTATTTGGACATCTCTCGGACATAAAAGATACATTATTAAGAATCACAACCTCCCACTTCATTGCTCTCACTGACACTGGCTAACTTTTCTATCAAGTTTAAATTCAAAAATCGTTGGACAATATTTGACATATAAACCGGTTCTTACAGTAGGCACATCATTCTGTTATCCTTTTACTACTAAAATTGTATGTGCTAATGTTGCTGCTTTGCATTGCCTTACTTGACGCGTTTGGCGATTACCTTCATTAAATTGTAATTCTCGTGTATTGTATAGTCACAACTATAATATCGTGTATCAGGCATAACTAACAAAGCTGATGTCCTTTCAATTTCTACAGCCACTCGCTGAATACTCTATCATCCTGTGTTATTAATCTTGGATCCTGGAGTAGGAGAACCTCACAAGGAAAGGTTCCACAAGTTGTCGCTCAGCTCTGATTGCCGCATAGAACATCTGATAGACCATCATCATAAATGAAAATGAGCAAAATTTGAGGTCCTATAAATCAGAAGGATAGGACCTACGGGGCTTCAACATTTTAATATCCAAAAAAAATTATATAATGGAAATGTATACGTTTTAACTAAATATATTGAAAATCGTTAAATCAATCGAAACAGAAAGCACACAATATAATGAGAACAAATGCCGTATCAAGCACCAGAAACAGTGTGGTCATAGATTGAGCAAAGTTGCCAACTCAGCATTAAAACTGTTTGTTTGAAATCGCACCATTTACAAATCTCTAGACATTTAAAATGTACTATTATCACTAAAAATTACATATTAGTGTTGTGGTACAGTGTTGCCCACTGTTGGAGTAACGATGCCTGAAAACGTACATTGGAGAAGCCTGATATGTGTCAACAAAGGGTAATGAAGGAATCTGAGTCTCATTATGAATTTAATTAAAAATGCAGAATGAAACCAATAGTATAGCATTGCAAACTGTCATCAATGTCACAAAAATTGATGAATTTGGTAAACGAAATTAAGTGATGCCATCTTTTACGTCCTGTAACACTGAAGCTATATAGGACGGGACCTACAGCGTAAAGTGGTATCCTAAAAACTATGAAAGACGAAAGATGACAGGCAAATGGATGTAAAAATTACAAAAAAACTCCATGTGTGAAACGGGATTGGAACCAGCGATTCCTAATAAGTGGGTGACCTAGCCGAGCCGAATTAGAAACGAAATAAGGTAGTAATAAAATAATTATATTTCCAATGTGAATACAATATACAGTATTATATGTACAGGTAATATTACAATGTACAGTAACATAATCATATGACGTGTAGGAGAGAAAACAAAGGAATGTGTCACGTAACGCGAAAGACATAAACCATCTACCAAAACTAGATAAAATAATCTGGAAAAGCAGTTCAAAGAATTAGAAAACCCTGCGTTCTTTCCTCGCGTGTAACATTTTGTTTTCGCGAGTTGTCTGCATAATCACCGGTGGTACGGAAGTGTAAAGCACATTTTTCTAATACATTACGTCTTTAGCCACATATCAATCTTCTCCATTGTACATTTTCAGCATATCTAGCTCCAACAGTGTGCAACACTCTACAACTGCACTTCACTGTTATGTTTAGTGATAATAGTGCATTTTAAATGTCTGCACATTTGTATGTGGTGCTATTTCAAACAAAATACTTTTATAGTGAATTGGCAACAGTGCTCCATCTACGACCGCACTGTTTATGAAGTTTCATACGGCATTTTCTCATTATATTGAGCACCTTTTGTTTTCATTGCTTTATTGATTTTCAATATATTTACTTTAAATATATATAATTCCATGATATATATTTTTTGGATATTCAAGTATTGTATCATCGTAGGTCCTATCCTTCTGGTCAGTAGTACCTCAAATTTTGCTTATTTCATTTCTCATTATGCTCTATCAGATGTCATATATGGCAGTCAGTTTTGAGTGACAACTTGTGGGCTCTTCTCTTGTTAGTTGTTAAAACTTTTGATAAGCTAATGAAATAGTCGAAATCTGTGAGAGTGAGAATATTTTTTCTTATAGAAGACACTAACGAATAAGCCCCTAAAATATTATCTCCATCTAAAATTTGGAAAAATACGCGACTTGTTACACAACACACACAATGTGAACAATAAAAAAACTAAGAATCTGAAATATTTCTATCAGGAAAATCAATATTAGGTATGATAGGATCTGTTGTTTTTAATATTATATAAGGAATGCTTCAAATAACGGTATCATATTACTAGAAACTTATGAAATCATTTAGGTAGGCATTATCTGCAATACTATGAAATTATTAAGTTCATTTTATATCTGCCTTTGAAA
Organism: Thermobia domestica; assembly: GCF_964235325.1. Taxonomy (NCBI): domain Eukaryota; kingdom Metazoa; phylum Arthropoda; class Insecta; order Zygentoma; family Lepismatidae; genus Thermobia; species Thermobia domestica. The sequence continues at coordinate 6,512,872 of NC_137466.1, read as the reverse complement.
GTTTTGAAGTATTTAGCCCTTGCAATGTTTATAGTGTCGTCATATCCGATACGATGAAGGTTGAAATAGAGAGAGAGTCCTTGGATGCTCTAGTCTACAGTCATTTTATTACACATCTGATAGTTTAGAATTTTTGCATGGTATGGCATTACCATCTAGAGGGAGATTTTACTTTTCAATCTGTAGTCAATGATGCATAGCGATTCCTCTATTATAGAAAATAAAATGCACTGTAGTTAGAAGTGTAACACTTAATGCTGTTTGCCATCCTCAATTCTACATTTTTCTTACGGAACATTTTGCCGGGAATGCTAAATTTTGAGAAAAAGTAGAACGTACTCAAGGTATAAATATACCACATTGACTTGACACCTAGTCTTCGGTTACAAGCGCTGCTATCGGCTGAAGGAATTCCTCTGCTTTTGGCGCAGACGGCTGCAAGCCTCTCTCGTTTAGCAGCAGCTGAACCCTTATTGGATCAAGGTGTGCGTGTGTCGAGTGTGTGAGCTTTAGTTTACATTTTTGCCACGGCTCAAGCCATTTTGGCAGCACTATAGTATATGAAGCACCTTAGTTAAATAATGAATAAGCTTTCCAGACCTTAAATTACAGGCCATATTTTGGGTGTACAGTTCCAGATGTCATAATATTAAAGCATTGAAATTTATACTGTATGCGGGTGACCTTAGAACGGTTAATTATTAGTTTATTTAAAAGTTGCTTTCCCATTATTCAGCATTTTTATATTATTCATATATCTTAGTTATTCGCTAAAACGTAAAAAAATGTTTGTTGAGCTTATTAAACTCTCTTAAACTCATTACGTTTTATGAATCTTAAGTAAATAGAAAAAAATCATTTTAGCAGTTTCCAAATGTTGAAGAAGAAAGAGAAGAAACGTAAACGGTCCCATGATTTTTTTAACTCTAGGAACGTAGAATATAAATAATAATTTTACTAATTTGCAATACAGTTACAGGAAAGGTATGTCCCTAAAGCAATATTAGCAGTAACAGTTTAGTGAAACATAATGTTACTGTTCATAAATCCTCAGGCTTCAACTCTAGGGACGCGAATGGATTCTATATTTTATATAATCTAATGAAGTATTTGAGACATTAATAATTAAACTAACGGATACAGAACTCTTAATTTTAAGGGCAAAATGCATCATATTCGTCTTTATCACTATGTACTTTTAAAGAACATAGCTTATTATTGTAATGTATATTAGAGACTATGCTTTCGTTAACGATTGCTAGTAAATTATACGTAATATACAAATGTATATGAAAGAAAAGCTATTTTATGTCATGTAGTAGTTTCTTACTTTCTTCTACATATTAATATGCTATTATGTCAATTTAAAATTGACATTTCTGTGTTTATTCATTCTATTATTTAACAATTATAGATTTATGAGTACAATGGCAGAATGGAAATTATATTGAAAACAAAAGTAGTAACAAGCATTAAATAAAGAAACATACCTGATTTATGTACAAAAACCATATCAGTGCAGTTACAAAATCTCATTTTTTCCAAAGTTTTGCATTGTTCAATGCATATACTTTCGCTGTAGTATTTTAATTGTTTGGTATCTTGTGTTTCGTAGTGAAATCTGCATTGTCTTGAACTTTCAGCTATTTTGGACACGTCATTGCTCGCATATTCATTAAATAAACGGTAGCTTAACTGAAGTTCATTGCATTCTCCAAAGTCAATTGGATACACCTGACCTGCACTAATTGACATTCTTGACGTCGGAGGAACTTCGTATCTAGATGACAATATATAAATCTATTCAAATGTAAAAGAAGCACATTTTAATGAAGTTAATATTAAAAAGTAAACCTCATTCAAATGACTTACACTCAGAAATAACCAATTTCCAGTAAAATTCTATAATGTAATATGGTGTCTATGAAACCGTTAGAGCTGCATATTAATCTTATGATGCGCAAATGAGGTCCACAATTATGTCATATGTTTTCTCTGTTTGTTTCATATTCTTGTCATCGATTCCGTACATCTCCCTTTAATACGTTTTCAAATCACTTGTAATGATTTCCTTGGGGTACGCTTTCGTATTTATAAATTATAAGAACATATTAATTTTAGAACATATCCTAAACGTGTGTAGCACATCTGTAGTCTACACACACCCAACCTTCCATGCTGTCATATGGGGCTGGCGGATAAATGAAGCTTTCTAAGTAAAAGTTTTTAACAATGACGACGCAAAAAAATATAAATACTTATTTTTCTCAGCTGTGCGTTGTTTTAAAAATTATCAGAAGATAGTCGAATGGAATTTGCATTCTTATTATATTACAATTTTGATGTCTTGCTTCTTGATTGTTAATATACTCATATTTTCGAAAGAACCAAATTGTCCAATAATAACAAGTGGATAACAAAACGTGCACTCCCCGTGTGATATATGTGAGGGAAGGATTTGATTGTGGTTATATCTCAAAGTTATCAGTATGTTACTACACAAACACACAGAAAATAGTGCATTTGGGATTAAATTACAACAAAAGTTCTATTATTTACTTGTAATATCTCGTCAAGAACTGCCTGAAGAAAGCGTTATGTGCATATCGGAAGAAAATGATAACAAGAAAACTGTGTTGAACCTGATAACAGTCATTACGAGTATGAATGTAAATTGCGTGGTAAACAGGAAGGATATCAAAATATTTGTAGCCCAGTAAACGTGACGTGCACCTGTTTTCAGATTAAGAACCTTCGTAGTATCGTAGATGAATCTCAGACTTGTTACCGCAGCATGAAACACATGTTTCGTAATTTAAAGCTCCAAGTGGAAGTAAATGAAGTGCACAGGAACAGCCAGAAAACCAGACGTTGGCAGTAAATGTCGTCAAAAGAATCCAGGACTTCGAAGGCAAAGTACTAAGAATTCAGAATTACTGAATTGCCTTTAATTGTGTTGGAAACAAACTGAAAAGCTTGAATATGTGTTCAGAAGATACACGAATGTAACTCAGAAAGTAATCACGAATGTCAGTGAAGATACTACAATATGTGTATCTACAGACATCATTATTTTAGCCCTCATACAAAAGTCTTCAAAATAAAGCTTGAGTGAGTTATGCTGAAGTGAAAATGTATGTAGCAATTATTTATATATAAAACAAGAAGTCCCGCAAGGAACTGTATTAGGCCCAATATTATTTCTAATTTATATAAATGTTTGTGCAATTTAAAAATGGACGGGCATATACAATCCTTTCCTCATGACACCTCACTTATATTTATTGGTAAAACATGGACAGATGTATTCAACAAAATTGAAGCAAAAATGAAAAAGTAAAAGAATGGATTGCTAATCATTAGTTAGTATTAAATGCTGAAAAAAACATGTATATTATGTTTTCACCAACTTTAACAGGACAGCCACAAAACATGTCACTAAAATTTCATTATTGTCAGAATATTAAAAACGCAATAATACTCCTCTTATTGGTGAAAATAAAGTAAAATACTTGGTATATTTATTGATAAACATCTAAAATGGTTTTCTCACATTACACATATCGCCAAATACTAAGAAAATTATTATATAAATTTGTTCAATTACGAAACATTGTTAGCATAAAAATATTACGTACTATATATTATGCTCTTGTAAATACTATAGTTACATATGGTATATTAATTTCGGGTGTTGCTTACCCTAGGCATTTAAAAACTCTGATTATTCAGAAAAATAACATTGTAAGAATATATTTAAAAGAAGGGACTTGAAAGTAGACTAGATAGACTCTATGACTAATTCTCAGTATTACCACTTTCAAAATTATATTTGCAGAAAGTATTAACATATGTTAAAAAGATTAGAAACAAATGAGAAGTAATAAAACATACGTATATAACCAGAAATGTGACAAACAAAAATTTAGAAATTAAAGCAACGAGTAAATCTGTAACTCAATATCAAACATATTACAGGGCTACGAAGATCTATAATGAACTCCCACTCTGAATCAAAGATGAAAGTGATTTCAAAACATACAAAAGATTAATTTTACAGTGGTTAAAAGAATTAAAAAGTGTTTTAAAAAACTATTGTTAGCTAAAAGTAAGAATTATAAACCTCATATGTTACGATAAAAAAATAAACAAAACACGAAAATCAGGCTCACACACAAGCATTTGCTTATGTGAGACATTTTCTATCTTTTTTATTCTTTGAATAAAAAATAAAAAAAAATTGCAAGATAGAAATAAGTGCATTGAATTAAGTTACCCGACACCGGAAGATAGACATGACTTCTGGAAGTCCGAAATCCTGTCATGTCTGAATGCCGGGTACGTTAAACTCTATTCATAAAGGGAATCTAGGAAGTCCGATTTCCTTTAGAGAAGTAATAGCACTTATAAGTAGAAAATTTACTTGTTAATTTCTGTAGCAGTTTTTTCGTTATTCTTTTATTTTATTCCATTAATATTTTGTATATTGTTATTTTATAATTTAATATCTTTATGTATTTTTATGTATATTTTTTAATATATTGGACATACCCAATATATTAATTTTCATCTTTCTTTAAATAAATTAAATAAATAAATAATGAATAAGTGTTCAGCATTCCTAGGAACAATGTCGCTGAAGTGTTTCAATTGTCTCCCTAGCTTTCATTGATTGACAGCATTCACACTGTCATACAGAGACGGAAAACAGACAAGATGGATTCCTTTAACTCTGGGAAGTGTTCATCCTGAATTTGCAAGACCTCTAGTTACCTGCAACTTCCTTGAATGTGGATGAACATTTGATACTACAAAACGAAGCAACCAAAAAGATTTGGGATTTTGACCTGCAAAGCTATTAATGTATTGCAGTACACAAATGTTCCATAGGTAGGGTGCGGGAAAAATCACGAGATATACAGATCATCAAAATAAATAAAAGAAATACTACGTGTTTCGAAAAAGGTGTCCAATGATCCAGTTATACCAAAAATAACTCCGTATTAAAATCCCCTTCGTGTGTACATTGGTATCTAAATTTTTAAATTAGGACCCCGTTTTTTTATTGCACATTCAGTTTTTCCAAAAAAAATTGTGAAAGCGACTTGATTCAGAATCGAAAACAGTGCCTTCACGGAAAGCACTTGAATAATAAATCAGAAAGTAAGGACGCGAAAACGTTATGCAATTGCGAATTGGCAATTCCGCCTCTGTGGTCGTACCGATACCGTACTGAACTTTGGTGTCAAAGTTCTGAGTTCGATTCCCGTGCATCGTAACATATTCATTTGTACCCAAATAATGAATCATACATTTTGTCTTCGATAAAAACAGTGTATTTGTCAGAAGATGTGGACCTGTTGACCTGTTGACTTGAGCTGGTTCATTAATGGCAGTCCTGTCGCCTCTCACAGACAATGAAACACAAAGGAAACCATATCTGAAGATGTTCAAATGATCCACCTTCCAGTTGTTAGTAATGTGCTAACTGAAAATATACATCTTGCGAAACAGATTCCAATTTGTCTTGTGTTATTGAGTTCCAAAGGTTGCGTATTGGAACCCAACCCAGAAATATTTTAAGGCTTGGTCTCAAAAACCTTACTATTTAAATATCTCCAACAAAGCAAGGCAACTGCAATTAGATCAGTCGACGTTGGTGGACAATCTATTCCACCTCTTCGACCAATGCATCTCCCAGGAATAATGGCATTTAGCAAATTTAGAACAGCAAGAGTATAATAGTGTTGAGCTCTGTGTTGTTGAAACTAAACTCTGTCAAATGCATTTCCAACATGTTCTTGTATAGCAGGTATTATTGCACCACTTAACATGATGAAATATTTTCGCCATTTAAAATTCTGTCAATAAGTCTTGCTGAACAATATGATTACCCAAAATTCCCGCTAAAATATTGAGTATTTACTGATAATGGCTATGAAAATTTCTCACCCACTAAGGATTTGTATCAGATTAATACCTTATATTATGCTTATACACAGAACCATTTAAGTTAAACGTAGCTTCGTCAGTGGAAAAACAACCTATTATTAAGATACCGTTGCATCATTAAGCCACATAATTCAAATCTACGATCAAAGCACACTCATGTGACTTGTACTACTTGAATTTTATACGGATGATACTTATGCATTATAAGAACATTACTAACAGAACGTTGACTTATTGCTATATGTTGGGCTACTTTTCTGCTCAAAGTATAACAATTGTATTGAAAAATATAATAAAATTTCCAATGACTTTTCATCCTTTACTGAGGTTTGCAGTCTTCCTCTTTAACCCAAGCAGTTCGTGCAAAACTAGTCAAAGTAAAAAAAAGTCGATTTTAAGATAGGATGTCACTTCGCATGAGAGTGATTGAATAAATCTACAATTTCCTGGTATGATCGTAGTATATTTTCACATTCTTCCACCATAAGGATAGTTCTTCCTTCCCTTTCTGAAACAGACATTCCACCGATGAAACTAAACAAGCAACTCGAAGTAAATCTAACAAAGAGTACAGCTGAATTTACCTATGGATTTAGATGTAGGTGCAGGAAGATTTCATCTCTCAGCAATACCGGAATATATTTGCAGTTCAAATTCTGCAAGTAAACTGAAATCGGACCTATTAAAAGATCTTCTAATAAGCTTTAGTTAGTGGTTTTGTCACATCATTCTCCGCATCGGTCTAGCACATAGGTGCGAACGTTGGAATAGGATTTCACTCAGCACCGTCACGAGTTTATAGATCACCAAAAGGAATAAATGGAGTATAAAAATTACTTTTGTACCACGATAGGGCCATGGCCAAGTGATTGATATTTTGACACGTATTGCATGGACGACGCATTCAAAACTGCATTCCCACCTGCAATTCTATTTTTTCTGCAATTGCAAGCAACCCTGAAAGCAGGATCGTTGAGAATTAGAAAAGCGTTGGACCAAATCTCCATTTTGTTATAAAAATATGAGTGTGGTATACTGTTAATAAAAGAAGAAAATAAATTGTTAAGAGTGACGATTTTATTATTGTGAGGGCAATGGGTAGGATAAAAATGGGAAGGTAGTCAGCGAGAGAAGTGAGGTCATAGGAAGGTGGAAAGAATACGTTGAAGACTTATATGAGAGTAAGGATAGACCGTGTAGCGTAAATGTTGAAGTAGAAAATGAAGTAGGCGAAGATGATAAAGGATTTAGCATTCTTCGGGATGAGTTTGAAAAGGCTAAATACGAGATTAGGAATGGAAAGGCAACCGGAATAGATAACATACCAATCGAATTCATTAAAAATATGGGAGACAAGGGAAAGAAAGAATTGTTGCGACTATGCAATGAAATATATCAAACAGGAAAATGGCCAAAAGACTTCCTGAAAACGATCATGATATCGACGGCTAAGAAATCGAACGCAAAGAGATGTGAGGATAATAGAACTATTAGTCTCATATCTCATGCAGCTAAAATTCTGCTCCGAATACTGAACAGAAGGTTATATGGAAGAACAAATAAAGATGTTGAGGAGGAGCAGTTCGGGTTCAGAAGAGGCAAGGGCACAAGAGATGCTATTGGATTATTAAGGGCGATCGGTGAAAGATTTATAGAAAAAGGGAAAGAGGTGTATGTTGTATTTATTGATCTAGAAAAGTTTTTTGACCGCGTGAATTGGGAATTGTTGTTGGGAGTTCTAACAAAGATAGGATTGGAATGGAAAGATAGAAGACTCAGAAGAAACTTATACATGAACCAACAAATAAGTGTTAGGATAGAGGAAGAACTGACGGAAGAGAGTGAAATTGGAAGGGGAGTTCGACAAGGATGCTGCCTCTCGCCAACACTATTTAATGTCTATCTAGAAGAGATAATGAAAGGAGCCTACATGATGATGATGGCATTTCGGCAGGAGGTAGAATGATTAGATGCATAAGCTTTGCAGACGATATGGCGCTTGTTACAGAATCTGAAAAGAAAATCAATAAAATGTTAGAAAAAAATGAGAAAGCGTTTTGAAGAATATCGTATGAAAATAAATGTTAGAAAGACAAAAGCCATGGTGATTGGAACGAAAGGGTCTGTGTCAAATATAAAAGTAGGAGGGGAGAAAATAGAACAAGTGAATAGTTTTCGATACCTGGGTAGTATTCTTAGTAATGACATGAAATGCGAACGTGAAATAAAAGCAAGGATAGGAATAGCGAAAGAAGCCTTTAGGAGGAAGAAAAGTCTGTTTTGTGGGACCTTGAATAAAGAGTTGAGAAAAAGACCATAAAATGTTTCGTGTGGAGTGTTGTACTGTATGGGGCGGAAACGTGGACATTACGTAAATGTGACGAAAATAGACTGGATGCCTTCGAAATGTGAGTGTGGAGAAGAATGGAAAGAATTAGTTGAGTAGAGCGGAAAACGAATGAGAGAGTGTTAGAAATGGTGGGTGAGAAAAGAACACTTTTAGATATTATTAGGAAGAGGAAGAAAAACTGGTTTGGACAGTGCCTAAGAAGAGATTGTATCATGAGGAACGTCCTAGAGAGTACGGTGGCGGGAAAGAGAGGGAGAGGGTGAAGGAGACCACAATTAATGGATGATATTAAAACAGAAATATCATACGCGAAGACGAAAAGGTTAGCGAAGGACCGTGGAGCATGGAAGCTTCTCAGCTGCGGCAAGTGACCTGCTAATAAAGGCAGAATACCTATGATGATATGATGATGAATGGGTATCATAAGAAATTAAAAAAAAAAAAGTTTACTTAAGCTACTCAAACAAGATCAACGGTAAGAAATAGATATAAGCGGAAAGCAGTTTCTCTCCCTTTTCCAAAATAATAATAATAATAATATCGTAAAGGAGAAAATGTTAACATAATGTAAAGGTTTAACATAAAAGCCTAAGAGCACAGAAACAAACGTCCACACGATAAGGAAAGAGAGAGAAACACAGACCAAGAAACACGATTGCCGTAGTAGACGTGCGTTCCTAAATAAAAATAGGACCCTAGTTGTAAACCCAACTGTAATAATAATAATAATATTTGTTATTATTGTTATCATTATTTTATTACTGGAAACTCTTTACTTTTTCAAAATACCTCACTCTGCCTAAGAGTATGTATGCATATAGAGGTCACTTGTGCACTTTCGGTCAATGAGATGTCCGAAAGCCCAATACGGATGAAAATCTCCGAGAGAGAGGGGTACATGTAGCCTGAGGGCACATTAATTTCCGTGTATGAAGTTAGTATAGGGATGCTGAGTTGCTTAGGAGATGCTTGGAGTCACGTAGGCATTGACCCCCTTATGTAGGTCAAGTTTTGAAAATGTAGGTCATCTTATAGAACCTTCTTGAACGGGAAGAACCGTTATTAAACGCAAAAAGATGATTCGGAAATCGAAAGAATTGCTTACATTGAAGTTATTTTTTTTTAATTTTGTGTTTCTTTCGGAAACACCCTGTGTATATATATGCAGTATGGATAGAATAGATACACATATACATATATACAGAACATGTTCTTTAGAAAATCATGTAATAAATATACTTACATGGAAACTGATTCAAGTGTGACATGAAATTGTGGACGAATTTGTACACAATCGAAGTGCTTTTTTGAACAATGAATTGCATTAGAAACCCTCGATCTTAACCGTTCCAGAGATATAGAGAGAAAAATGAAATGAAATGAAATCTTTGAGTTTTACGTCCAACGATTACGCCGGTTAGGCTAAAGGAGATGGTGATGATGAGTAATGAATGAAATGGTGGAATGAAGAAAGTGGGAGGAAACAGAAGAACCCCGATAAAACCCACGCACACGGTGTTTGTCCACCATAAAGTCCACTTGGCGGGGGCTGGGATCGATTCCGAGACCCCAAGAACCAGAGATGGACGCTATACCACTGAGCCACCGCGGCCCTTGAGAGATATAGAGAGGTAAAGGGAAAGCTGATTCTTTGATATTTTGTGGATTTCGGCTATGTTGCGAGTGAATATGTTTGAAAATTACATTTAAACATTACAAAAAATGCACCAGAGAGAATGAAAGTGATGTTGAAGGTTTAAGGCAGTGGCGTAACTTCTACCCGGGGCCGTAAAAAGAAGGGGATGTGAGGAATAACAAAGGCTATTGACAGGAAGAAGACAATAGTATGATAGTACTGATATCCGACTTTTTTCTTCTACACTATGACCGATAATGTATTGTATTTGTGTGGTCATTTACTTGTTTTTTTTCTCAACGTTCCTTTATGAAACATTTCTTTAAAACCAATATCTGAATAGCAGTTAATTAGTAATTGTCACAAGAAAACCAACTATATTAGTGTTCGTTCTGGTGACCATCAATGCTTATATTTAAATCAACATCGCCAGAAGCATAGAAAATTACAAATCCTATTTCACATCTTGACTTTGACACAGAACTGCAACAGACAAGTAGATCTTTTTAATTACAAACAGCTCCAGTTTGAAACTTTATTGTTGAATTATGCTGATGTTCTTATTCGAATAAAGTATTGCAAAAGCCCACTTTTATTCCAACTTTGATTCGTATCGGTTGATAATTGCTGAAATTACGATTATTTGGAAAGTTTAAACCGCTATCGTTTTTAGTTTTTTTTTTCAATGGATCGTTCCGATTTTCACGTTTTACTATTATAATGTAAAACGCACTTCTGGGCCATTTGTCGTTACGATCGGTTAATAATTGTAGAAATTATAAATGTTTGGAAAGTTCGGACGACCACCATTTTTTACATTTTTTAATCCTTTTTGATCTGATGATATTTTTATTCGGTTCAGCGTACTAAGAAACCTATACATTAGTACTTACACGCCTAGATTAGGCAACAATGGAACTCTGTTATTTTCGCCTTCCCCCTCCAGAGCATTCTTCCCCTAGAATTTTTATTGTCTCTTCGGTTTTGCAATCCTCATGTCTAAGGCGACGTGTTATTAAAATCTCGTGGATGAAGGAATTGGACTGTCGCTACTTATACTATCGCTACAAAAATTCACAACATATCTCAGCACCAGCCTTGCCTTTATCCTTGTATATCTTCGGACCTCTAGAGATCGAGGGTTTTTCTCTTTAGTGGTTTTACAACGGTATGTTGTATGTGATGTACTGTTATGATATTATGTTGTACTGTTGTACTATTATTTACCTGTACCGGTTTTAGAAAGACGATCAGAGATGCGACAACGGAGCATATTTTGTAAAGAAAAAGAAAAAGGAAATTGTAATAATTATTATTGCTGGAAATTGTAAAGATTATTATTGCTCTTTAGTTACGGAAATTGAAATATAAATAAGAGAGGTTGTTGAGTAAAAGATTACGAAGTTCTCAGAAAGATTGATATCCAAGAAATTAATGGTTTGTAATAGGAATATTAATCGAAGGTATAAATAAATAATATTTTACGTTTCAATGTTCTGTTATAGATATTGTGGCTCAAGAGATATTTATTAAGAACCAGTGGTGTTACATAATTAAATGGTGCCTTCATACCGGGAGTTAGTGTATCGTTCTGAAGTACAGTAACAACGAGCACAATTGAGCCTAATATTTATATTACTATACTAAGAAGTGGTAAGCGAATAATTCGAGGTATGTCGGAAACGGAAGGTATCCAAGACCGACCTATGCAAACTGGTAGTTATGCTCCTGATACCGTGACTGATCTTTTAAAGCAGATATCATGTCAAATGAACCAACTTCAACAGAATCAACAGGAGTTCCAACAAAAAATGGTTACTCAACAACAATTTGAAGAGTTCCAACAAAAAATGGTTACTCAACATCAATTTGAGGAATTCCAGAATGTAACCCATCAACAATTGTAGGACTCCTTAAAGCAATTGCAGCATAAAATTGAGGAACAACTGGATGATAAAATGGATCAATTACAATGTAAAATAGAAGGTCAATTGGAGGAACAGATTTCCACGAGATTTAAGCAGTATGACCGAAAAATGGAACGAATATCCCAAAATTACACTGAGATGCAGGATGTGGTTAAAGCCATGGAATCGGTAATTAACGAACACACCTTTCACATCCGAGAACTCCGAGAGGATATGAATTGTGTGCAAGAGTGGTATCATGCTACTAAGCAAGAGCACGACGGTGGACATAGACATCAGTCTCACAATGGACATAGAAGTCAGGATGATGCGTATAATGGATTAGAACCAGTAATCTCTCATGATGGTGATCATAGAAATCAGTCTCCTTTTAAGGAACCAGAACTAGTAACCCCTCATCGAGGTTTGGAGGATAGTGAGTCTTCGGGATACAGTGAAGGAAGTACCGAAGTTGGAAGAAGAAAGAGATATTCATCCTGTAGGAATTCAAAATGTTACGGTAAATATTCAAAATCCCATAATAATGACAAACCTTTGCGATTTAGCGAGGTAAAATCATTAACCAAATTTAGCGGTGGACCTGATGATATTCCTGCACGGGTATTTATTGAGAAGTTTGAAGACGAATGCGACTTAATAGGAATCAAAAAGTCAAAATTTTTAAAGATACTTCCACACGTCCTACAACCCCCATGTTTAACGTGGTTCAAAGCCATTCGAGAAAATCTCCATTCTTATTCAGATTTTGAAGCTGCCCTACTATCCAATTATGAAAACGACTTTATGCTTGCTAACAGGGATGCTTTATTACGTACCAAAGTTTTCGATCCCCGAAGCCACAAGAATGTTACGGAATTTGTAGTATCGACATACAACGAATTAAAAGCTCTAAATCCTAATCATCCTGAATCACGTATAATTGCTTCAATTCGCATCCTATTGCCGTTTAGATTGCAACAAATGTTAATGTCTGCACAATGTGTCAATTTCAGTCATATGGTCATGCTAGTGCAGAACTTCGAGAGTCAATATTTGATGCAGAAAAATAATAAAAATCCCAATAGAGGTCAGGGTAATGTTAGCCTCACTCCTGTTAATTATGCTCAGGTTCGCAATATAAGTGTACAGAATGGAAATAGCTCCCACATACAAGGAAGTGGCAATCGTCGTTTTAATGAACGAGCGTGTAATCAAAATAATGGCAATCGTCGTTTTAATGAACGAGCGTGTAATCCAAATAATACCGGTAACTCAACTCAACCTAATGGGAGAAATAATAATAGGAATTTCAGAAATAATCACCGAAATTATAATCGAAGTAACAACAATTATCGTGATTATGCACAAAATCGATTCATAGGTGGTAGCAATTATAATAACAGAAATGCAAATTCTGTGTATACATACAATCGATCCGATTCTACTCAAGAATGCGGAATACAATGTTCCTTAAGTGCGCCCTTTGAACGAATAACTTGAACCCTTAAAAAGGCGTCCGACAGATTTGTGTTAGATCGACCTTTGCTTACGTCTATGGTTAATGTGTTCTTTAGTCAATTTATTATTAAACTGTACGTTAAAAATATATGTAATTTGTGAAATATTACGAAATGTCGATGAAATAAAATTATGGCAGCCTACCGAAAATACTAGAAAGAAATGGATGGACTTATTCAGAAATGTAGTCCCTCCTGGGATCATAAGTAAAATTAATATAAATAATGTATAAAAGTGGGAACTTAATCTCAAACAAGATAAACACAGTATTTTATAGTTATATAATTTAGTTATTGTATTTTTCCTCTTGTTATTTTATTTTCAGTTGTCTTTCTAGTGTAACAATTATTTTATGCAATGATAATGTATGCTATATTGTTTTATTGTGTTCACAACTCTATAATTGCTCCATAATCACTTTATATGTTCTATGTGTATATTCACGTAGAATGTTTATTCCGTGTTTATATCGTAATAACGTTTTAATGTTCTGTTATTTAAAAAAAATGGATCAATTTTAATAGAGAACATATTTATATTTAATTCTGTGCAATTATGCTCAATTTCATGAATTAAACAATATACATTATAGTAAATATATCCCAATGAATCTAAAAATAATTGTGGACCGTATTAATATAGTTATTTTTCTGTTGATGTACCTTGTTATTTTGATTACAATGTGAGGCCAAGTAATATGTTTAATTATGCGATTAATAAATAATATTGATATAAAATTGTAATCCTATATATATATACAAGGGTGATCAAAATGTGTATTATTGCACGGTCCAGGATTCTTTTCATTTATTGTTAATAAATAAATGAAATCCATGTTCGTGGCGCCAGATACAACGGTATGTTGTATGTGTTGTACTGTTATATTATGTTGTACTGTTGTACTATTATTTACCTGTACCGGTCTTAGAAAGACGATCAGAGGTGCGACAACGGAGCATATTTTGTAAAGAAAAAGAAAAAGGAAATTGTAATTATTATTATTGCTGGAAATTGTAAAGATTATTATTGCTCCTTAGATACGGAAATTGAAATATAAATAAGAGAGTTTGTTGAGTAAAAGATTACGAAGTTCTCAGAAAGCTTGATATCCAAGAAATTAATGGTTTGTAATAGGAATATTAAACGAAGGTATAAATAAATAATATTTTACGTTTCAATGTTCTGTTATAGATATTGTGGCTCAAGATATATTTATTAAGAACCAGTGGTGTTACAGTTTTAATTGTACACAAAAACATTTCGCTTCCGCATAAACTGGACCATAATTTCGTGTTACACTTGAATCGGTTTCCTCGTTAGTAATATTCACTTGTAGTATTATGTCCTCCTCCTCAATTTATTATATATATCTTATATCACTTTATAATAATAATAATAATAACACTGGTAATAATAATAATAATAATAATAATAATAATAATAATAATAATAATAATAATAATAATAATAATAATAATAATGTGGTAGATACATTAATAATTGGGTGGTTAGACAGTATAAAAATATACAAAAAATAATTTCAAAAAAATTTGCCTTGTTTAAAGCAAAACTTTCGTATAAAACAATGTATACATGCACATTACTTTATAAACTTCACAATTAAAAAATATATAAAAACATTTATAAATATTCAAAATCAAGTATAAAAAAGATTTGCTATAATTAAGACAATTTCATTACCTATAAAATAATTGTAACAATAAAAATTTAAAATATTACAAAAACATAAAACAATTTTTAACCTCTATATAAAAGTAAAAAAACAATTTCAATTAAATTTTATTTTTAAAAAATCCCGCAATTTAACATTTATATTTTTATATTTTTAATAATTATAATTTCAACACTGCTATACCATAACTAAAATATATCAGCAGCAACCAAGTTAATAGTTTCTCTTAAAATGTCTAAATTAAGCAATTATTAACAAAACCAAACAAACATTAAGTTTATTTAAATTTAATTAAACTAACTTATATTTAAACTATAAATTTAAAGCTTTATACAAAAATAAAAAATAACTAATAACCACACTCCCATGCAAGGCCCTAAATTATTATTAATTTAATTGTTATAAAAATTTTAAAAAAAAACTATTTAGTATAATTATTTAATTTGCTATCATCAAACCCAAATTAACCAAATTACAATAATATTAACAAGGAATAATTAATGTTAATTATAAATCATCAACACCAAATCAAACACCACATTATTTGGCAAAATTTTCTTATCTACTAAAGATAATGTTGTTGCCCTATCTAAGATACTATTAGTATTTAATGTATCAATCTGTGCTTGGATTCATACTATATTGCCTGTGATGTATATGGGTGCCTGAATTTGCTTATGTTTGCTTAATTTATACATATTTGTCGCCGTTCTAGTTTTATTCTTGTTTTGTTGTACTAACCCTATCTTATTTATATGATTGCCCACTTATGGTATTGTCTCTGAACACGTAGAAATCTGTGTTTGTTTCCAATTAGTGTGGCGGTTAACGTATTGTCTACCTGGAAGATAACCGCCCCGACATCCAGTATTTGTCAGTTTAAATTCGGCTGTAATAATAATAATAATAATAATAATAATAATAATAATAATAATAATAATAATAATAATAATAGGATAGGATAGGATAGGATAGGATAGGATAGGATAGGATAGGATAGGATAGGATAGGATAGGAGTTTGAAGTTTTATTCATTTATTTATTAAAGTTCATATAGCTTTCCAGAGAGCATCTTTACTCCTTGACGTTCTGAACAGAAGTGATTGTATGATCGGATGTGGAAGTTGTTGGCAGACGGAGTACCGTTACAAGATGTGAGATAAACAAATTTATTTCCGTGTTGCTGACGTACGGTGACATAGATTTGTAAAATTACTTATCGCGACAATCTTTGGCCGTGTTGCTGACGTACGTGAATAACAGTGACAGACATTTGTAAAAATAGTTGTGATGACAGTTTGGATACGGAAGTAAAAATAAAAATAGGTGTTATTAATATATATTGTAACCGCAATTTATATTGAGAGGGTTCTTCTTATATCTTTATCATAGACGTAGTGGATTTAACACGTAAGGGTTATTGAATTGTTTCGGTTTAATATTTAACGTGTACTGTACAATTTAAGTTAGGACATAACGGGTAGATGATGTATTTGGTTATTCACCTTTTATGGGATACGCCCCCTTTATAGAATGGGAAGAAATAAAAATGAACCTTATGGGTATACAAACAGTATACTTGTAAAAGATGAAGTTTGCTTCCTTCTCACCCCATGAAGAATGGTACAGTATGGAAAATTGAAATAAATATTATTCCCTTCGTTTGATCCCTTAATCCCTGAAAAGCTTACCGCAGTGCAAAATTGTTTATTATTGTAAGATTGACTTGTGTTACAGTGGAAAGAACACTTGTGAACCCTTTCTTGGAATTGTGGAAAAAAATGTGAGTATGATTTGTTTTCAACTTGAAATGTTACAACTTGTATTTTAAATGACTGTAAATGCATTAAACGTTTGAGATTTAACATATGGAATACTTCACTTTAATGTTGTGTTCAACAGCGAATATATGTGAAAGGTGCAATGTAAAACATATAATCTTGTGCTGGGAATCGAACTTGAGTTTCCTAGGGGAAAGGCGCCTGCGCTAACCGTTTAAGCATTAAGGAGGTCATTATATGAAACGTACGAACACTTGTTGAGTTTTGAGGGAAGTTAAGCAGGTTGCGTATGAATGGATAAGGAAAATATTTGTAAGCCGTACATAAAGAAAGTAGTTTGTTTCGTAAAAGGGAAATATTGTTGTAATTTAGATATACTTTAAATTGATAAAATGTATAGAAACTTATTGTATGGCATGGTATTGATTATCGGTATACATACTGTCGGTACACATACTGTTGGTATACATACATACTCTTCTTACATAGAATGTAATAAGAGTACAAGTGAATCAGAAATAACGTAGATAAAAATCACTCACTACCGCCAATACATTCAAACTTCAATCATTGCCTTCAAAATAGAAAGGGTATATTTATTTTAAGATTGTGTGGACAAAACTTCAAAATATCTTAGTTGTAAACTGTTACATATTGTAATATTACAAAAGTTAAATAGTCATAATCTTCCAATGAATCTCCACTTTGGAAGAAAAATTATGTTTCTGTTGCCAGTACTTCTAAATCATAGCACCCACTTACAGCCGATCTATCTAGCATATATTCTTTCAGGAATGGAATTGCATGAAATTTATCTAAGGACATTTGACATTAATATAACTTCCTAATATTTACTTACAATCCCTAGGCCATCCTGTCCTTCGGTATTAAAAAGAATGGTTATTTCATTGTCTCCATAAGTGGACATATTAAATTCATTATCCGATGAATTTCTGAGAAGAAAATCAATTAATACTAGCTTAGATAACCTGAAATTGCAATGATATCATAATATAACAAACAGAGTATTTCTATTAACTAAAGTATTTTTATATGAATATGATAATACACATATATTTCAATAGGAGTCTCAAGATTTATTCTTATATTTTATAAATATATAAAAAATTAAAATAATATAGAACTGATGAAACAATTGTACTCATTCACGAGAAAATAGTAAGTTACTGAACGACGTAAAAAATATCATATGTGAAATGTGACCATCGCCATACAGTTAATAAATATGAACTTTTCTCTAGAGTATTAATTAAATAGAATTAAACATATCCAATATTTACTAATATCTTAATTAGATAAATATGAACTGTAGGTAATAATTATTGGGTATTGTAACGGACACGTTACAGAAAAAAATATAAGTATTGTGTATTGAGATATATTATTTCTTCAATTATGTATTTAATTGTCATTAAAAAGAAAAGATAAAACTTGTAATAAAGTTTTAAAAAAATGGAACGAGAGAAAGAAAGATTAACATAGCGATATCTATTGTGAGAAAATTTTGCTTTCTGTCAAGTTCAGTGAAGGTCGCTTGCGTCCGCGCTGGTAGGCCGTTGCGCATGTTCGGTGCTCGACGACTGCAAGCAGCTTGTTTGGGCAAGCTGACTTGTGGTTGAATCTTGGTACTGGATACATCAAAATTGTGTAGCTGGATTTAAATGAGCAGCGCTTGAATGGAGGCCGTTTGGATTTGTGTCTTTGATGGCTATCATTTTTGAGTTGGTTTCCTTTTGGTGGCAGAATTAGTGTCTCAAGAAAGTGAAATGAGAATACTCAATAGTAGTGAGAATTATGTTTCTTCTGAAAATAAGTTTAGTGCTTTACTCCGTATACGCGATTGTTCAAGTTCGTGTGAATTCAGAGTTAACTGAAGTCTTGATAAAAGACGGAAGGGGAGTTTTGCCTCATTACTTCCCTTTGGTTATTAAATTACTAAAGAGAATAAAAGAAAGTCTCTTGTTTTGGTTAACTCATAAGAATAAAACGGCAGTAATTAAAAGATCTTTAAAATTTTTGCATGCGGGAAATTGTGGATTCACGTCCTAAATTTTTTTCTTGTGTTAGTGAGAGAATTGGGCTAAGTTAACTTGGAAGAAACAAGCTCACTAGACCTTGTTTTATTCTCACTTTCTTTCTTATTGAGTCTGGATCAAATTGCGGCCAGGAATGTTGAGGAACTCGAGGTAAACATAACCAAAATGACTAAAGGTGAGTTGATTTTTCATTTTGACTGTAGCGTGTATTGTCCTCGTTCATAAGTGTTAATGTGGGTTGTGATTTTGTTTCCACAATCGATTAAAATTAAATTGCAAGAATTGACGCGATTGATAATTGAAAATCCAGTGGAGAGAAAAAGGCAGCGGGATTGTACCCAAAGCCTTAACAATATAATTGGTAACTTGTTTCCCTACAGGTTTAATGTTCCTGAAACTTTCCGGATTATTAGTCTTATTTCTGTATAAGGTTAATTCCGAGATAAAATTTTCATGCGTGTGAGGGAATTAATTTTACTAAAAAGTAAAGAAGTTTGAGTCGTTTGAACTGTTTGGCCCTGTTTACTCTGTTTATCTTTGATAAGTTTGCTTGTTTGAATCGTTTGAACTGTTCGGCCAAGTTTATGCTGTTTATGTTTAATAAGTTTGCTTGTTTGAACCGTTTGAATTGTTTGGCCTTGTTTGAGCTGTTTATGTTTGATAAGTTTAATTTTTTAAAAGATAATTTTTTATTATCTTTTTTGTTTTTGAACTATTGATTATTTTTCTACATAAAATATTAATTAACGGATCTAAATATTTGTCATAAATTTTAATTTGGCTTTCTTTATTGGCTAATTTATCCGAAAATATTTTTGAGAGGTAAGACCTCTTATGTGTAGGAAAGCAAAGGAATTTTTCAACTTTTGCTATAAGAATTCATGCTAGACTTTGATGCTTGATGCTTGATTTAAAATATTTAAAACTTTTTCATATAGATATAAGATTAGTGGTGTAGTGGTAAGGTCCTTGATTGGCCATTGAAATTTAAACTACAATTGCCTATTAGGAACAAGTTTAAACTATTTTCTTGATGTTCGCCTGATGATTGACCAAACCTTTGACTAGATTCATTCTGGGAATTGTTAAGATCGACTGATGGGATCTAATTCTGAATTTTTGCGAAGCAGAGAACTTCATTATTTGTATTATTATTATAATAACGTTTTGAATTGAAAGTGTTGTGTGTTATTTAATTAAAAATATTGAACTGAATTTATGTTTAAATTTCTCTCTGGAATTTCGAAAAACTGAATTCAGTAGCGCATAATTGGTGTGTCCGGTGTAAGCTCCTTCTGCGGTTTTTGTTGAGGTTTTTTAATAGTTTTTAATTACTCAAATATGCTGCGGATGGGGGCGTTACAGTATGTGAATCAGCGAGACAAAATTAGCTTGTAGTATTATTTTTGAATTTAACGCAGCGCGATTCCGGACGGAAAATAATAGAGGTGGTAGTGATTAGATGGATGATAACGTTGGAAAGATTATAGCTCGAGATAACGGAGCAGTAGTCAATGTCTGATTACTTTTCAACTCTGAAATTGGCCGCTCCTGGAACGTAGTCTTTTACTAGTATAGAGCTCCCAGGCAAATTCTGATTGCCAACATTATATATGGGTGATATGTAAAGTATCATATGTTAATATTTCAATCGAATATAATAATCGATTTCTTCCATTGCCAAGTTACTACACCGAGTAAAGTCACATTACTCTCAATTAAATATTCTAATTACTCCCATTATTACCAAATTATATTAATTCAGTAATGTTTGTATGCAATAATGAACAAAAGTAAAAGGGCGTTATCTACTTATTTCTTTTGAACATATCAACTTCTGATTACAATATTGATTAATTGTGCAAACATGTCAGTGTACATTCTTCATTTGTTCATTATGATGGGGAATTAATTGCATCGCGATTGAGTGATGGTGAGTTATGCGTTTCTGATTTAGTCCATTACGTATGTAAACCTACAATGTGTTGTGTGAGCTGTATGAAGGTAATTTCTGCACTTTGGAAGCGTATTATGCATGATGACTGGAAGTTTTGTACATTCCGATGAATGGCGTCAGTGCAAAACGAAAAACAAAGGTACAATATTTTAGAGATAGTTTCAGGAAAGGTTGCCCCACAGTTATCTCTTACGTTAACGCTCGGTTCAGACGTGCAGAAAAATCTGTTGCAGGTCCGCAACAAACTCGCAGCAGACTAGTGCGGGTGTCACTGATAAACCAGTTCAGACAAGCAGAAAAGTCCGCTGCGGGCCCGCAATGAACTCAGGTGGCCTCTCAGCCCAACCATTTCATATAGACATGGAAAACAGCTCATTTTATTTTCAGCTGCAGTTGAATGAAGATGGAAATTGAAAGAAGAAAACGTGCTGTTTATGTATACTTAGCCAGTAAACGCCTAAGGAAGAAACAGACGATACTGGGTTAATCCGTACGTAAGCTCACTACTGCTTAAATGTGCTTTTTCTTCCATGTTTATTGACTTGCACAATGACGAAGAAAAGTTCTTCAATTGTTTTCGCATGAACATCACTTCATTTGATGGACTCTTATCGAAAATAAGTGATAAAATTAAAGCAGAAGATACTATCATGAGACTTGCGATACCACCTATAGAAATGTTGGCTGTTACATTAGGATAAGTTAATTATGTTAACTAATTATCGTTTGTAAGAGCACAGAAAGTTAAACATTCGGAGACCTGTTCATAGACATTTTCAGATGTTATTAGCGGCTACTGGCGTAGTTTAACAGTTGCGTGACTAATTTCGATTTTTTGACATAGTTGGCGGCTTTATATTAAAAATGAGACATTTATTTGAGACTTCCCGAATATCCCGCTGAAGAGGGGGCGTTTCGATAATAGTAAAATTTCCCTTTATTTTTTCACAAATTACCGAATGTGAGGATTCGCTTCAGTTAGAGATGTAAAATTCGGCATTTAAACTCATAATAAAAATAATGGAGCACAGGTTACAGCGTCTTTGAAAATTTTCTCTTGAAGGGAAGATGGGGGACTTTTATAATAGTGGGGTCCGGTAGCTCAGTGATAGAGTGTTCACCTCTGGTTCGATCCCAGCTTGCGTCAAGTGGGCTTTGTGGTACGAGAAGCAACGTGTGCATGAGTTTTCACACGGTTCTCCCGTTTCCTCCCACTTTATTCATTGCACCATTTCATTCATTTATCATTATCATTATTTCCTTTAGCATACCCGGTATAAACGTGCGACGTAAAACTCAAGGATTTCATTTCATTCCTATAGTAGTGACATTTCCTATTATATATTGAGAAAGTGTTCAATATGAGGACTTGCTTAGATTGGAGATGTGAAATTCTTAATGTAAACTCTCAAATGAAAATAATGGATTTAGTGTTTCCAAATAATCCATTTCTAAGGTGAGAAAAAAGAAACATTTTTATAATTGTGACATTTTCTTTATTTATTCACACAGTCCCGAGTGTGGGCGTCTCCTAAGTTAAAATATGAAATTCGAAATATGATCTGTTATATAGAAACAATCGAACATGATTCAAGGCTTTCGTAGGTTTCGATGCTACGAGAGGAAGGGCGGCCATTTATGTAATATCAAAATTTCCACTTTTTTAATTTACAATCTAAGTGGATAGAGGAATTCAAAATGTAGCCAAAAATAATGGGACATTTAATTTAATTTCACTTTAATTGAAATGCGATCCTCAGGGGGAAGAAAGTTCAAATATTTTCTGTAAACCGGTTATCCTAGAGTATTGGACTGGTATTTCAGCTAGGTTTGTATAAAAGCGTTTATGGAAACGATTTTAAAAAACGAATTAAAGTATATATATACAGTCATTAAGTGATAGCCATCATTCAAGAAATGTGATTGACAATTAGATAACGGACGCAGTAGGTAAGGAATTTCATATGATGAAAAATATCTTCGCAAAAATTAATATAAAAAAAGCTTTTAGTTATCCGGAATAACAAAAAATATACAATAGAGTTGTTCAAATTTCTACGAATGACCTGAATCAGAATCAGTAAACATAAACATGACTTTCTTCTTTTTCTTCTGAAACATTTATCAATTAAATTTTTGAGATCTTCTTCCATAAGGTGTAGTGATACAAAATTAAGTAATAACCCCTCGCAATAGTTTGATATTTATTTGTCTTATTTACAATATGAAGTTCTGGGCTCAATAGTCAACAAATGCCAAATACAAAAATGATATACATACTAACGATAAAAATAACTGAAACCAAAGATGGCCACCCAGCTAAATGTCTTGCCAAATTTATAATGCGTAAGCAAATATAAAGTATGTGAGTTGTTTATCTTCCAGTTTCTAGAGTAGTACCTAAAAGTTAACAAGAAAACACATCTATGGCATCACTACTTTCATCCTGAGAACGTGTTGTTGCACAGCTTGCAGGAGAAATGGGATAGGCAACTGCAGAAATGGTTTGCGGGAATAGTTTGTCGAAGCACAATTCCATGAAAAGATTGTTGTGAATGCCCACTTTCAAAGGAGGTTTCAGGACGGGAAGGATACAATCAATTATGTGACGGGCCACAGGAACTTGGAGGGGCTGTGTAGGAAGCATAGGGGTAATGGTAAGGAGGTGGAATACTCAGTATATTTCTTGATCTTATTCCTGTAATAAGTTTTTAATACCTCGCTTCGAAACTCCAGTTTCTGGTCTAAAGTAAATGACTTTACAGCAGGTAATAACGAATCAAAAAAGCCTTTATCATCATCAGGTTCAGTCACAGATGAAGGAGCGGGAGAATTCAGGTAATCAATTATGCATGCTTCCAGATTCTTTTTTCGTTTGTTTGTGGTTCCTTTGCGACTTTGTTCGAGTGTGTTGCTAGTTCAATACTGACATCTGAACGAGATTAAGCAACTCTATCCATCACGACTCTGGAACTCACTAAAGAAATATAAATACTTCTGACCAGAGTATATACACTTGTTTATTAAAAACTATATTACAGTGTAACGGTTTCGACATCTTAACTTTATCATCATCAGACACTAGTTAAAAGCAGAGATGGGCATTTTTGCTAACCCTCACTCAACCTCACCCTCACCCTCAGCCACCCTCACCTTCAATTGGCTCCCTCACAGTCACCCTCAGCCACCCTCAACCTCAGTCGACTCCCTTCGCCTCACCCTCAGCCACCCTCAGTCAACTCCCTTCGCCTCACCCTCAGACACCCTCACCCTCACTCGAATCCTTCACCCTCACGCTCACTCATCCTCACCCTCAGTCGACTCCCTTCCCCTCACCCTCAGTCACCCTCACCCTCAATCGACTCCTTCACCCTCACTCACCCTCACCCTCAATCGACACCTTCACCCTCACCTTCATCCTCATCCTCAGCCATCCTTGCCCTCAATCGACTCCCTAACCCTCACCCTCAGACACCCTCACCCTCTATCGACTCCTACACCCTCTATCCGCGACTTTGTTCGAGTGTGTTGCTAGTTCAATACTGACATCTGAACGAGATTAAGCAACTCTATCCATCACGACTCTGGAACTGACTAAAGAAATATAAATACTTCTGACCAGAGTATATACACTTGTTTATTAAAAACTATATTACAGTGTAACGGTTTCGACATCTTAACTTTATCATCATCAGACACTAGTTAAAAGCAGAGATGTGCATTTTTGCTAAACCCTCACTCAACCTCACCCTCACCCTCAGCCACCCTCACCTTCAATTGGCTCCCTCACAGTCACCCTCAGCCACCCTCAACCTCAGTCGACTCCCTTCGCCTCACCCTCAGCCACCCTCAGTCAACTCCCTTCGCCTCACCCTCAGACACCCTCACCCTCACTCGAATCCTTCACCCTCACCCTCACTCATCCTCACCCTCAGTCGACTCCCTTCCCCTCACCCTCAGCCACCCTCACCCTCAATTGATTCCCTCACCCTCAGCCACCCTCACCCTCAGCTACCCTCACCCTCAATTGATTCCCTCACCCTCAGCCACCCTCACCCTCAGCTACCCTCACCCTCAATTGATTCCCTCACCCTCAGCCACCCTCACCCTCAGCTACCCTCACCCTCAATTCATTCCCTCACCCTCAGCCACCCTCACCCTCAATCGACTTCCTCACCCTCAGCCACCCTCTATCAACTCCCTCACACTCACAGTTTCTTTCATGTACTAAATAAACAATAAGTAAGGGTTAATATGATTCTCATTCAAGTGATTGAAATTTATGATACGTAGATATACATTATATCTGCGGTATAATATTTTTTATATTTCATATACTTGTGTATAAATAATAGATGCCCATTTTGCACTGGGATCGCTCGCGCTCGGGTTCACGAAGATAAGAAAGAATATCAAAGAGTCGCAGACATAAGCTCACTGAACATAAGCTCACCGGGCATAAGCTCACTTTTGTTAATGCAAAAGCGGACAAAAGCTCCCCGGCTCACCACCAATAAATTATATTATAAGGTAATTAATGCAATAAAGAATACAATAATGATAACTAAATACATTTATAGGTTAACTAATTTAATTGCAAAGAAAAATAAAAATGAATAAAAAAAAGTAACTGAAAAATGCCAAACAGAAAATATGACAAAAATGAAAACCAGATTTTGAATGTTAACATGAAGTAGATTTTGAATATTAAAATATAAATTGAAAACGATTTGGACAAACAAAAGAGTATTACTTCCTTTTACTGAAGAAAGTAATCCAAACCCCCTCTCCTATGCTGAAACTCTCAGTGCAGGAAATTTTGCAGCACAGAAATATTGGTAAACGAAATTTTGGTGAAAGGCTGTCTCCTTTTTTTTTTTTTTTTTACTATGGCTGAAATCAACTCAGAAATATTTCATTTTCCTTTATAAAAAAATGAAATGAAATCTTTTAAGTTTTACGTCCCACGATTATGCCGGTTAGGCTAAAAAAGACGGATGAATAACGAATGAAATGGTGGAATGAAGAAAGTGGGAGAACCCCGAGAATACCCACGCACAAGGTAGTTGTCCACCACAAGGTTTACTTGGCGAGGAGTGAGATGTAACCCGGGATCCAGCACCAGAGGTGAAAGCTCTACCACTGAGCTACCGCTCTCCTCCTTTAGAAAAACGTATGATCGGTATGAAGAGGTATTAAAATCTAGACTTTGACTAGTAGTAGCCCTAGTTCCGTAGAAAATAGAGCTATTAATGCTATATATCAGTTGTCTGTTATCAGAATAAAATAATAAGGATGTTGCAGGGTTTAATGTGTTAAACGTGGGTTGACTTTGAGGAACTATTAATAAAATGCTCCAGATATTTAAATATGTGCTTTGACTACTAGTAGGCCTACCTTCTCAATATAAAGTAGGGTATATGACTAACGTCACATAGGAGTTATCAGACACCAGAATAAAATATTAAGAATGTTGCAGAGTTCAAGTCCTAAGGTTGTTATTATACTTGCAGACCAATACTCATCAAATGAACCGCTTTCTTATTTTATTTATTAAGAACAAAACAACAACTTATGAACCAAAAGAAAACCTTTGTGTTAGTAAATAAGAAAGAGATTTCTTTGAGCGTTAGGCTGCAAACACGACGACAGCACTAAGAACCAAGGCCTAAATACACCTGAGTATGATGAATTCGTAAAGAAAAAAAATCACATATCAGAATCACGAATCCCGTTAAGTAACCAAAATCTATTATGTAAGTATGCATGCCTAATCATGAAAATATTTTAATGCAGTGATGAATTGTCCGACCTATAAGAAAAATTTCGTTCCAAAATTTCCAGGGCAAAAATTACGCCTACTGTCGCCCATGCTTAATACATTAAACTTGCGACATCCCTATTTTATTCTGATATCTGATAACTGCTATACAACATTAGTAGCTCTGCTTTCTACTGAATTCTTAGGCCTATTTGTAATTGTAGTCAATGCCTAAATTTTAATATCCAGGGTATTTTGTTACAAGTTCCTCAAGGTCTGTCCACTTTTAAGGTTAGTGTAAAGGGACAAGTTTTGCCGATAGATATCACTACAATCTTCGTACCTCTCCCATGTATTTTTTTACCTTTCACGAAAATTTACAATTTCTTTAACAAGTTTCAACCTAGAGAGTTCAAATTTTTAGAGAAGGAACTTCATAACCTATCAAAAGGAACAATCCGTGCCGATTTTTTATTTAGAATTTTTTTTATTGCTGAAACAGTTCCATTGTTAAAGATTTAAATACCCATTTCAACAATCAAGCAATTTCAACAATAAACAAAATTCTAAATAAAAAATCGGCACGGATTGTTGCCTTCGATAGATTATGAAGTTCCTTTTCTAAAAATTTAAAGTCTCTAGGTTAAAATTTGTAAGAGAAATCGTGAAAGTTAAAAAGTATATGGGAGAGATACGAAGACTGTAGTGGAAGACCCGGCAATGCCGGTGCCCGTGCTGGCCTGCTTTGCACACGAGGCCGACAATGTCGGTGGAAGTCACGATAAAGCCGTTTCCGGCAGAAGGTACTTTTTACACACTATAAAAGAAACTACGTGAAGACGATGCGAACTTTTAAACTTAGTATCGTATGTCTACACTAACTTTTAATGTTCTAATAGAAAGAATTGGAAACCTTATTCGGCGCCAGAATACAGACATGAAATCATGTATTCCACCAACAGAAATGTTGGCAGTTGCAACAAGTTTATTATTATTATTATTTAATATATTATAAAGCTCTAATAAAGTTACTGACTGATCACTTCTAAATTCTAATCCACTTCCATTAGAGATAGGTCTTTTTTTGTTTATTCGCTTCTCGTGGTAAGTTTAATAACAAATGTTGAAATACCGAATTCTATATTTTCAAATTAGAGACGTATTTGTTTCTCAAACGTCGTTTGTGACCATTTTCTACCACTCCTGAGGGTAAAACTAACCCTCCAATTGAAAAGGATTTGAATGAAGAGGGACGCATTCAAGTGAATGGATATTTATTTATTTATTTATTTTGCATTCGATCAGATTCTACTCATGCTGACATTATGATTGCACTTCGAGACATTAAAAGTATAAAATCCTAAAGATGTCTTTTCTCTATATCTAAATACTTTGTATCTTATCTATTTGTTACTCACGAGTCGAGACGAGAAAACGTTTTTGTCTCATATCGTAATTTTTGTAGAAGTCTCGTCTCGATTGGATTTTCCAAAAATATTTATCGTCTCGTCTAGTATCTTCAATAAATGTATGTACAAAATTTATGCCCTGTTTTTTTCTTATTTTCAACCAGAAGTGATTCTCGAGTCTCGAGAGATCCACGAAGGATGTGATAAAACATTTAAACCATATTTATTATTGGAGTGTATTGTGTAATGACTTGCGGATCTTTAATCGTTGATAAATGAATGTTCTTCATTGTGTTAGTACAATCACTTTATCAACTTTATGTAATACTTGGGTGAACTACTGTAGCCAACGAGACTCATGAAATTTCTTTTCTTGTCTCGAAAACGAGACGAAGACTGTCATATTTGTAGACTCGAATTTAAAAAGGTACTTCTCGCCGCGACTTGCAGATAAGTCGAGACGAGATAAGCCTTGGAGATGAAATAAGCATCAACATAACTTGTTTTATGTTCTACAGAAATTGAAATGTGACTGCCTAACTGAATTGAGGGAACCGTATTTGATTTGCGAATTATCTTTGTCGCCAAGTCTAGAAGTAAATTCAGATTTCAAGTCTCGCAAATAATGTTCTTCTGTGAAATGCATAGACTACTAAACACAGTCCCATTTTTAAAGTTTATTTTAGTTTTCCTTTACATCGTAGACCCACTGTTTAACAAGAAGAGAGGCCTTTGGAAAACTGTGGTGCATAATGCCTGTACTTTTTGTTTTTCTATTATGATTGTTGCACTTGCTACAGTACAAGAAGACATTTAAAACATACACGCATGTAGTCAAGCACACCACACTACCTTGTAATGTTGTTTTCGGAGTTTAAGATTTTACGAAATCACACATGTTTGTACAGCTATGCCCACGTAAAGAATATATCATCTTCCGAGATATTAACTTTTTTAAAAAAATCATTAAATGTCATTCGTCCAAGTCAAAAACATACGACAGAAAAATTTTCCCACAAAAATCTGCTCTACATAGGAAAGCAACACAAATCGAACAAAGAAGAAGTCCAAAGTAAATAAGGGGTTGTTTGTCTTATTGGTAATTCCTCACGCGAAAGGGGGACGACAAGCTCAAGCGTCTCGGTGGTTACGTCACTATGAAGAGAGCGTAAAAGTAGGTTAAGAGATAGATACTGCACATAAGTTAAGAGCCGCATCTGGTTGAGTGGGGCAAGTAATATCTACTGTATATATTTATGGCAGTGGGCAGGGATTCTAACGCAGTTCGTAGATATATTACTGTATATAGACAACAATTATTTTAAAATTAGTAGTCTTTCTCTCTAAAAACTTTATCCAAGGATGGAGTACACAACAACCTACATTATTGGTCTAAACTTCCAATATCCATAACATTCATTCAAAGACTGTAGAAACGCACAATGCTGTAATATAATAAAATTTAAATGCATTAGTAAGTTAGAATAAGATATAATCAAAGAAAGAGAGAGAGAGAACAAAAAAAAGGAGTAGAAAATAATCAACGAAAATTGGATATCCGAATTTCGTATATTGTATTTGATGATAGCTATTTAGGCCTAAATTGATATCTTCCAGATTTCGCAGATTTTCTTTGGCGAAAATTCATTTTAAAAAATCGGCACTCTCCAGGTTTTCCACGTGTTATATTTTATTTAAGAAAGGCAATTATCTATTCCATCTGAACTGGTTTGTAGGTCGAGAAATAATAATAATAATATAGAATTGTAATAAAAGAAATAGAAACAACAAAACTCCAAAACACAAGAAACGAGACAAGAATACACAGCGCCTTGTCACTCACTCACTTTACCTAAACTGTAGAAATGTATCAGATAGCCAGGCGACATTGCCGGCCGTGTGTGCAACCACCCAGAAGGGAGCATTGTCTCTACAAAGCCGGTTTCGGTGATAACGCCGGCATTGTCGTCGGCTGCTCTGGCTGCATTGAAAAGCAATCCTGTAGAGGATCAGAGAGCAGAGTTGTCTTCATCTTCAACATAGGGAGGTGGGCCGATTTAAGGCTTATTCTGGGGAGACATCAATTTCATCTCACTTTCCTTTTTGGCAATCGACACAAATCATCACATTTTTTTTCTAAAATACACATTTCAAATCGGATTATTGGGGGCACAGTCCCCCCAGTTCCAAGATTGGAGTGGACATGTCCCCCTCATCCTCCGTGATTTGCTTCATTGAATGCCGGTGCGTGTCCAACCTAAGATTTCATTACACTGAATTCATGGCCGTCACCGACATTGCCGCGACTGGCTCCGGCATTACCGGGATCGTGTGCAAATGCACTTTTGTGAATGCCCAGTTGTTTTGAATAAATCACTTGGATCAGTTCAAGACAACCTACCAGTTTTTCCGCTTCCAATCTTTGTATTGTCTTCAATACCGTGACCACCGTATTTGTTTCCGCTGGGATGTTTCCTTTTGGCAAGTACGGTACGTCACTTTTTCTTGGAAATTTGTTAGCAAAGATTTCTCGCAGATTGACGCATGGTTGAGTGCTGGAGGAGGGATCAATTTTTGCCTTTCGCTGTTCTATAATATCAACACTACGAGGAAGATTAGGAGACTTCGGGAGGGCAACTGTGAGGCTGGGTTTTGTTCGTCTGGCAAGTTGCCAGCTGCGCATTCCGAAAAGTTCACTTTTTCCTAAAGAGACCCCTGCTTCTTGGAATTCGCCCCAGGCGAATTATTTAAACTTGTTCGTTGTACACCAACATCTGGAAGGGAGAGTTGATAGGGATCCGTTCTTTTCCAGTTTTTCCAAAGTGACCATCCTGACGTGGCTCTTGCGTGTAGTGACGGATAATGGATATAAGCTCACCTATATTGATGCAGAAGCGGACAAACTCTAATCGGACATAAACTCACAGTAAATAATACAATTATGTTACAACAAACTATGTTATAACAATGATAAAAAATTATGTTTGTAATAACCTAATAATAATCAGCGCCGTTGCTACAGAGGGTCTGAACCTCTAAACCCCCTGAAAAATATATCGTGGTGGCAAATCTCAGCATGTCATATAGAACAGCATGTCAAACAAAGGCACTAGTGTTTTTTTTAAATATTATTAATTTACTATAAAATGATAGAGAGTGCACACTCCACAATATTGGTATACATTATTTTGAATTGTACATAGTTCAAAATACATTATTTCTATTAAATATATTAAAATACTCAATTGCAGCAGCTTTGTCCAAGTACTGCATAATACATATTTTCTATTATCCCGTTTGAGACACGCTTTTATTAGTTAAATTCTAGACTTTCAGTCAAGCAGCTATTTCGTCGAGACTATTTATCGCAGGATCATGGTTCATACCAGTAGAGATGCAAAAAAGCCGGCTTTTTTGAATCGATGTTTTTTTTCACATAAAATGCCGGCTTTTTTTGGGAAAAAACCGAGAATTTTGGAAATATTGGCTTTTTTCATTTTCATGATTTTTCTATCCAAATAACTTTCTTATAGTATATTCTATAGTTAGATAAGAATTCCGCGACCTAAATGAAATATTTAGCTGTGTAATTCACCATCAAGATGAATTGAGCACATATTTTACGAATTAAAGCTAACATGAAGAATGTAGTATTTGAGGACAATTTTACAGGCTATTTAACTTTATTTTAACTTTTGAGTTATCGACATTTTTTTTCTTCTCTAGATCATTTTAGTTTGTCATCCGTGTTTCATTTCTAAGAGCTTAGTATTCTAGCTTCTAGCACAAAAGTTAAACTTACGTTTTTCTATATATCCGTCAAAGTATACATTTTTAAATATGTCCGTCAAACCATACTTCCACATTTTTGTTATACTGTAGTTGTGCAATGATTTAGCAATAATTTTCAAGATACAAACTTGAATACCAATTTATACAAATAATCAGTAGCGGATTTAGAAAAGTACTTTGGGAGGGGTTTCTCTGATTGTTTCGTTTACTAAAAAGTCCTAATTTTATTTGGGAGGTGCTTCAAGTTTATGAGTACAGGCATAACTAATATTTCGTTTCGTTTATATGTTTAGAAATAATCTTCCGGATACAACCTTGAGGATCATTTTATACTGAGAATCAGTGGCGAATTTAAAAAAGTGTTTTGGGAGGGGTTTTCTTACTACCAATGTTCAGTTTTTCTAAACATTCATAATTTTTATTTGACGGGAGCTTAAAGTTTATGAGTAAGGGCATAACTAATAGATATTTCGTTCGTTTTAGACATTCCGCAACTTTAAGGAACAGGCTTCAGTCCAAAAGACCGATCCCCTAACCTTCGCTAAACCGTCACTGCTGGTAATTAGTAATAATAACGATTTAAAAACAATAAGAAAGGAAGTCGGCCAACTCCTACACTCCTTGTCGGCCAGTACACGCACTATTTCTACATTCACAGATGGAATGAAGGAAGGCTTTGTCAGAATGGTCGAATGCTAGGTTGAATCCCGGACTTCCCGAGAGAAGCGCAAAAGCCAACCACTCAGTCATGTTTGTTGTGCAGTTGTATTTAGCTTAACTTAAATATATTCCGTAGTCCTTTTCTTGGGGGGGGGGAGTTCCCTAATGATATGTTGAATCCCTCTTGTTAAAAAATCAGAAAACTTGAGAACTGGTAAACCGTGATGTGATCAAGGGCGCCCATGTTGTGGTTTCCAAGGAGGGGCAATTATAAGCGACGTTTCAAAAATAGTTTCAAATTTTGCTGTAACTAATGTAAAAATTCTATTGGATTTTCAATATTCTGAAGTACATTTTCCTCTAGGGGGGCAAGCGCTCCCTTGCCCCCTTCCTGATGGGCGCCCTTGATGGTGGTTATAAAAAACTTGACTGTAGAATTTCAAGAATATACAGAACCAAAAGTTCCAGATGTGCAGCCTTTAATTGTATCATATAAATCTAAGTATTTCTCTTATGTTTTATTTTAATTTTATTTTGTTTCAAAAAGAGGGTATGGAATATTTTGCAGTAAAAATACTACATACAATTTTGCTAGTTATTTGTATATTTTTTTAAAAGAAGTTTTTACTTTTAGGGTTGGCTCGTTTACACCAGCTGTTTTTTTAAATAACTGGTTTAAATTAAAAAATAAAAAGAGCAAAAATGCGAATCGTGTGAACTTCATGGTGACGTTTCCACATGTCAAATCATCTGCATTAGTCTTATTTCCTTTTCACCTTTTAATCAAGGTATCCCATGTTCAATTCTCGGTCGAACCACAACACTTCTTCCATGTGTAAACCAAGTAGCGGTTCGGATGTCACTTTAAGCGAAAGTCTTCTCCTTGATATCCTCGGTATTACGTAAGGATGTTAAGCCTAAA
Organism: Thermobia domestica; assembly: GCF_964235325.1. Classification (NCBI taxonomy): domain Eukaryota; kingdom Metazoa; phylum Arthropoda; class Insecta; order Zygentoma; family Lepismatidae; genus Thermobia; species Thermobia domestica. The sequence goes on along the minus strand of NC_137466.1, from coordinate 6,479,477 downwards.
CATACGAAACGAAACCAAATTATATATTTCTGCATGCCTGTTGTTTTATAAAGAAGTCAAGGTTGCTTAAATATAGTGATTGAAATTGGTAAAATTTATCGATTGCCTACGTAGCTTCCAACATTAGCTTGGTTGGACTTTCATTGATATCTACATATTAAATTTGTAATTTAATAATTCAGTTTTAGCGTACTGATTATAATACGTTGACCTTTAAATTTTACATGGAAAGCAATAACAGGATTTTCCCGTTATTGTTTTACATTTAAAAGAATGACGGGATTTTGCCGATGGCTAGGGCGGGAGTTTCTCAATTTAAGAAATTTACTGACCGGATTTCTTTAAGCTTATGGGACCTCTTCCAGCATAACCCCGTTGTTGCATAATACTACCAAGGCGAAACAAACATTTCTGCGAATATGTAATATAAATTCATAAAGCAAAATATCTAAATCAAAAAACCTGGTTTAAACCCCAAAAAAGCCTGGTTTAAACTACCCCCCCAAAACGGATTTTTGGCATTTTCAGAAACAACCATGGTTCTTGCCAACTCTGCTTATATTTGTATATAGGAGGTTATTTTTTTATTATTATATACATTGGTTAATCCTTTGGAATTCATAATGTAAAAATGTTGAAGTAAAATTGTTTAAAATATCTTTTCGAAATTCATGGTTTATTTTCAAGGTTTTATATTATTATCGGCATCAACCACTAATTAAATGACTTTTTGTGTTATAGAGAAGCGAAACAAAGTCTGCTTTATCAATGTAAAGCAGAATTTTGAAAAAAAAGCCCAAAATTTCCCAAGCAAAAAAGCGAAGCAGAAAAAACCGAGTTTCTTTTTCCAAAAAAGCCGTTTTTTTCCGAGCCGGCATCTCTACATACCAGAGATGGGCATTTTTGCTAACCCTCACTTACCCTTACCCTCAATCAACTCCCTCACACTCACCCTCAACCACCCCTCACCCTCAGTCACTCTGGTCACCATCAGCCACCTTCACCATCAATCGACTCCCTTACACTCACAGTTATCTTCATGTGCTTACTAAACAATAAGTAAGGGTGACTATTCTCATTTAAGTAAAGTAAAAAAAGAAAAAAACAGATTTTACTATTTTTAGGATTTTTGGATATCTTATGACCCATTGCTGCTTATAAGTTTTGAAAAAAGGAGACTAGATGCCAATAAATGTCATAAATGCTGTTTTTGCCTTCATTAATTGAAGTGCAGTTGAATTTTTTTCCTTTTTTCTGGGAACAATATGTGGCTTCGCACTATATTGCACCAAGCCTTCCTTATATATGCATATATATATATATATATATATATATATATATATATATATATATATATATAATATGGGAGCAGGAAACTTCGGTGTGTGGAAAACTCGGTGTGGGGAATGTTAGGTGTCAAGAAACATTCGTTGTAGTAGACCGTAGGATTTATTAAAAACTCAACTTTGAGGATAAATGATTGTATTAGTTTCAAGGATGTAATGGAGGATATACGCGGGTATACGGCGTATACCTACCTCTAATTATTGGAAACTATCGTATAGCCACCTAAAATTTAGGAAGTACGCCGGTATACGCCACATTCGATCAATAGTATACTCACTTGATTGGAACAAACAACAACTGTTTTTCATGAAAGGAGCTCGCACTTTTCTTATGGAAAGTGGCTTTCGGCTAATGTTGTTGAAACTTCGCTGGTTGATAGTTCTTAACATGTGGTACAAAAGTCTCAATGGGCACAAAGACCGAAATCCACTCCTTCCCCCCCAAAAAAAAACCGCCTCCAAGTAGCTGGGGGGGATTGAACTGATTTCAGCATGTAAAACAATTTGTTGTTTTAATCAACTCAACAAGGACCCCAAACAACCACATGTTAGACTATGAAACTACCCCACTTGACATCGCCCTTTGCCCCCCACATTTCCCCCCCGCGAATTACCTTACGGATGTTCCACTTTACTGTAATTTATAGTTGCGCGTATGTGTTGAAGTACCTACAGTTTTGGTCTCACCGACGATATAGTGGGTTCCATGTATCGCTGATTACGAATCTGAAGTGAGAGTTCTAGAATTCAAGATGGAGGATCAATATGGCGGATCAAAAACACGAAACTCCTTAATGTAGCCACAAATAGCTGTTTACTAGGGTATTTTGGGTCGTTGGTTACGAATCTGAGGTCAAAATTCTTGAATTCAAGATTGCAGATCCAATATGGTGGATAAAAACGTCGAAGCGACAAATCGTAGTAGACTAGTGTTTTTAGATCGCTGTTTAAGTACGCAACATTCCTTGATACTTCAGCCACTATGTAGAATTATTCTGCACCCTTGCCCTTTACCAAAACCCACCACAGATATCTTAATGCTGAACGGAGTTGAAATAATTCATCAATTATCTGTTCATTATTTTCATCATTTCGGTTTGCAGCATCTAATGTGGTACTTAGCAATGAGTCATCGGGAATATCTAATATTCTGTAAATGTCGTGCATGGCATAAATACCACAAGACACTTGCAACGTGCGCACATGTACCTAATGTACGAGCACGGCTTTGACATGTACAGTAGTAACCTTGAATAACATTTTGATAATAATCCTGGTCATCTTCATCATTGGCTACATATGCTATGAAAACTTGATGCTTAGTTGCATTACGGAACCTTGAGTAGAGACGTATGCGCAGGAATCCCGGTTCAGTTACCTTTTCGTCAAGCTGGAATTGCTCATCGTTATCTCGTATTAGTTTATCTTGGACGTAAGAGGATGAGAGATCTACTTGATATGTGCCTACAGTCAAATCTCGTAAGTAGTTTGAGTTAAGTACAGGGAAATCAATTAGGCCTTGATCATTCAGCGGTACCCATTGACCGTTCCTTCTAATAAGATTATCTACCTCCACTCTTGCTTTAACAACGTTCGGCATGATTGACCTATTTCTCATTTCTCTAGCTAATTCAATGGTTGCATCTTGCATGAAAATAATGGGATGGTATCTGTTCAAAATAGCTCCAGCTATGCGATAGAAACTATTAAGTTTCTTTGCATGTTGCACATTGAACGTTTGTGCTAGAAACTTAAAAACAGATCTTAGATGCCCGTTTCTTGCCTCGACTATCCATCGACTTTTAGTAACTAGTCGAGAAGTATTCGCATCTTCTGTTGAGAGTTGTCTTTGACGTGGTGGTAGGAGTGCGGGCATTCTATGATCAATTCCTAAACATTCCAGTAAAGGAATTGCATCGCGGTATCCTCTGTCTACTAACACAATGACCAGGATTATGGTCAAAATATTATTAAAGGTTACTACTGTACATGTCAAAGCGGTGCTCGTACATTAAGTACATGTGCGCACGTTACAAGTGTCTTATGGTATTTAGGCCATGCACGACATTTACAGAATATTAGATATCCCGATGACTCATTGCTAAGTACCACATTAGATGCTGCAAACCGAAATGATGAAAATAATGAACAGATAATTGATGAATTATTTCAACTCCGTTCAGCATTAAGATATCTGTGGTGGGTTTTGTTAAAGGGCAAGGGTGCAGAATAATTCTACATGGTGACTAAAGTATCAAGGAATGTTGCGTACTTAAACAGCGATCTAAAAAGACTCTAGTCTACTACGATTTGTGGCTTTGAAGTTTTTATCCACCATATTGGACCTGCAATCTTGAATTCAAGAATTTTGACCTCAGATTCGTAACCAACGACCCAAAATACCTTAGTAAACAGCTATTTGTGGCTACATTCAGGAGTTTCGTGTTTTTGATCCGCCATATTGATCCTCCATCTTGAATTCTAGAACTCTCACTTCAGATTCGTAATCAGCGATACATGAAACCCACTATATCGTCGGTGAGACCAAAACTGTAGGTAATTCAACACATACGCGCAACTATAAATTACAGTAAAATGGAACATCCGTAAGGTAATTCGCGGGGGGGAAATGTGGGGGGCAAAGGGCGATGTCAAGTGGGGTAGTTTGATAGTCTAACATGTGGTTGTTTGGGGTCCTTGTTGAGTTGATTAAAACAACAAATTGTTTTACATGCTGAAATCAGTTCAATCCCCCCCAGCTACTTGGAGGCGGTTTTTTTTTGGGGGGGGGGAAGGAGTGGATTTCGGTCTTTGTGCCCATTGAGACTTTTGTACCACATGTTAAGAACTATCAACCAGCGAAGTTTCAACAACATTAGCCGAAAGCCACTTTCCATAAGAAAAGTGCGAGCTCCTTTTCAAAACAAAAATATCTCACTAAACAGCTGGTCGTCAGGCTGTTACCGCGAATGATGTCTAAATTCTTTTAAAATATTTGCGTTTTCGGGGTGTGGGAATCAAATTTTCTCAGAATCTCTTCTATAAAGGAAAACAGCGCTCTAAACATGGAGTGATTTTTCCTCAAGATGTCACATGCGTTGTTCCTACCTTCCAAATTCCAAATTCAATTCAAAGTCTGTCGATTGGATACAATTTGAGCAAGGCAATATGAAATAGAAAAAGTTCCTTTCTAATCGCGGAAGGAGGTTCCGAAAAAAATGTGGTCTTTACTTTAAGAGTTAAGGGAAAATTAAATGAATGTATTTGCGCCAGGAAATCGTTGACCTCCACAAAAACAACAAAACATCTGACCTATCGTTGGTTTAGTTTGAAGCATTCACCGTCGTTCCCAATACCACCAAATAGAACAGCGAACCTCGGATTAGTACTGTTCACTTGTAGCCGCAGTTGCCATCAAAGAAAGGAGCGATTGATTTCGATATTCAGCAGCTAGTACTAGTAGTAGTTTTCCCTCAACCTACTGAACAAAAAAAAAAAAAAAAGCCTGGGTAAAAGTATACATATTTCTTCGTTATTTCATTTTCTTTCAGATAAAAAAGAAAATTCAAGAAAATTTGTTAACAGGAAGAGGTAGAAAACAATTCTTAGGAATGACTTGTAGCGTATGATCATGTCACACCAATCTTTAATCATTTCGATACAGCCGTCACTTCGTAAACATTTGCTTAGTAGTGTTTTACCCTTTGGGACTTTATGGTACGAATCGGTACCATGGAATAGTGCTGTGTTTAAACGCTTATTAAGCTCATATAACACGTATTGAACCCGTTTATTTTTATTGGTCAAGCCAAGTATGGACCAAAGAGCACCCCAGATGAGTTTCGGAGCCGGATGGTAAACTTGCCGGTGCCAAGTGGGGTGGATGGGTGAGGGAAATAAAAAAAAAAAAACTCCTTTAGTTATCAAGATATCTAGATTAAAATTTTGCATCAAGTTTGTGTGCACCTTTGAATATTTCTCTCTCTCTCTCTCTCTCTCTCTCTCTCTCTCTCTCTCTCTCTCTCTTCTTTTTTCTAGATGCCAATAAATATCATAACTGCTATTCTCCCCTTCATTAATTAATTGTTATGGTAGTGGAGTTGAAATTTTTCTTTTTTTCTGGGAAGAATATATGGCTTCGCACTATATTGCACCGGGAATCTGGGACTCCGCAATAGTGTTCCCAATCGTACCCCGCACTTTCTAACTGGGTCAGATTACCTTCTTTTCCTTACTTTGAAGCAAGAAAACTATTTTTTTTAACAGTGTGACTTCCCTCAAGAGCACCCTCTACTTTTAATTGTGTGCTTGAGAACATATTGTCCTGCTAGAACACATTCAATATAAACATTTCTTTATTAAATCCAAATTTATTAATAGAAAATTTAAAAGGGCGAGTTGATTATAGCCTGTATTTTGCTAAAACAACACCAATTAAAGTGAATGAAAGCTCAAGTAAGATGTTTGTGACTATGAAATTTACGTTATAACACCACATTGAGTCTAGAAGTTATGTGTAATACATTTGGGAATGATAAGCATAGTGTGGTCCTAGTTTTCGATTCATCTTTACATTTCTTTAAGTATATAAAAACCAGTTCTTAAGTAGCATAATGTAACGGAAAAATAGTACACTATATAAAATGCGTTAATATAAAGAACTCCGTTGAAAGAGAAATGCAATTTTCAATTTACGAAGCTATCGCGAAACTTAGGATGTTTTGTGTTCATTTTCAGCTAAACATTTTTTTCAGCACCGAGATTGTATGGGACTTCTCTGGTCCTTAAGGCGAAAACATTCACCACTCATTCGTAAGGAATCAATACGAATATATGTGCCTGGGAACACTTAGCTGTTTCTTTAGGTATGTGGTAGTCTTTACTGGAATAGGAACTGATATATCCTTAATAAAAGTATTGTGGTAAACAACACCAAACTCGAGTTGTGGCAAACGACACACCGTTGGTTCAGACTACCTTTCGAAAAAAAGACTTTAATAAAAGGAAGGGTGTGTGTGTTTTCTAGGATGTCGACATGCCATTTTCTTTTTTATTCTAGCCCATTGTTTTATTAGAGTAAGTATTCTTTTTTAATGTTCGTGATTTAAAATTTTTGATTTTTAATTTCTCTTTCTGGCCTATTTTGGTGTCCATTGCTTTAAAAGTATTCTTATATATAATGTTATGTTGCTTTAATTTTTATTTATAAACAGGGACTTACGCAGGGGGTGGGTCCTGGGGGTCCGGATCCCCCGAAATCACACTTTTTTGTAAATTTAGTCTTATTTTAGGGGCAATTTTACAATTTTTAATATAATTTAGCCTGAAATCATGTTTGGACCCTACTCGAGAAGCTCTGAAACCATCCCGAAATAAATTCCTGCGTACGTTCCTGTTCATAAATATTAAAATTACATCATACGGTGGTAACATTTTGCGTAGTATACATTTAAAGATCTCAAGAAGAAATCAGTAAAATTAACTTGCTAAAATTTTCGTTTATTTCAAAGAATAAATAGAATGTTTCCTCATACAAGTTAATGGGCTGAGAAACCATGATGCTGTCGATATTCAACACACTTAAGTGCTACTCTTGTTTCTTGGGATTTATAAAACCTACAATTAAAATAATACCTATTTCGCTAGATATTTCTATGAACGCACGGGTTCATTAGTTGTTAGTATATACATTTCCTACCTTGGAAACTCAACCGGTTTCCGTACTGTATGATGTTTATGTAAAAAAAAAAAAAAAAGCAATGGAATTTGTTACTAAAACAACAAATACAAATGCCAGCCTCAAACACTACTCATGAAAATCTATGAAAAAGACATTTCTATTTCCAAAACCAGCCTCAAATGTCACACACTCTTCAAGTGAATAAATATCACACATTACAAATAGTACATCGACTCTGTCGCCCGACTCCCGACTCAATCGAATCCCTCGCGCACCATCACCCTGACCTTCAATCGAACACCCTCACCCTCAGCCACTCTCACCGTCAATCGTCTCCCTCATACAGTTACCTTCATGTATTTAATAAACAATAAGTAAGGTTAAATATGATTCTCATTCAAGTGATTGAAATTTATATATTATAATATACATAGGAATACATTATATCTTCGGTATATTATTATTTACAATATATATATATATATATATATATATATATATATATATATATATATATATATATATATATATATATATATATATATATATATAGATATATATATAGATATATATATATAGATATATATAGATATATATAGATATATATTAAATAGATAGTCATTTTATATTGGGCTCGCTCTGACTCACTTCGGTCAGTCGTGCTCGCACTCATTTCGGCTTGCTCTGACTTATTTTATTAGGATTCGGGCTCGCTCTTAATTATTGAGCGCGAGTGACTTGCTCGAAAGTTTGGTCACCTATGTGCTAAGCCAAATTTGAAAAAAAAAAAAAAAAGTATTCTTGGATATCATATGACCCGTTGCTGTTTACAAGTTTTAAAAAAAGGAGACTACATGGCAATAAATACCATAAGTGCTGTTATTGCCTTCATTAATTAGTATGGTAGTGCAGTTGGAATTTTTATTTTCTTCTGAGAACAATAAAGGTTTTCGCACTATATTGCACCAAGCATTCCTTATATATATTTGGGAACCTGAGACTCCGCAATATTGTTCCGAATTGTGCCCTTCACCTTCTGACTGGATCAGATTATCTTTTTCCCCTTACTTTGAAGCAAGAGAACCTTAATGTCTAACGGCGTGACTTCCTCCAAGAGCAGCCTCTATTTTTAATTATGTGCTTGAGAACATATTGTCCTGCTAGAATACGTTAAATATAAATAATTCTTTATTAAATCCGAATTTAATAATAGAAAACTTAAAAGGGCGAGTTGATTATAGCCTGTATTTTGCTAAAAGAACAAAAATTAAAGTTAATGAAAGCTCAAGTAAGATGTTTGTGAGTATGAAATTTACGTCATAACTCCACATTGAGTCTAGAAGTTATGTGTAATACATTTGAGAATGATAAGCATAATGTGGTTCTACTTTTCGATTCATCTATACATTACTTTAAGTATATAAAAGTACACTACATAAAATGAGTTAATATAAAGGACTCCGTTAAAAGAGAAGTTATCGTGAAATTTAGGATGTTTCGTGTTTATTTGGAGCTAAATGTTTTTTCAGCAGCGAGATTGAATGAGACTTATCTCGTCCCGAAGGCAAGAACACTCACCACTTTTTTGCAAGGGATCAATACGAATATAAGTTCCCGGCAAGATTTACCTGTTTCGTCAGATTTGTGATAACCTTTACTGGAATAGGAACTGATATATCCTGAATAAAAATATTGTGACAAACTACACCAAAATCGAGTTGTGGGAAACGACACACCGTTGTTTCGGAGTAGCTTTCGAAAAAATACTTTATATAAATTTCCTACCTTGTAAATTCAATAGGTTTCCTTACTCTATGGTGTTTTATGTTTTTTTTAAAAAAAAATGCAATGGAATTTGTTACTTAGACAACAAATACAAATGCCAGCCTCAAACATCAGTCATGAAAATCTATGGAAAAAACATTTCTATTTCCAAAACCAGCCTCAAATGTCACACACTCTTAATAATTATATATAATAATAATAATATTCTTAATAATAGTCTTAATAATAATATTAAGTGGATAATTATAACACATTACAAATTGTACATCGACTCTCTCGCCCGACTCCCGACTCAATCGACTCCTTCACCCTCAGCCACGCTCATGCACCATCCCTTACCCTCAAGAAGTGTTGGTAAGCTAAGCTCCTTAAATACGAAATTAGAATGATTAGTTTAAGGTTCCACGGCTATGCCCTTTATTCTAAAGGAGACGGGCGACTAATGCAAATGAATAAAGGTAAAATTAAGTCCTTGTGTTCGCTCACCGAGAATTGAACCCGTGACCCTGTGCATCACTGGCGCACATGCTAACCACTAAACCTGTGATGAGGAAGGTTAGAAAATAAGTAACAGTAGTTTAAATTTGTATTAGTTAAAGTTGAGCTAACCACTAATTATGTTTCTATATGGGAGTGGCCAAACATGATGTGTACTGTACATTTAAGCAGGGAACCAAATCTCAAACTTATCAATTAATTTTAAAATACTTTAAGTTCAGTGGTGAAAACGATATATATATATATATATATATATATATATATATATATATATATATATATACTGCTAAGCAGGCATGTAGAAGCTAATACGTCATTGTATTAAATTATAGATCATCCATTACAACGAATGTTATGAGAACCTGTGACTATGACACGTCTTATAAGGAATGCTTTTCCAAGAATTACAGAATTTTCGTGACCTTTCCACCCCTCTCGAGCCTCTATAGTCTGCTTCTGACAAAAAGAATGTGTTTTCCGCATGAGTAAGTAACTATTCCAAGAAACAAAGTACGTGATTCTAAAGACTGCAAAAATGTTAATAACCTCTTTTAAGTCAGACATAAATGCTATGTTTTTGTTTGGTTACATAAAATATGTTTTCTAGCTATATGACCACTCGAAAAAAAAATACTAGAGAGGGGAAAAAATTAAAATGTTCTTCAGGGAGGGAATTAAATTTTTGTCACACGGAATATCCCTTTCACCATCCCCATTAATTCGTACACTACATCAACTGATGTTTTGTGGCTTAATTACGTGACTCTGTGCCAACCAGGTTGCTATTCTATTTGAAAAATGAAATGAAATCTTTGAGTTTTACGTCCCACAGTTATGCCGGTTAGGCTAAAGAAGACGGTGATGATGAGAAATGAATGAATATGTGGAATGAAGAAAGTGGGAGGAAACGAGAAAACCCCGAGGAAACCCAGGCACACGGTGATTGTCCATCACAAAGTTAACTTGGCGGGGGCTGGGATCGAACCCGGGACCCCAAGCACCAGAAGTGAACGCTCTACTACTGAGCCACCACGGCCCTTCTTTATTTGAAGTTCGCAGGGAACTGCTATTTCAACCATTTCCCAAATAAATAACTTTCAAGCAAACATCCTTCAGGAATTCATTCTGGTGATGGGCATTTTCGCTAACCCTCACTCACCCTCACCCTCAATTAATTCCCCCACTATTACCCTCATTCACCCTCACCCTCAATCGACTTTCTCACACTCACACTCAGCCACCCTCACCCTCAGTTGACTCCCTCACCCTCACCCTCAGTTGATTTCCTCATACTCGCCCTCAGCCACCCTCACCCTCAATCGACACCTTCACCCTCACCCTCAGACACCCTCACCCTCAATCGACCCCATCACCGTCACCCTCAGACACCTTCACACTCAATAGAATCTGTCACACTCACCCTCAGATATCCTCACCCTCATCTACCGAAATGAGGGTGAGTGAGGGTGAGGGCAGCCCTCTTGAGGGCAAAAATGAGTGAGGGTGCCCATCTCTGGTTAAAAGAGCCTCTTCATCATTGATCGTTGATTGCGCTAATTCAGTTCCTTCTGACTGAAGTAAGAAATTAAGTTGGCGTGCATAAATGTATTGTTTCCCAGAGGCTGCACCTTGCTCAGATTTAGTACTCTTGCGAACGTACTTGATAAATTGGTCTCGAATATTTCTCCTTTTGTTGACCTATTTCTGACCTATAAAAAATTACGCATTGTATTGATACTACTTAATATTAGATCTTTATTATGTATTTGCAGTCCAGGAAATAAACAAATAGGGATTTTACCTGGAAAAAAATCATGGAAGTTATGGAAATAGGGTTACTTTATAATTTTGGGTCGCTCAATCCGAATTTTTAACTTCCCATAAAAAATTCCCGCCTCCTGCAACCTCCCCAAAGTTTGAAACGATATACTGAAAATAGTCTTTCCTTTAAAACAAATATTACTGTTTTTGTTATTTCGAAAAAGAAACAACCATAAATTCGAAAATTAGACACAATTTGGAACAAAAAATATTCTATGACATTTTAAAGTATGACGAACTGATGGAGCACTAGCACGCCTCTAAATTTGCACCTCTGGAACCGCGGTGGCTCAGTGGTAGAGCGTTCACCTGTGGTGCATGGGGTCCCGGATTCAAACCCTGCTCCCGCAAAGTGAACTTTGTGGTGTACAAACGCCGTATACGTGGGTTTCTTCGGGGTTTTCTCGTTCCTCTTACTTTCTTCATTCCACCATTTAATTGATTTGTCATAATCACAGTTTCCATTAGCCTAACTGGCATAAGTGTGGGACTTAAACTCAAACATTTCATTTCATTTCAAATTTGCACCTCGACGCCGCTGAAATACATTTGGAGGCATTTTATTCAAACTTTGGTTGGGTTTCGCTGGGAAAGTTTGGTGGAAAGTTAAACATACTGATTCAACAGCTCAAAGATCATAAAGTAAAACTACTTTCAGAACGAACGTAACTGATGCGAGTTGTTTAGTAGAGTTTAGTTCATTTTGAGTTTAACGTCCCGTTCAGCAGCGAGGCTATATTAGACGTGGACCTACTGATTAACGTGGAACCAGTCCGCTTGAGCTTCCTCCGGGAATCATGACTTGCTCAAAATCAAAGAATAACAACTTGAGATTTCTGAGGCAACTAATACACCATATGTGCGCCTAAGTGCAAATAATATTTTTAGTGTGCGCATAAACAAACGCAAGATGTGTCGTATTGAAAAACGTAAATCAGTGAAGTTTAAAGGGCGCACTTAAAGGAATGAAATAAGATAGAAAATTCGAACATCATTTGTTCTTATGTGCGTCATATTTGCCCTTATGTGCGCTCAATATCATTTTCTCTGCGCAAAAACTAACACATGCAAACCATGACAAAAGTGCACTCCATCAGGGAAAAACATAAGTATGCTATTTGAATTACGACTCTATATTTAGTTGTCAAGTAGTATTCCGTACGTACGCTTATGTGCGCATAAAATTTCCATTTGTGCGTGCACAGGAACAGAGAAAATCCGTAGAAGAAGTGTACAGAATATTCATCACTTGCTCTAAACCAAAGAATAACAACTTGAGATTTCTGCAGCAAGTAACACTCTATATGAGCGCCTAAGTGCAAATAATATTTTTAGTGTGCGCATAAACAAACGCAAGATGTATCGTATTGAAAAATGAAAATCAGCGAAGTTCAAACGGCACACTTAAAACAATGAAATGAGATAGAAACTTGGAACAACATTTGTTCTTAAGTGAGTCATATTTGATCCTATGTGCGCTCAATATCATTTTCTGTGCGTACATTCTAACACATGAAAGCGATGATAAAAGTGCACTCCATCAGGTAAGCGCCTAAATATAATGTTTGATTTATTTATTTTTTATTTTATTTACTTATTTATTTAAAGAAAGAAGAAAATGTAATATATTGGGTGTATCCAATATGTGAAAGTATATACATAAGAATACATAAACATATTAAATTACAAAATAACAGCATACAAAATATTAATGGAATAAAGTAAACGAATAAGAGGAAGTTAACTGCTACAGAAATTAACGAGTCAAAGTAAGTGCTATTACTTCTCCAAAGGAAATCAGACTTCCTAGATCCCCTTTATTAATAGAGTTTAACATACCCGAGATTCAGAGATGAGAGGACGTCGGACTTCCAAAAGTCATGTCTATCTTCCGGTGTCGGGCAAATTAATTCATTGCACTTATTTCTATATTGCAAAAAAAAAAAAAAAAAAAAAAAAAAAAATCTTATCTAACCAGAATTTACTCGTTGCTTTAATTTCCAAATTTGTCTTTGTCACTTTTCTGGTTATATACATGTGTTTTATTTCGTCCCATTTGTTTATATTCTTTCTAACATATATTAATACCTTCTGCAAATATAATTTTGAAAGTGGTAACACTGAAAATTCGTCATAGAGTCTATCTAGTCTACTGTCAAGTCATTTTTTTCAAACATATTCTAACATTATTATTTTGTTGAACTATGAAAGGTTTTAAATGAGTACGGTAAGCCACACTCCAAATTAATATACCGTATGTTAGTATACTATTTACAAGAGCATAATATATAGTTTTACCTACTACACGCCTCATTGTCCATGCCAAGGCTGCTATACTTTCTTCGCTGTGCTCCATCTTGGTGGGATGCTGATCTTCTTGAATGCTATGAAAACACCTCAAAAGCCGGTCTAGAATCTATCCTGAATTGCTCACTTAACAATAACTCTTGGTTGCAGGCGTCCCTCCCTGTTAACCACGGAGGTCTCGGCATTGGCCGCGCCATGGACCTGGCTATTTCATCCTTTCTGTCATCATTCTATGGCGTTAAGGCATTGATCGAGACCATTCTCCAACAAGAGCTTACCCTTGTAATGGATTCGGCTGTCAAAGACAGCATTTCTAAGTGATCATTTATCGTGAGATCAGATTTCCCTGATCTTGATAAGAGAGAATTACAATCCTCTTGGGACGATCCGATTATAAATCATTACTTTTCTTCTCTACTTCAGTCATCCGATAACCCAGAAGACAAGGCCAGACTCCTAGCTACATCAACTTTTGAAGCAGGCTCCATGCTATCCCATCACCTTCTTTAGGACTGCATCTTCCCAATGACAGTTTTCGAATTGCCAGTGCACTGTGTTTGGGAGCAGATGTTTGGTAGCAACACAGATGTTCTGCCTGTAGAAATGTCGTAGACAAGAAGGGCCTTCACGAACTCTCCTGTGCCAATAGTGCGGGTAGACATTCACGCCACTCCAGTGTGAACGACATCAACATGAGGGCACTACTTTCAGCAGGCGTTCCTTCTATACGCGAACCGTTGTGATGCAGTCGTACAAACGGTAAGAGGCCAAATGGTATGACCCTAATACCGTGGAAGAAAGGAAAAGCACTCTTATGGGATCTTACTTGTTCCGATACTTTCGCCCCATAAAATCTACATTCTTCTTCAGCTCAAGCTGGCAACGTGGCTGCTCGACGTGAAAGAGAAAAACGCAAAAAGTACAGCAATTTACTTGACAAATATCATTTTGTTACTATAGCTATCGAATCAGGTGGTTCCTGGGGTCCCGAAGGTCTTAACTTTATAAACAAAGTCGGACACCACATTTATTTATCATCAGGAGACACTAGTGCAACCTCTTTTCTACTGCAACGCATCAGTATGCCAGTACAAAGAGGGAACGTTGCATCAGTTTTGGGAACGCTACCATCTGGTAAGGAACTGGAGGAGATCTGTTTTCTGTAATCATCTCGTAAAGTTCGAAAGTGATGTTGTTTTAAAGTTTCTCGACAATTGTTAATCACTTTAAATTAACTTATATATTATTTTCTTGTAATTATGTTCATTTGCTTATTCTTTTATATACCGCAACAATTATTCCGTAGGTGTTGTCAATTTCCAATATTATTGTTCTCATAGTCTATGTTTCTACAGATATATTGTTAAATTGTCTTGTATTGTTAAATTTGTCTACATGCTTTTGTTGAACAATAGCTTATTTTTTAAATTTCTACACGCGTTGGCCGCCATGTGCATAGTTCTGATGCACAAATAGTGGTTCCGCGCACACATTGTGCATAAAATTGATACACAATGCTAATGTCTGTTTTCAGCATAGGTCAAGTTTTATGAAAATTTTCTTCTAGTCCGATTTTTTTCCTTATGAAATCGGGTTCCTGAGGCCCTAAAATGGTACAAAAACTCCGGAGTTTTTTTTTTTTTTTTTAAAAAACAGATTTTGACTAATTTTTTTTCCGTGTACAATTTTGATGCACGCGGCCTGTAGATACGTTTTTTATGTTTTTTAATTATTTATTTTGTCTCACGACGCCGTGTGCATCAAATATGAACACACGCGTTGTAATGATCATCGTATTTTATTTCTATATATATTTTATACAAACTTCCAAACAAATGTTATTTATTGTATTTTCTTTTACGTACAACTGAAGAAACTTTGAAACTTACGTTACAAAAGATATTTTCTTTTATAAATTGTGTAATATCGTAAAATGTTCTACAATTATATACGCAATAATATTGTAATAAATGAAACCTAAGAAACAAGTTTTTTTCATGCCGCTTCACCCTTTATTTTGGCATGGCGGTATGTTTTTTGAAGAAACAGTCAAGACGCATAAATTTTATGTCTGTACAACCAGCACAATTGGTGGTAACTTTCTTTGAATTTTTGATTGCAATATCTCGTCCGTACTGGGCAGATAATGTATTGTAACAAACATTGCAGTGGTTTCTCTTCTTTCCACTTTCTTGCAAAACATGATTACGACTTGGAGATTTGCAATCTCGCTGGTCACGTTCAGAATCACATCCAAAGGTCAAAGCCACTGCGAGATTTTCATGAAACGATTATGGATTCGTTCTTCTGTGTAATATTTTTGAAAATAACATGAGAGTTCACTACAGCGGTGTTAGTCAGCAATTCAAAGGCAATTTTGCGATAGCATTTAACACTCTTTCTAATAGTGGAAGAATATGCTGCCATCTGGTCCGAAATATCAATGAAGGATTTCACTGAATTGTAATCCAAAATATTGGATGGTTTTTTCGTAGTTCCATTTCTGTTGGTTACTTCTTGTAATTCGGGTACGCTTTCAGTTGTAACAAACCAAACTTCCTTCTTGTCCTTCCATTTTCCGACTACAACGTTGGTGTTGCTTTGAAGGCAAGTCATTTCGCCTTTCTTCAATTTTGCACCGAGAATTTGCTTTGGATTGTGTTTTCTATTCCTTTTCAAAGTACCTACCAGATGAGTTTGTTCCTTGTTGAGTTCATGTGCTAACTCAACGCTTGTATAGAAATTATCTGTATACAACTCTCGCCCACTATTCAATAAAGGTTTCATTATTTCGAGTACAATTCTTGTTGAGAGCGCTTGATCTTTCGGAGCTTCCTCTTTCCCACAATACACTTTTACATGCCAAGTGTATCCTCCTTTTGCACACAATTTGAATAATTTCAACCCATACTTATCTTTTCCCAGGTATGTACTGTCTGAAGCCTACTCTTCCACGGAAAGGAACCATACTTTCATCTATACATAATTTTTCTTCTGGTGTGTAAACTTATTGGAAGTTCTGGTTCATTCTTTCAACCAGCGGCGCAATTTTTCTCAGTCTATCCTTACTTTGCACCGAGTTGTCTGAGAGATGAAACATGCGAAGTAGCAACTCAAACTGATTACGAGACAGTGTCTTGCAATCATTTTTATACAAGGGATTTTTAGACCAATATTTTTCAAGAGCAGGTTTATTGTCGAGTCCCATCTATAGAACAAAACCAAGAAACGTCCTTATCTCTTCATAGCAGGTGTCAGTCCACGTTGTCAATCTTGAATAGTCAATGCAATTTTAATTTGCAATACTATCTACAATGCATTGTTCTGCGTAGAAATTTGTCTCTGACACGATCAACTGGATAATGGAGTCATCAACAAACAAACGATAATATTCTAACTCATTTTGTGTGCCTTGTAATTGCCGAAATGTATTGTCCTGAATTCCACTATCAACCACTGTAACGTTGAACTGGTGTAGATTACCACGTACTGCATTCCAGATTATTTTCGGTTCTGGGTTTCTTGTCAAGTTTGTTTTCGAAGAATCTATTTGAGAAGCTGTATCTGTTCCAGAGGAATCTGGGTTTGTTGCAAGTACCGGTAACATTTCACGTTTCCTCTTGCACGTTCCCGGTGACATTTAACGATTCCTCTTGCACGTTCCTTCTCGAGGTTCAGGAGAATTCCTATCACCAACTTGTAAGTAGTCATGATCAGAACTATCAATATGGCTTTCCGTAAAATATTCACGATCATTACTATCAGTCAAGTTACTGAAAATACTGTAATTACTTATGTCACTTGCACTGTCTTCATCTTCTAACCACTGTTTTGTCTTATCAGAATTGGCCATCGCTGTGAGGAACCAACAGCATCGAAGAACTACAACAGTAATGCCCGTAGAACAGTGGCGGAGCCAAGGGTGGGCCTGGGGGCCAGGCCCCCTTGCTCAAAATCTTGGCCCCCCTAGCGGCCCCCCCACACAGAGTGATACTGCTATAGGTAGACAAACGGTGAGTTAATGGCCGCAAGTGAAACTACTACCGAAACATATCTGGACAACAAAGTTACCAACTGCAGAATATCGTATGTTGCAATAGTCCGCGTTCCAAGCAAAAATCTTCAGGCTCCTTTTTGTTTGTAGTACAGCAAGATCTAATTTATCTAAATCTGTAAGGTGCATGCATTGACCTCAGCATCTGAACGTTCCTTTTAACCTCTATCCCTTATCTGGTTGTCTTCCTTGTTTTCGACAAAGAACAAAAAAAAAAGAAAAAGCAAAATCAGTCTGCATTCTGATTTGCTTCAATGTTGAAAGTCATACTAAAATAAGAGATGCTTACTTACAAATAGCATGCACTGCAGTAAAACTTTACACTCATGTTGGACGAAAGAAGCCTTCGTACACTAAGTAATTAATTTCCATCGATTAATCCTGCCCCTCCTTCAAATCTAATCTCAAAACTTACAACATTAATTTAGCATCGACTACAGGATAGTAGCGTTATTTCAACTACATTTGAATTTATTTTAAGGCTTTGAAACATCCGAAACTCAGAGGATAAAAATAAGGGAAATTAGTCAATAGGGCCACCGAGGAAGAATCTTGGTAATCTCCTCAGTTGAAATATTTATCCATGAGGGATCAGTCACACCATCTTCCGAATCTTAAGCTGATGTTCTACCGCTGAGGTTTGGCCATTCGCTGTGGGTGTGAAGTGTTTGTGTATTTGAATTCACGTCAAATTCTAAAAAGTAGTGAAGGTAAACAAAAGAAAGAAAGATCATATATACTTCTTTTGCTGTAAGGAGTCCCGTTTTAAATGTCTGCTCTAACACTGTTTGATATTAGGGAAAGAAAAACACATTTCCTCTTTTTGCTTCAAAGAGTGCTCACTTCATTTTATAACGTAAAGGCACATTCATTACTCAGTTTTAGAGCTCAAGGGTAAAAGTAACCAAAAGTAATTGAACTACGGTCAGATCAAAAGAAGATCCTGAAACGCAGTTGCCCGGGCGCCAGCAAACTAATATGTGTGTTTGTTGGTGTGAATGTAGATGAAAGGGATCCTAATCACAAAATTTGCCCTGGGCACCAAATGTCTAGTTTCGTCACTAATTAGGCTACCATTTTCTAGAGCGTGAAATTTTGACATTTTTCTGAAATATTAAGAATACATGATAATTATTGGCAGTTTACTTTAGAGTGAAACTTAAGCTTCAAGAGCAAGGCTTATAATTTAAAGTGGGCTGGAACGGCAAATTAGTGTCCTGTTAGAGTTCAGTTCCTGTTCCTGTGCGACGTTTGTCTCGTAAGCACTTTTGTCCTCGTACATCACATTTTACTTTATTATTATTAATAATAATAATACAGTTTATCTACCAAACAACTATTTATATTATTATGCAGTATTAAACTAAATCTGGAACTTGTGATATTTATTTACTTCCATCATTCCATCCGGGAAATAAATGTCATCTATACGAGATGGAATGTTTACGGGTAAAATTTAATATGACTGCTGCCATGCTGTAACTTTGAGCTTCGCCTTATTTTAAGTAGATGCAGATATGTTGGAAGGTTTGATTCTTGTAGATTCACTAGTTCAAACGCTGTCGAAAATGTGGTCTGGAGAATATGACTCTCAACGAACAACATTCGAACAAATTTATCAAGAATATTTGTGGATATGCAAAGAAAATGGTCCCGAAATTCCAGAACCGGAAATAGATGGACTATAGGGGTTCCTCGTGAAAATGAACTAGACGTTCGCCATCGAAATATCACAGATTTATTTTGGATGAATCTCTTCCTTTACTGGAGGCAGAAAACTAATTTTCTAAAGATAATACACTAAGAGACATTTTTCTGCTTACTATTGATAAAGCAATCACCGAGACGGAAAAACGCTTTGGATCATGTAGCAAAATCATTAGATCAATCACCACTCTACATCCAAAAGGTGAAAACTTTCTAAATTACAACATTGTGGAGCATATGGCCCAGTATTATGAAAGTGATCTGGAAATATTTAAATGTAAACTCAAAATTCTCCCAAACACAATTAAGTTGTTTGAAGACGAGATAAAACCAAAGTTGGTTCCTTGGTGAATTTCGTTGATCTTTGCGTCTACAAAAACGCATTCCTAGAAACCAACTAGTTAGATATAATTTTTTTGGCCATATCAGTTTCTAGTGCTATATGTGAAAGGCAATTCTCATTTTGAAAAGATTAAAGACATATAGGCAATTCAAAGACTGATGATAGCTTGAAAAACTTAGGCTTACTTTATATTGAAGAAAATTGCTAAATCGTTAGATCTTGAAGAAGTTGTTTATAAGTTTGCTGCTGCCTACAAGAATAGAAAGATCCTTTTTTAAGTAGAGGCATGAACCTCTAAGTTATTTTCTTGACCTGTAAAAGTGTATTTTTCAGCTTCCACTTAATCAACCAGACACACATATTTTAAATGCAGCGATTAAGTTACCACTTACTTATATTGGAAATCAATCGTATTAATGTATCCTAGTTGTTTGAAGTAGTAAATTCATACATTTTCACCGCAAAAGAATAAAAGCATGAACAACAAAGATGAAAACATTCACCTTGAAAACAAACACACACACACACACACACACACACACACACACATATATATATATATATATATATATATATATATATATATATATATATATATATATATATATATATGAAATATTTATATATAATTCATTGGAGATGGCCCCCTCAAAATTTTCTTGGGCCCTTCATTGGCCCCCCCTGACAAAAATTCTAGTTACGCTACTGCCGTAGAAAGTCCTATGAATGAATAAAAGCACTTACAAATGACCAAATTTTCGACGATTCTCTGCTGCCAATATAAAAAAGAAAAACCTTCCGCTATTTATTGCGTTTTATTATTCAAGTCAACAATAAAGTAAAACTTTCTTCCAATTAACAATATGCGTTCACTAAAGAGGCAAAAAGCCTTTTGAACTCCCGACAATAATGTGTACCAGATTTATGCACATGGCCTGGTACAAAAAGCCTAATTGTGTATCAAATTAGTGCTCATGGCGCAGTGGGACGGGAACAAAAAATAATTAATAAAATGTCTTTTCGTGGTGCAGAAAACTCCGAAATATGGCTTTGCGGCTAACGTGTTAATGTAAATCACAGTGTGTATCCATTAAATATATAGTACGTAATATTTTTATGCTTACAATGTATCGTTATTGAATAAATTTATATAATAATTTTCTTAATATTGTGACGATATGTGTAATGTAAGAAGAACATTTTAGATTCTTGTCAATAAATATACCTAAGTGTTTTAATTTATTTTTACCAATAAGAGGACTACAGTTACATTTTTCAGTGTTTTGACAATAATGTAATTTTAGTGACATGTTTCCCGGCTGTCCTGTTAAAGTTGCCGAAAACGTTATATACGGGTTTTTCTCAGTATTTAATACTAACTGATGATGCTACCTATTTGGACGGCGGCATGTTTTCTGTCTTTCAAGTCACTGCTAAACCAATATAGTGATATACTCCTTATTCCACATCCTTCTTGTTTATTTAAGAGAATTTTGTGTGATGTTGTGTCGAATGTTTTGGCTAAGTCTAGGAAGACTTCAATTACTTTATCACCTTTATCAAAATTTTTACAAGTAATCTCTGTTAAATTGTGTACTACATCTGATGTGACTTTTACCTTTTTGAAATCGATATTGATTTGGAGAAAAGAATTTATTTAGTTCTGGAAAATTAATCAATCTTCTCTCTATACATTTTTCTAGCAGTTTCGCACAGCTACTGAGGATTGATATAGGTCTATAGTAATTAGGATCAGCAAGATTAGGATTAGGATTTGATTTTTGCGCTTTCGGCATGTAAGGCCATTTAGCCCGTCACATTATGAAGGATGACGTCCCTCGACGAGCAGGCAATCCGGAGAAAGGGAAGGATGAAAGGATTGGGGAAGGAAAAAAGCGGCCTGTGACCTATAATTTAGGAACCACCCCGGCATTAGGTTGGTGTGAATGAGGAAAACCCAGAAAAAACCTCATTGAGGGTGGCTGGCCTGTAAAAGCGTTGTATACTTTTTCGACCGTGTGGCCCCAACCGGAATCGAACCCGGGACCGCTTTATTAGGATCAGCCCTTGAGCCTTTTTTATATATAGGTTTTATTACAGCAGTCTTGAAATCATCAGGAAATACACCTGCTTCTAAACTTAGGTTAAAGATATACTGCAAAGGATTTAATATATTTGATTTCGTCTGTTTCAATACACTTGCTGATAACCAATGTTGTTTTTGGTGATAAATCATTTATGAAGCATTCGATTTCTTGTTCAGTGATTGAAGTATAAAATATAGAGTTTACAATTTAGTTTGAGATTTCAAATTCAAAGTACGACTTCATATTTAGTTGCAAGTAGAATTCTACATGCGCGCTTAGTTGCACATAAACTTTTTGGTGTGCGCACAAAATAACGCAATATGTATAGTAATTGCAAATGCACTTCTGTGTAGTTAGAGGCACGTACTTAAATCAATAAGTTAGAAACTTTGAATAAAATTAGGCTTCATTTGTTTTTATGTGAGTTATATGTACCTTTATGTGTGCGCAATATCAACTTGTATGCGCACGATATCAGTCCATGAAAAATAATGAAAAATGTATCCAGTGCAACGTCTGAGTGCGACATCAAATGTAAAGTTCATACTTATGTACCGACTAATATTCTATATGTGCGCGTATGTGCGTATAAAATTTCCAGTTGTGCGTATATAGAAACAAAGAAAATACACATACAAAAATATTCAGACAATTCATGACAGAATATACACATACAAAAATATTCAAAAAATTTTTTGATTTTCTCTAAGTCAACGAGTAAAAAGTTGAGAGTTATGCAGCAGCTATTAATTGCTTGATAAATCCATCATTGTACAGGGTGGTCAATTTATCTCGTTACGCTCTTGGAAATTTTAACCTAATAGATCAAGAGCGCAGAATTTTTGCGCCGTTAAAATCTGGGCTGTCTTGTTTAAAACAAATGATTAAAACTTGTTTTAAACAACTGTTTTTTCAAACAAATTTTGTATACGTTTTAAACCTTTTGCTTTATACACGTGTACTTTTCAAGACTTGTTTTATCATATGTTTATTTTTATTTTATTTTTGTAAAAAAAAATCTGCCGGAAAAAGAAAATTGTTTAAAAATTCTCCCATTCACAAGACCATTTTCTTCTCATATAAATGTTTCGATTTCTCGTGGCTACAGCAAGGTTGTGATCTACAATTTATTTTGTTTCTTTTTCCCGTTATTTTTAACGTATTTTGTATTTTTTTTAAATGCTTCTCAGTTAGCTTGCGAGAAAGTGTCGTACTAAAAGGTTAAAATACTCGCAAAAAAGATATTAAAGACAAATAAAATAATTATCATGCAAAAAAATTTTGTATTGATTTCAGGAAACAAACAAAAGGTTATTTGAAATGGCGGTTCTGAAATTAAAATATCGCAGGCATTCGTTGATACAGTACATTTAGGTTCTCAGTCTCCGTACACCTTGGAATCGTTTAACATGAGTTTTACGCGAAGATAAAAAGGGATATTGTTTGGAGCAAATTTATATAAGTAACTCAAACTCCATCAGATAACAAAGAAACATACGAGCTCGTTGTAAAATGTGTAAGAAAGATGTAGGTGGTTTAGTTCAAAGAATGAAGAATCATTATTAAAAATACAATGCTGTGACAAACTGGAAACACAAACAAATGGTAAAAGTGTTAATCCGAAAACTGCTTCTATTAATCTAACGTCAATGATGTGGTCGAAATGCAACTGGTAACAATTAATTTTGTATCAGCAATATATTTTTCATTATATTATGAACATTTTATTACGTTCCTCTTTCCCACCTTTGTTCTATATTTCCGTAAAAACTTTACACCTTGCCATAGCTTGTATGAAGGTACCAGGTGAGAAGGCGCAAGGTATGGTATCCGCCGGCTTAACTAACTATTAAAGCGTGATACTTATTGTAACATAAGTCCCGAACGTCAATGTCTGGCTCAATTTGATCTCAGTTTGTTGGAATTTCCTGTATAGATTCTGACTGCGATCCGATGTACAATTTCAAAATTAGTGGTTCGTGTCCCACTTTATGGAAAAAGCCTTGTTTCATATAGCCTTGCTACTGATGCACGACTGTAATCAGTCAAAATGAACCAACTAGTTTTATGCATTTCGAACAAACATATGTTGCAGGATAAATTTGGCTCCAACTCAGTTTTGTCAGATTTTATAAAATATTTTTAGATATGTGTCGTACAGAGCACAAGGGATCCAAGTGAATTCTCAGAAAGGTTTACACTTGCTCAGCAAAAGTAGTATCTTCGTAACCAACGGTACGAAATAAATGAAACAAAGACTACGTGAAAGTGTGTGGACTAGAGCAAAGTAGGACAACCACTAGACAAAGACGATGATGAAATGGAGGACGAGGGCTAAATTCTCTAGAGTAGTATAGACTGCAATCCTTTCCATAATTCGTAACCAACACCCTAAAACTAAATTATCTGTTTTTATACTGTTTTATTAATATTTTACAATGTTTATCCTATTTTTTGGTACAACTTATGGTGATTTTATACACTTTATGGTGATTTTATGACAATCATTTTAATAGTGATTTTCAGTGGTGCCATCCAACAAAAATTATTTTAAAACATTTTTGATAATATACTTCTATATATAAGAGGGTAACACTTGATGGAAACACAAATGGTTGAGAATAAAAATGTTACTTGCCGTTCCTTCTATGCCTATAAGAAGCTGTTTTCGCTTTCTTGTTCTTTCCTGAAGTATTGAAGAATAGCTGAATGAACTCGAAGGGATGGCAAGAGAGATTTATGTTAACCTTAAATAGAACTGTTTTGGATTCAAGAAACTAATAGGAAATGTTTACAGAAAGGAGACATATGTGGTGAAAGAATGTTCGGTTCTAAGCTCAGGTAGCCAGTGGGGGTGGGAGTAGTGGCTTATATATTATGTCCTCAACTATTAAGTATATGCGCATACCATTGTATTGTCTTTGTGATATGTGATGCCAGCTAGTTTTGGGAGGCGAGACTGTCTACAGTGTTGTTTTTCGGCATGTAAACAAAAGAGGATAGTGTCAGATGGTACCAGATGTTGGTGGTCCAGACGGTTGGGGTTGTGAGAATAGATATACAGTCTTTCGTTGGGTAGAAGAAGAAAGAATGTGATTATATAGTTGTTTGGTGCCGAAAGTTTTTAATGAATACAAATACTAGGTGGAGACATGTACGAACCTTTGTAGAGAATAGGATCTTGTAAATGATATCTTGAATAATAATTGACATGGGTGTTGTTGGTGCAGATGTTCATTGTATACGTGAGAGGGGAAGGAAACATGTGGTAGTTTGGAAAACACCGTGTCCTTGTATTGTAGTAATTGTTATTGATATTTTTATTGATAGCTGAACAAAATATGCATATTATATCTAGAGAACATATTGATAGAATAGAAGAAGAAAAACTAATTAATTATGTTAATTTGTATTCATTTATGTTTAAATTTGCACAAATTGTAAGCACGTTTTGTGTAGATTTTTCAGCTTCGAGGCTAGTGGTGGAGTTTATCAATTTGTATAGAAGTATTCAACCAAATGAAAAGCGAGAGGGAAGCATGGTTTTACAACTTTTAATTCTGCCTAGAAACTTGTACGTACTAATAATAAAAGGATAAAGGTGGGATTAGGTAAGAACGAGGAACGAATGGTAATTTGTTTCCAATTGCTTGGAGGTCCTTCTTGGGTAAGGGAACCTTTTTTAAGCTTTAATCTACGGGGGTTCATGTTTTATCCCTTAAACTGCGGAGGCATTTTTTAATCTTTAAACTACATTTAAAGCGTTTTCGTGAGGGTTTACAAAGAATTCCATGTTTTTACTTCTATTTGTTGAAGACACATGCATAAAAAATGTTACAAAAGTTATTGTAGTACCATTTCGGAATCGAAATATCCGTAGTTAAGACAAGGAACAGAGTATTTCGAAAACAAAATATCATGTAGTTTAAAGGTTAATTGGTCTGTCCCATGTCAACCAGCTTGTTTTATGACCGACCACCCGAGGCAGGAAAGATCGACAGCTAGTAGACCTATTTTTACGTGAGGTTAGTGATCATCGACCCTTCTTTACCTGACTTTGGATTTATTGCATAGGGCAATAAAGACTA
Source organism: Thermobia domestica (assembly GCF_964235325.1). NCBI lineage: Eukaryota > Metazoa > Arthropoda > Insecta > Zygentoma > Lepismatidae > Thermobia > Thermobia domestica. Next base: position 6,453,761 of record NC_137466.1, on the reverse strand, counting down.
TATCTGGGGTGAGTCTTTCTTTTCCCTTTTGAAGGTAGGCTTCAAACCAGATTACTTTAACATATTTTTGCATAAATTAGTTTATTTTTAATAATTAGATTAATGAATTAATTATTCATGAATAATAATTATTTACTAATGAAAGAGTTAGAAAGAATGATTTTTGTGTTTAACATTTACTTTAGAATTACATTGTGATATGTATAGTATACAGTAGTACATATGGTACATACATGTATCGGATATTGTGGGAGTAAACAGACGCAATCCTAGTAAAAGTATTTTATGCATTTATATGGTGTTTTCGGTGGCTGATACAGCATTTTATTATAGAGTATCATGGGTGGGTATAATCGCGTATGTAACTCAGTTGAATCACAAGTTACATATGTATGCGAGTACTTTTTGTTAATGGACGTAGGTATGCATGTTCTTCAGAAATGTGGACAGGAATATATGTACCATATTCATGCATACCATGTCCCGTATGTTTTTGTGGTGTATATCCTCACCTTGATTGTAATGTTGGGTGCATATCCTCTTGCTAGGGTTGTATTTTGGGTTGCATAACCTCACTTTTTGATTTGCCCTGTAGTCTTATATATTGTGGCTCTTTACGTATGTAAGAGATTTAATTATTCCTTGATTGTTTTGGTGGGTTGCATAATCTGTAGTTAGGATTGTAATTTAGGGTTGCATAACCTCTACTGTTTGGTTTGTATTGTAGGCTTGTATATTGTGACTCTTTATGCATGTAAATGTTTTAACCATGTCTTGAATGTAACAATGGATGTCATAACTTTTCCTTTGTTGTCGTGTTGGGTGTCATAATTTGTATCTTTTCGTTTTTATTATTGGGTTATATATTGTGGGTTTTTACGTATCTAACTGTTTTAACCATGTCTTGTTTGTATTGTTGGGTTATAAGTTTTGACCTTCACTATGTAAGTGTTTGTTAGTCATGTACTAGTTGTATTTTAAGCACATATGATATCAATGTACTATAATTGATTTAGTTAATATATATCTTTTTAATTGGTATATTCTAATAAAATATTGATACGATTACCTACTTATAAAGTCAATTCATCCTGTAGAAGACATTATGACGTTTTGATATTAACATGGTTTACAATTTATGTTGATTTATTGTAGGAAAATTTTGTGTGTCACATAAATAAGCTTATATGAAGCATATGTATTCTTCCTTTATCTTATTTAGAATACACATACTTCTTAATATAATACCAATTAATGGGTGTATATACAGGTATAGGAATAAAACATAATGTTGTAAATTGTAACAATCTTATTGAGTTGTTCTTTGTCTAAATACATTTAATTTTTAATGTTTGTATTTATATAAAATAGTTTAAAATATTTTATCTTCAATAACGATATATATATATATATATATATATATATATATATATATATATATATATATATATATATATATATATATATTCTATAATTATTATATTCACAGTATTCTTTAAATAACTTATTTACATGATATATACATAGGAGAAGTGCCAACTGACGGGTGTTGTGAAAAAATTATGAACGTATCTGAGGATATTATGACTATGTTAATACACAATGTTGCCTTCTACACATTTTACTATTTACAAATTTACTTATAGACTAATACAAGCAATTCCTATCATTTAACACATGTAATAATTTGATAACCATATGGCAATGTTCTATAGTCAGTAATACTGTCTTGATTCAATCGTCGTCTTTTATTTACAACTTTTTGATGTGTTTTAGTTTCAGACCTGAACACGATGACATACCATGGCTTTCGAACAATCCTCCCAGAGTTGTTTAACTGTTTTCTGTCAACTTTATCCCAAACTAGTGGATAAAAATGATCAAAATTAATTTCTCGTCATATACGTTGATTTAAAGTTATTCCTCTAATTTTATATACATAATCTGCTTTTCCAGTTTCAACTTCTTTTAAACGATACGCATAATATATTGGCCGTAATAATATAAATGCATTTATTTCACACCCCTCGGATACTTAGTTAATTAATTCACCGAGGTAGGAAACCAAGGAAAATTGAGGTTTTTCATCACGTCGCTGTATAAAGATAATACTATCGATATCGCAGTACAATAAACGATCAGGTTGTGCAGATGTTAATAACTTTTAAAGATTTAGACATGCCCACGATTTGATGAATGCTGCAAGAACAACATTTGAAAACTTCCATTTTCTTCAATGTTTTATACGTTACAAATGAGATATCAAACATTTTCCCGGAGTATCCACAATTAGAGACTGCAATAAATCCGTCCTCTTTCCCCATTTTTCATATAGCGAAATGAGGAATATTTTGGAAATATACCTCGGACAATTAAATGTTATATTCCGTTAACTAAATGCCTTCATGGACATAATAGTCCGCAATATATTTCTCTTTGTTTTCTTTACTCTTACACCAAGTAGGAAATCCTGAAGACTCCTGTTTCATTTTTAGGAAGGAATTTACATAACTTTCAAACAGATTTTCTTCCCATCCAGATAATAAAATTCACAGATTTCGATAATTTTCAGTATCTTGTATTTAAGTTTTAATGCTACATGAAGTTCTCGGGTACAGTAAGTAAGAGTGATGACACGTGCGGATTCGGAATGCATGCAATTGTCAATACTTCCTTCCATACACGTACGGCATAACCCAAACAAAGGCGATCATTGCACGTATATGGTAAAATTGAAAAATATAAGTCTTTCGAGGCAAGATGGTACATTTGACTAATTCATGAATACTTTCCACTTCTGGAAAATCTGGCCCCTTATATATACTTTTGGTTTACCTGTAGGCAGTGGTTTACGTGCCATCACCCAAGGGAAAAACGATGGTACATCATAATATGCCACGCACTCTTCGCTGATACATTTGTACAATGCATTGAAACTTTCGGTACGCCCACCATGAAAATTTTCCTTTGGTACCAGGTGATTGACAAGGTCATTATTTTGTGTTTGAATAAACACTTGTAATTTTTGCCGTTTTCACCAAGTGGTCCCATTTGCATTCCCACATCTGAACTACATTAAAATTCATTTTTTAAGATATGCTATTTTCGTGGTGTTTCTTTCATACCGGTCTTGTAACGAGGTACCTTGCTTAGAGGTGGAATCCAATGATACGTAGCGCTGTGTAGGATAACAGTTCATGCACTCGAGGTAGTACCATCCATGAAATTCGTAAACTATATTTGTTTTACTTTCAAAACCATTCACCCTATAACTCCCTAATCGTTTTTACAATCCATTCCCGGAATGACGGATTTAATTACCCGTAGTACGTTCTAAGTACCGTAACCAGTATATTGTCTTTATGTTCTGATGATCACAATCGTCAAACCCATAGGGCTGAATAATTGGAAAACATTCTTTGGGTTAATATGAGGTACGATACGTCAGTATTGCCAAATTAGCAATAGTTAGCACGACAATAAAACGTTGGACACCATTTGTTTTGCCCACAATTATATTTGAAAATTTAACGACAGCCTCTGTTAAAATTTTACCATCATTTCCTTTTGCAGTTTGTACTGCTCGTCGCTTAAAACACGTTCTTTGTGCCAGGAGATAAGTTGGTTTCGATTTTCGGTGCTCCGTGAGTCAGGGTCAAAATACTTAAGTTCGGAAATTTTGCCTACGTAATTTTGGTTGTTTAATGTACTGAACAAGTATGGGTAATCTACCTTTCGTTAATTTGGAGAAGGGTCTTATGCCTTTGGGAGTTTTGACAACTTAACTCCTATATACAAATACTGTCGTGAAGATAAATCTTTTGATCGAAACCCATTTCAAAAATTTTTCCTGACATTATTACTTCAGGTATAAAATTACGGTTCATTATCAAAATTTAAGTAAAGAACTGCATATCATAATTACTGACATTGTGGAAACTACAACAATTTTTTAAACATTGGTCGAGTTATCTATACATGATTAACAAATACGACAATGTCCTGGAAATCAAACGAACGGAATCCACTTTTATCTCCGCATATAAAGCATGTATCATCAAGCTTTGTGTCCTTACACTTGTAGCAGACAAGAATATTATTTACGTTGAATAATGTTCTTTTACTCCCTTTTAATTCTTAGGAAACAACATCGTTTCGACATCAAAAATGATGTACACAAATTTATGTACATGCTATACTGTAGTAGTTTAAACAAAACAAATATCGTCATCGTTCACATACGTATAACACGTTTTACAATAACCTTCACCACATTCATGTTCAGACTTACGTGCACGCATATCAGTCTTATCACCGCATTGGATACAGAATTGCTATGCTTCGCATAAACTCTTTCCGCAAACAATTATCGATTTATGATAAGCAAAGCATTCATCCATAGAAATCAGTCTATGAGAACCATTGCATTCGAGTTTAATATTATCATTACAAACATCGTGATACTTTTCACACATTAGGCATTTGAAATTGCACTTATGATTTTCTGTATGATGAAATCCTTCCAAACAATACTGACAATAACTTTTCTTATTTAATAGCGTTGTAATATTAGTAATTAATTCATAGTGTCCTTCAGTATACAAAATGAAAATTTTCGTTGCTGCGTGTACTCCAGATAAAATTACATTATAGTTTCGAGTTAAACGATTTTTTTGTAGACAACAACTTAGTAATGAGGTAGTAGCTTATTCTGGAACTTTTTTACATTATCAATAGTACATCCATGTTGGATTTCTATGTCAACTTTAGCATTGACACAGAAGTTCTTTGCATGATTTAACGAACGTTCAGGATTGTTTTTCAATTTATTTATGTAGCAAAAACGATTACCAGCCCTACCCATTAAAATAATAATACTCTTGGGAAGAGAAATTATATCCTTTGGTATAGGAATAGTACACTGCTGCAGGTGTGTTACAAGATCAGTATATTTTGCTGAAATTATAGTTCGTCCCCTACCTTTACGCGAATCAACAATATGAATTTTACTTTATCACCAAATAAATATTTTTTTATTATTATTTAACCCATTTTCAATATTACGAAATAGAATCTCAGAGCTTAAATCTGACTTTTAACGCCATGAAATGTATATTGGCTTATTGATCGAAGAAGCAGAACTTTTTATTGTTATTCCAACATACATATTTATATCGACATAATTTAACATGCTCCTTCACAAATTCAAATAACAACAAATTAATATACTTTTGAGGATCATGAATTCCATTTGTGCGCATGTGTTCAATTGTAACTTGCTTTCCTGTAAGTCTAAAATAAGTTTAATGTTTGGTTGTAGTATTAACAATTCGAAAATATTTCTACATTCCACCACACCCAAGTTCTAATAAAAAACAAGTGCTAGAACCTGGAAAGTTTCTAGAATCTCCCATGAAGACGCTAAAGTCATATATAGTTAAACCATTAGTTTTTCCTTGAAGCACAAGTTTAATGAACTTTTCACAAGGCTAAATGACACATATTATTTTGATAAAAGTAGTCTACGTCATATAAATCAATAATATCTTTTGCAGTCTTACAAGTCTCCAAAATAACATGAAGTTCGCAACTAAAATACATGAATAACGCATGCAATAATTTTACATATGATTCATTGTTTACCCTTACACCCGTACCATGACATTGCGTCAACACTTCCCACGTAAATAAAACGTTGTTAGGATTTTCGTATTCACGTGCTTCTTGTGCTCCCAATATGGCGCAGATCACATAATGGCCTTCTATTATGTCACTGTTGCACAAATACGTAATTTCTGTTTCAATTAATGTTTCTTAGAATTTAGTAAATATTTTACACAACACTACACTATAAATAAATTAATAGTGTTATTCACCGAGGATACAGTAGAAATTATTTGATATTTTTTCGTAGTTCTTCAAATAATAAAGTTCCGTAGTTAGAATTTTATGATATGATCCAGTATGTGTTCAGCGAAGATACACTTTTAAGGATCCTTTCGCAGTTGCCGATAGCGATAAACAACAGTGTCCCGTAACTTTTTTCAGTTCACCAAAGATACACTTAAAACTTTACTGTTTCAAAGTAGCACAACTTCACTTAATACACAAGATTTTCCGAAATTTCAGTTTGAAGTTTATCGGCAATTTCACCAGTACTTTCCATTAACTTCCTGTAAGCTTTTCATTTCACGAAAGATTCAGTTTCAAGTTTACCGAGATACACTTAAAAGCTTACTGGCAATTCCACTAGTACTTTCCGTTAACTATAGTAATAAATCTTCCCGTAACTTTTTTCAGTTCAGCATAGATGCAGTAATACTTGTCGGTAATTATAAAGTTCAAATACTTTTAGTTCGTTAAAGAATTTAGAACGTTAAAGAAATCTTGTTTGAAGCCTACCTGCAAAGGGAAAAAGCATGACTCACCTAAGGTAAAGTCTTTATTGGCCTTTGCAACAAACCCATAGTCAGATAAAGGAGGGTCGATCTTCCCTAACCTCAGGTAAAAAGAAAGGGTCTACTACTTGCCAATCATCCCTACCTCGGGTGGTCGGTCATAAAACAAGCTTGTTGACAGGGGACAGGCCAATTATAAAAGGTTCTTTTACCCAAGAAGCACCTTCAAGCAAAAGGAAACAAATTACCATTCCTTCCTTGTTCTTACCTAATCCCACCTTCATCCTTTTATTATTGGTTCGTACAAGTTTCTAGGCAGAATAAAAAGTTGTAAAACCATGCTCCCCTCTCGCTTTCCATTTGGTTGAGCACTTCTATACACCACTTGCCCCGAAGTTCAAACAAGCTACAACAGAAATAACTACCTTATGCCATGTTATACTTCCCTATCTCCTAAGAACCAAAAAGTCCTTATAATTTATACTACAATACAACAAGGACACGTTGTTATTCCAACTACCACATGTATCATTCTCTTCTCACGTATACAATGAACATCTGCACAAACAAAACCCATGTCAAATATTATTCTACATATCATTTATCACTTCCTATACTGTAAAAGAGTCGTATATGTGCTTGTCTCCACTTAGTATTTGTATTGATTAAAAACTTTCGACGCCAAAACAACTATGTACTTACATTCTTTTTCTGCTACCCACCAAAAGACTGTATACGTTTTCTCACAACCCAACCATCTTGACCACCAACGTCTCATACCATCTCGAACTATCCTCTTCTGTTTACACGCCGACAAACAACACTATAGACGGTCTCACCCCCACCACTACCTGTCATTGCATATCATAAAGACAATGCAATGGTACGCTCATATACTTACTATTTAGGGACATAATATATAAACCACTACTCCCACCCCCACTGCCTGCTCCTTTCTCCCACTGCTACCTGAACTTAGGACCGAACATTCATCACATATTTCTCCTTTCTGTAAACATTTCCAATTAGTTTCTTGAATCCAAAAACAGTTTTATTTAAGGTTAACGTAAATCTCTCTTGCCATCCCTTGAAGACCATTCAGCTATTTTTTACCATTTCAGGGAAGGACAAGAAAGGAAAAACAAGTTTCTTATAAACTTAGAAGAAACGGCAAGCAACATTTTTATACTCAACCATTTATGTGTTTAAATCAAGTGTTACCCTCTTACCTATCAAAGTATATTATCAAAAATGTTTTAAAATAATTTTTGTTGGATGGCACCACTGAAAATCACTATTAAAATGATTGTCATAAAATCACCATAAAGTGTATAAAATCACCATAAGTTGTACCAAAAAATAGGATAAACATTGTAAAATATTAATAAAACAGTATAAAAACAGATAATTTAGTTTTAGGGTGTTGGTTACGAATTATGGAAAGGATTGCAGTCTATACTACTCTAGAGAATTTAGCCCTCGTCCTCCATTTCATCATCGTCTTTGTCTAGTGGTTGTCCTACTTTGCTCTAGTCCACACACTTTCACGTGGTCTTTGTTTCATTTATTTCGTACCGTTAGTTACGAAGATACTACTTTTGCTGAGCAAGTGTAAACCTTTCTGAGAATTCACTTGGATCCCTTGTGCTCTGTACGACCCATATCTAAAAATATTTTATAAAATCTGACAAAACTGAGTTGGAGCCAAATTTATCCTGCAACATATGTTTGTTCGAAATGCATAAAACTAGTTGGTTCAGTTTGACTGATTACAGTAGTGCATCAGTAGCAAGGCTATATGAAACAAGTCTTTTTCCTTAAAGTGGGATACGAATCACTAATTTTGAAATTATACGTAATGTTCTCCCAAAATTGTTAGAACATGTGCCCTTGAACATACAGACTTACCTAAATGAAACGTTCCCAGGTTGTAACATTGGGAGAGAAAGACGTGAGTTATAACCATCTCGTTCACCCCTCTCACTTCACTTGATTTCTTATTTCTGTGAGGGGAAGGGGTTGAAACGCATTTTGTATGCAACACCAGCCGCGACAGAAGAAGAACTTGTTGCTTGAACTAATAATCATCTCCGAAATTTCGGATATGTTTGACCACATGTGGAAGAATTTCCTTCATTGATGCCATCTTTGCAACGCGGTCAACGGTCGACATGTACACATTCTGCATTGCACAAGTACTATACAAGGTACCTCTGAGTATTTCACAGTGGCTTTATTTTGTAAGAAACAGAATAAATCGATAGTTTGAAGCTCTTTGCCACCTGGCTATTTTATGCATTGTCGTTATAACATTTATTCTGGATCAGTTACTTCTTTTCCACTTCCATACACCATTTATTGGACAGGAAGACATTTATTTGTCATCCGACACAACTAGCCTTGAAGATATAACTGTGATAAGTTAAAAGACTTCTATTCATTTAAGTTCTTCTTCCGAGAGTTTATTCTGTGCTGAAAGAAAATAGATCAATCAAAAATCTGGTGTATCTCTCTCTCTTTCTTTCGAATTCTAAATGATCTAATTTCAATGATGTATTATTACTTTTGATTGTTGAAATCTTGTACTTGATTGTTCTTCATTTTCCACATTCAATGTTTGATAAAGTACTCGAAGGAAAACTGCAGGTTTTTTGGGAGTCACCCTTGCACCATCAGTCTACTACATTCGATTATACAATATTGGAATCTACGACTAAAAATGTTGGACTTCTCTTTTGCCCGATTTCGATCCGACATTTTGTTTTCGAGTATGGCTGTTTTTGCATTTTTTCGAAAATTTTCGGGTGGTCATATCTCCGAATCATTTCTGCACTCAGATTGGTGTATACTTCTCATTTTATCTCGGGGACAGGAATCGCATCCTGAGTTTTACTATATTAATTAAGTTACACGATATATCGGGTATTGCAAAATAAGTGTTACGGCTCTTGGGAGGTGACTCCTGCCACTGAGGCAAGAAGAGAGTTCTCTTGAACTTTCGGCTATCGGACATAGTTTCGGATCTACAAGGTGCCGAAAGCGTGGGAAAATGACTTTCGGACGACCATAGTTCGGAAATTATCCAACGTAAAGAGGGAGTGTAAAAAAATTCACAGAAGAAGTCATACCTGCTGTATTGAATTGTGCATGTTTCTCAATCCTACCATGCACGCGCAAGGGATTCCCCAAAAGTAACGTAGAGAGTCTTGGATAATCTGCCAAATGAAAATAGGTCTAAATGGATATGAATTGATATGGTTTCTACCAGGTAACAATAATTCGTTTGTATTAAGTCGATATCTGGAACAAATACAAAATGGCGGACACCTTCATGCCCGTTGTGTGTGGTTGCATAATCGCCAGGTACGGATGCTGGCAAACAGTAACTTTCTGAGTATTAAGTGTAGAGAATTTGTAATCAAATGCTCTAGAAAGACATCTTTAGTGTCGGTAGAGAACTACAGATGAAGCAGGATGATTCACATGTGTCGAAACACTCAACGAAAAATGGCCAGGAACGCATTAATACTAAGTAAACGTGAGTTCAAAGAGTCGAAAATGTAAGGATTAACGTCAAGAACATGAAAGCCGCTGCCAATTCACCAATGATATTCCCTCAATCCGATGCAATATGATGTGCACGGTTGCATACCAATAAGGATGCAACAACTGAGGTCAAGTTGAAATTGTGCAAGGGGACTCACAAAGAAACTAGGTAAACTAAATGAATGTCACTAGTGAGATCGCATGATTGATATTGAAATGTGGCCAATGTGTCTGTTGATATCAACCTGTAGCTAATGGACAAATGTCAACATGTCCCACTATTGCTGGGACACCGTCCTATGTGCGAAAAATAGAAAAATAACTACTCGGGTCTTAAATCTAAGGACCTGGGTTTCCAGTAGGATTGGAAACTGCGACAACGCGAGCGAAAGCGAGCACTCCAGCCCTGAGGCTTCGAAAGAGCCTCACTTTCTCTGTATTCATTTCTTTGGGGAGTCCCTACTTTGTTTGACAAGCGCTTTTGTACAGCCCGCGACATGCTTGTGTGTTTCATTTTGTTACTCCTACTGCACAGTTGTAAACAATAAGAGTTTTAAGACTTTCTTCCTGTTTCTCATGTCGCTTTATTTTCCATATGTATGATGTTCCATCAGTAGTGTTATATATACCAAATTGGTTCACTTTCCTCTTTGTCTTCGCATGTGCAATGTGTGTAAGAAACGAATATTTGGAGGTATTTTTCTATATTTAGAGTACGTCAGATGTCCCAGAAGACGTGGGACATGATAAAAGTTTCTTATTTTCACACTCTATCAGAATTTAAACCATGGATTAAGATGTTTCTTTTCATATGTGTTGACTGTGGCACAATGTCCCAAACAAAAAGGGACATTAATACAATTGTGTTCTAGTTTTGTTCTACCAAAAAGTGTACCAGATGTAATAGCAGAGTGTACAACGTTATTTTCCTAGTTCTCGCACTTGGGACGGTGTTCCAGCCCACTGGTACATGTTGACATTTGTCCATTAGCTACAGGTTGATATCAACACACACATTGGCCACATTTCAGTATCGATCATGCAATCCCACTAGTAACATTCCTTTAGTTTACCCAGTTTCTTTGTGAGTCCCCTAGCACAATTTCAACTTTGCCTCAGTTGTTGCATCCTTATTGGTATGCAACCGTGCACATCATAATGCATCGGATTGAGGGAATATTATTGGTGAATTGGCAATGGCTTTCATGTTCATGATGCTATTCCTTACATTTACGAAGCTTTGAACTCACCTTTACTTAGTATGAGTGCATTTCTTGGCATTTTTCGTTACGCGTTTCGTTACATGTGAATCACCCTGCTTCATCTGTTGTTTACCGATACTCCAGATGTCTTTCTAGAGCATTTGAGAATAAATTCTCAACACTTAATGCTCAGATCGTCACTGTTGGCCAGCATCCGTACCTGGCGATTATGCAAACACACACAACAGTCTTGAAGATGCCTGCCATTTTGTATTTGTTCCAGATATCGACCTAATACAAACGAATTATTGTTACCTGGTAGAAACCCTATCAATTCATATCCATTTAGACCTATTTTCATTTGACAGATTATCCGGGACTTATTACTATCTCTTGGGGAGTCCCTTGCGCGTGCATGTTAGGATTATGCAACATGCAAAATTCAATATAGCAGGTATGGTTCTTCATGGAATTTTTTACTCGCCCACTTTACGTTTGATAGTTTCGGAACTATTGGCGTCTGAAGATCATTTTCTCACGCTTTCGCCACCTTATAGATCCAAAAGTATGTTAGCAGGAGTCACCTTCCAAGAGTTGCAATACTTATTTTGCAACACCCGATATATATATATATATATATATATATATATATATATATATATATATATATATATATATATATATATATATATATATATATATATATATATATACGTATTCACGTTTGCTTGGGGGCCTTTTAATGGACTTGTCTACCGCCCTCGTTAGTATCCCAACACGGCCCTGACTGTATGAACTAAAGCGTGCGACCCGCGACATTTTAATTTCAGAACCACCATTTTGCAAATAACCTTTTGTTTGTTTCCTGAATACAACACAAAATTTGTTTGCATGATAATTATTTTATTTATTTTTCATATCTGTTCTTCAAGTAGTTCAACCTCTGACTACGACACTCTCTCGCAAGTTATCTGAGAAACTTTTAAAAAATACCAAATACGTTAAAACGTATGTAACGGGAAAAAGAAACAAAATAAATTGAAGATCACAATCTTGCTGTAGCCACGAGAAATCAAAACATTTATATGAGAAGAAAATAGTCTTGTGAATGGGAGAATTTTTAAACAATTTTCTTTTTCCAGCAGATTTTTTTTTACAAAAATAAAATAAAAATAAACATATGATAAAACATGTCTTGAAAAGTACACGTGTATAAAGCAAAAGGTTTAAAACGTATACAAAATTTGTTTGAAAAAACAGTTGTTTAAAACAAGTTTTAATCATTTGTTTTAAACAAGACAGCCCAGATTTTAACGGCGCAAAAATTCTGCGCTCTTGATCTATTAGGTTAAAATTTCCAAGAGCGTAACGAGATAAATTGACCACCCTGTACAATGATGGATTTATCAAGCAATTAATAGCTGCTGCATAACTCTCAACTTTTTACTCGTTGACTTAGAGAAAATCACAAATTTTTTGAATATTTTTGTATGTGTATATTCTGTCATGAATTGTCTGAATATTTTTGTATGTGTATTTTCTTTGTTTTTATATAGGCACAACTGGAAATTTTATACGCACATACGCGCACATATAGAATATTAGTCGGTACATAAGTATGAACTTTACATTTGATGTCGCACTCAGACGTTGCACTGGATACATTTTTCATTATTTTTCATGGACTGATATCGTGCGCATACAAGTTGATATTGCGCACACATAAAGGTACATATAACTCACATAAAAACAAATGAAGCCTAATTTTATTCAAAGTTTCTAACTTATTGATTTAAGTGCGTGCCTTGAACTACACAGAAGTGCATTTGCAATTACTATACATATTGCGTTATTTTGTGCGTACACCAAAAAGTTTATGTGCAACTAAGCGCGCATGTAGAATTCTACTTGCAACTAAATATGAAGTCGTACTTTGAATTTGAAATCTCAAACTAAATTGTAAACTCTATATTTTATACTTCAATCACTGAACAAGAAATCGAATGCTTCATAAATGATTTATCACCAAAAACAACATTGGTTATCAGCAAGTGTATTGAAACAGACGAAATCAAATATATTAAATCCTTTGCAGTATATCTTTAACCTAAGTTTAGAAGCAGGTGTATTTCCTGATGATTTCAAGACTGCTGTAATAAAACCTATATATAAAAAAGGCTCAAGGGCTGATCCTAATAAAGCGGTCCCGGGTTCGATTCCGGTTGGGGCCACACGGTCGAAAAAGTATACAACGCTTTTACAGGCCAGCCACCCTCAATGAGGTTTTTTCTGGGTTTTCCTCATTCACACCAACCTAATGCCGGGGTGGTTCCTAAATTATAGGTCACAGGCCGCTTTTTTCCTTCCCCAATCCTTTCATCCTTCCCTTTCTCCGGATTGCCTGCTCGTCGAGGGACGTCATCCTTCATAATGTGACGGGCTAAATGGCCTTACATGCCGAAAGCGCAAAAATCAAATCCTAATCCTAATCTTGCTGATCCTAATTACTATAGACCTATATCAATCCTCAGTAGCTGTGCGAAACTGCTAGAAAAATGTATAGAGAGAAGATTGATTAATTTTCCAGAACTAAATAAATTCTTTTCTCCAAATCAATATCGATTTCAAAAAGGTAAAAGTCACATCAGATGTAGTACACAATTTAACAGAGATTACTTGTAAAAATTTTGATAAAGCTGATAAAGTAATTGAAGTCTTCCTAGACTTAGCCAAAACATTCGACACAACAACACACAAAATTCTCTTAAATAAACAAGAAGGATGTGGAATAAGGAGTATATCACTATATTGGTTTAGCAGTGACTTGAAAGACAGAAAACATGCCGTCCAAATAGGTAGCATCATCAGTTAGTATTAAATACTGAGAAAAACCCGTATATAACGTTTTCGGCAACTTTAACAGGACAGCCGGGAAACATGTCACTAAAATTACATTATTGTCAAAACACTGAAAAATGTAACTGTAGTCCTCTTATTAGTGAAAATAAAGTAAAATACTTAGGTATATTTATTGATAAGCATCTAAAATGGTCTTCTCACATTACACATATCGCCACAATACTAAGAAAATTATTATATAAATTTGTTCAATTACGAAACATTGGAAGCATAAAAATATTACGTACTATATATTATGCTCTAGTAAATAGTATACTCACATACGGTATATTAATTTGCTGTGCGGCTTACCGTACTAATTTAAAACCTTTGATGGTTCAACAAAATAATAATGTTAGAATATGTTTGAAAAAAATGACTTGACAGTAGACTAGATAGACTCTATGACGAATTTTCAGTGTTACCACTTTCAAAATTATATTTGCAGAAGGTATTAATATATGTTAGAAAGAATATAAACAAATGGGACGAAATAAAACACATGTATATAACCAGAAAAGTGAGAAAGACAAATTTGGAAATTAAAGTGAGTAAAGTCTAGTTAGATAAGATTTTTTTTTTTTTTTTTTTTTTTTTTGCAATATAGAAATAAGTGCAATGAATTAATTTGCCCGACACCGGAAGATAGACATGACTTCTGGAAGTCCGAAGTCCTGTCATCTCTAAATGCCGGGTATGTTAAACTCTATTAATAAAGGGACTCTAGGAAGTCTGATTTCCTTTGGAGAAGTAACAGCACTTACTTTGACTCGTTAATTTCTGTAGCAGTTAACTTCCTCTTATTCGTTTACTTTACTCAATTTTTTTGTATACTGTTATTTTGTAATTTAATATGTTTATGTATTCTTATGTATATGCTTTCACATATTGGATACACCCAATATATTACATTTTCTTCTTTGTTTAAATAAATAAATAACATAAAAAATAAATAAATGAAATATCACTGGCGTGCGTACTTAGGCGTTTCCCTTATAGAGTGAAATTTTTATCATCGCTTTCATGTGTTAGAATGTGCGCACAGAAAAATATATTGAGCGCACATAAGGGCAAATATGACGCAAATGAGAACAAATGTTGTTACAAGTTTCTATCTTATGTTATTGCTTTAAGTGCGACATTTGAAATTTGCTGATTTACATTTTTCAATACGATACATCTTGCGGTTGTTTATCCGCACATAGGTGCACATATGGAGTATTACTTGCTGCAGAAATCCGAAGTTGTTATTCTTTGATTTAGAGCAAGTCATGAATTTTCTGTACAATTTTCTACGGATTTTCTTCGTTCCTGTGCGCGCAAAAATGGAAATTTTATGCGTACATTCGCGGACATATGGAGTACTACTTGGCACAGAAATATGAAGTCTGGATTCGAATGTCGCACTCAGGCATTACCCTGGAGTGCACTATTCCATCATCCTTTGTGTGTAAATATGTGCGCACATAAGGTGGAACTCCGCGCACATAAGACGCACATAACAGCTGACTATAAAATATTCTAATCTGGGGGAAGGGGTACTGCACCTGCCTGGAACTGATGGGCCTACTCTACCCTACTTACAATATAAATAACGACTTCCAAAATCTATGAAGAAAGAATATCAATTATGTATGACGCAGCAATATTCTTTGAGCAAAATGATGGTAATCTCAATAACATTACAGGAATCGTTACAAAATTCTGTAGCATGTCATATACTCTTTAGTTATCAGATGTAACCTTAAGATTATGGAGAAAAATATTCCAGCAATTGAATTCTTTTCTTTGCTTACGAAGTATCCTCTCTCAAAAGAAAAATTGGAACACGCGGAAATACGTAGGAACAAACCATGGTTCGAACTAGCAGAAAAGAGAAAATTGGCAAAATTACGCTGGCTACAAAATCCGAATCCGAAACTTTTAGAGCAAAAAACGCAATTTTTTGAAAGCTAGGAGCTAGAAGGTAATAGCAAAAATAAAAATATTCGGGGCATGTATAAAAGGATCAACGAATTTAAGGAAGGCTATCAACTTTGTGCTTATATTAAAGAAAGCTGATGGAACAGTTTTCACTGATACAGATAGCATTTTAAATAGATAGAAAGATTTCTTTGACGGTTTGCTTAACACGCAGTCAATAACTAATGTGCGCGGAGAAAGGGAGATCACCGCAGAACCGTATATTCCAGAACCCAACCGAATAGAAGTAGAAATCGCTATAAAGAAATTAAAGAACAACAAATCTCTGGGTGTTAACGAAATTCTGGCTGAATTAGTTTCAGCTGGAGGCGAAAAACTGTGGGACAAGATACACAAACTCATTCTCCTTATTAAGAACAAGGAAGAATTACCACAAAAGTGGAAAGTATCAATCATTGTTCCAATCCACAAGAAAGGCGACAAAACTGACTGTAATAATTACCGAGGCATCTCTCTTCTGTCAACATCCTATAAAATCCTTTCAAATATTCTATTAGCAAGACTGACCCCATACGCAGATGAAATTATCGGAGATTATCAGTGTGGATTCAGACGAAATAGATCAACTATCGACCAATATTTACCGTTCGCCAAATACTCGAAAAGAAGTGGGAATACAATAGCCCGATACATCAGCTATTTATTGATTTTAGAAAGGCTTATGTCTCCGTTAGGAGAGACAGTCTACAACATTCTTACAGAATTTGGAATACCGAAAAAGCTGATTAGATCAATTAAGGCATGTTTAAATGAATCCCAAAGTAAAGTCCTGGTATCTAACTTTTTGGCCACGAGCTTTCACGTCGAGAATGGCCTGAAACAAGGAGATGCATTGTCGTCATTATTATTTAACTTTGTTCTGAAATACGCTATAAGGAAAATCAAAGATAGCAACCAGGACCTAGAGCTGAACAGTGTTCACCAGGTTACTCATACACTGATGATATAAATTTAATAGATGATGGAAGAACAATAGAAAGAAATGCAACGGTCTTATTAAATGATTGCAGGAACAAAGGTTAGAAGTAAAAGCAGAGAAAACTAAATTAATGGAAGTGCGTCGAGATCGTAATACGACAAATTATGAATGTGTTAAAATATTAAATAATACTTTTAATAGAGTGACTACTTTCAAATATCGAGGATCAATATTAGCATACTAAAATCATATTCACGAATAAATTAAATGTCCAAAAACAGGGAATTCATGTTATTATTCAATTCAAAATCTCTTGTCATCGCGAATTTTTTCGAGGAATTTGTAGCTTAAAATATATAAAATGATAATCGTACCTGTCGTTCTGTATGGTTTCGAAACATGGTCACTTACTCTGAAGGAAGAACATAGACTGAAAATATTTGAGAACAAGATGCTCAGACGAATATTCGGACCCAAGAGGAACGGGAATGGGGGATGATGGAAACTTCAGGACGAGGAACTACATAATTTATACGGATTACGATACATTGTTAGGATCATCAAGTCTAGGGGGCTTAGGTGGGCAGGTCATGTAGCTAGAATGGAGGAAAGTAGAAACGCTTTCAGTCTTGACTGGAAGACCAATCGGAAGACGACCATTAGGAAGACCTAGGCGCAGATGGGACAACAATAATTATATGGATCTCGCAAAAATAGGAATACAAAGTAGAAACTGGATCCAGTTGGCTAAGGATAGAAGTCAGTGGAGAGCTTTTGTGAACGCGGCATTGAACCTCTGGGCTCCATAGGCTATAGAGTTAGTTAGCTTACGAAGCATGAGTACATGCCTAGGCTGATACTACAAATAGATTACGTGCGCATTTACCGAAAAGATGGGTTCTACTGACATTGGATAGTCTATATGCTCTTCGTGTACTAGGGCCTAGGAGAGAGGAGGAGATAAGATTTCATATCAGGTTACGTTACGTACAGTCGCACGCCTTCATTTTCATTAAAAATGAAAAACCAATTTCATCTCGCTTTTCTTTGTGGCAGTCGGACACAAATCATCACACTTATCTGCAAAAAGCACTTTTCAAATCGGATTATTGGGAAAGCCTCCAGTTCTAATGTTGGGGGGGGATGTCTCCCCACTTCCCCGGAATTTGTGCCTGTACCTACAGCTGAGACAACTTTCCAGCATGAGGAGTGGGGCATATCCTCCTCTGGCATTTATTATAATTTGTTCCCAAGTAGCGGAAGTGGAATTAATATATATTGATAAGACTGCTAAACGCACTACAACACGAAGTTCAGTTTGAAATACTACAGAATACGATTCTTTTTGAAAAATGGAAAAGCTAAGAAAAATCAATTTCATCTTACATTCCTTTGTGGCAGTCGGACACAAATCATCACACTTATTTCAAAAAGCACTTTTTAAGTCAGATTATTGGGAGAGACAGTCCCCCAGGTCCAAGATTGAGATGACATGTCCCGCTCGTCCCCCCGGGATTTGCGCTAATGTGTTTAATTATAGATTAAGTCGCGCTTGTAGGTACGTTGATTGTACATTTGACATTCTTTGAAATAAATGGAGGATTTTTCACAGACCAATCAATATAAAAGTGGATTTTGCTATACTTATCACAAAGGCGTGTTGTTTACTTCAAAATTATGTTCGTAGTAGATATGGATTCAAAATTGAAGATACTTTAACGATAGAAGGTTTTGAGGAAATCCCCAATACGTGTAGCACACCACAAGGAGGCAAATGCAGCAAAAGAAAGCAGATAGAGGTGGGCTGATTATTTTGTAAACGACATAGGTGGAGTTCCATTTCAAGATAACTTTGTTTAGGTTGTTCTTTATGTAAGAAAACATTCAGTTGTTATCTCTAGAATAGCAACGACGTACACAATATTATCAATTGTACGAGAAACAAAAATATTTTTGTTACATTTCGAGCAAGCTTTTTATTTTTTAACCACATGAATACCCTGATGTTCAACAATTTTCGTGTCAACTGTATTTTTTTTTCCGTTTGTACATTAACAAATAAAGACAACAATTGTCAGCCAAATAACGATGTTTTTTTTCTTTTCTGTTCTGCTATTATGTTGATGGTTGTTTTGGACTTCAGCGTCCCTTTTGAGCACAGAAGCTATGTAATACGTGACCTCAACCTAAAGTATAATGCAACGTACATTATAAAAGGTCGGTTCATTCCTGAGCGAGTGAAAAGAAATCTCATCAAAGAAACTGCATTAGCAATAAAGGCTTGTTCTCCAAGCGTAATTGTTATCTATTGCTATCACAAAAAAGCAGTGGGGTATTTACGATTTTGTTTCGGGGAGGGCTTTGCTAACTTTCGGGGAGGGGTTGCCTGAAAATGTGGAAATTCTGCAAGATATTTCATATACTTTACTATAGTAAGATTTCGGGGAGGGGGCTTAAGCCCGGAAGCCGCCTCTAAATACGCCACTGTGAAAAGTATTCACAGCCTCGCTGCTGAAAAGGGACGCTAAACGAAAATCAAATGTAAATACTACGTGAATATTAGATTTTTTACATTGAAAAGTAATAATAATATATACCAATGTTTTTTTCTTTTTCTGCTTTTTCATTAAATTTTTCACATAAGGTTTCATACAGCTTATTCCATGCTAGAGATGCAAAAAAAGCCGGCTTTTTTGAAAACAAACGAGAATTTTGGAAATTTTGGCTTTTTTCATTTTTATGATTTTTCTTTTTAAATAGCTTTCTTATAGTATACTTTAAAATTAAATAAGATTTCATGACCTAAATGCTATATTTTGCTCTGGAATTCACCATGATGGATGGAACACAGTTTTATGATTTAAAGTAAACTTAAAGTACGTAGTATTTGAGGGCAAATGTAGAAGATATTTAACTTTATTTTAACTTCTGAGTTATAGACATTTTTCTTCTTTTCCACATCATTTCTTTTTAGTCATCCGTGTTTCATTTCCTAGAGATTAGTAGGCCTACTCTAGCTTCTAGTACATAAGTTAAACTTTTGTTTTTCAATATATCCGTCAGAGCGTACGTTTGTCAGTATATCTGTCAAAGCGTATTTCTACATTCTTGTTATACTGTAGCTGTGCAATGATTTAGCAGTAATCTTCCGGATACATAATTGAATACCATTTTATACAAATAATCAGTAGCGGATTCAGAAAAGTATTTTGGGAGGTGTTTCTCTACTTAATGTTTGTTTTTTCTAAAATTTCCTAACTTTCATTTGGGAGTTTATGAGTACAAGCATAACTAATATTTCGTTTCTTGTATATTCAGCAATAACCTTCCGGATACAACATTGAAGACCATTTTATACTGATAATCAATAGCGGATTTAGAAAAGTATTTTGCGAGGGTTTTTTTCTTTTTAATGTTTAGTTTTTCTACAAATACTTAATTTTTATTTGAGAAGACTTTGAAGTTTATGAGTAAAGACATAAGAAATATTTCGTTTGTTTTAGAAATTCTGTAATTTCGGCGTAGAAGACTCACCCGTAAAACGTTCCCACTCTAACCCCCTTCGCAAATCCGTCACTGCTGGTAGTTAGTAACGATTTTAAAACAATAAGAAAGGAAGTCGGCCAGAACTCACAGTACACGCATTAGCTCTACATTCACAGATACAATTGAGAAAAACTTTTGTCAAAATGGTCGAATGCGGGGTTGAATCCCGGACTTCCCGATAGAAGCGCAAGAGCTAACCATTCACTCATAGTTGTTGTGCAGTTGTGCTTAACTTAAATATACTCTCCCTCTCTATCGCCTATGAAATCCGAAGGTTCAATGCCGCGTTCACAAAAGCTCTGCACTGACTTCTATCCTTAGCCACTTAATCCAGGTTTTACTTTGTATTCCTATTTCTGCGAGATCCATTTTAATATTGTCCTCCCATCTTCGCTTCCTAATGGATGTTTTCCGGTTTGATTTCCAGATGAAACTTTGCAAGCGTTTCTACCTTCTTCCTACCGTTCCTACATTCCGCAAGCGTTCCTACCGTTCTTACATTCTGGCCGCATGACCAGCCCACCTGAACCTCCTAGACTTGATGACCGTAACTATGTTTGGTAAACCGTATAAATTATGCAGTTTTTCGTTATGAAGTTTCCCTCATTCCCGTTCCTCTTGGGTCCGAATATTCGTCTCCAGATTTTATTTTCAAATACTTTCAGCCTGCGTTCTTCCCTCAAGCGACCATGTTTCACAACCATAAAACACAACAGGCATGATTATCGTTTTATATATTTTAAGGTTTAAATCCCTCGACACAATTCGCGACCACAAAATACTTTGAACTGAATTTCCTGATTTCCTGTTTTCAGTCGACATTTAATTTGTTGTGGATATGATTTTGGTCTGGTGATATTGATCCCAGATATTTGAAAGTATTCCCTT
The DNA here is from genome assembly GCF_964235325.1 of Thermobia domestica. Classification (NCBI taxonomy): domain Eukaryota; kingdom Metazoa; phylum Arthropoda; class Insecta; order Zygentoma; family Lepismatidae; genus Thermobia; species Thermobia domestica. The sequence goes on along the minus strand of NC_137466.1, from coordinate 6,432,381 downwards.
TGTCGAAAGTATTATGTGATATTTTAACGCATCCATAATTTGCCGTATTACGATTCCGGTGAACTTCCATGTATTGAGTTTTCTCTGCGTTTACTTCTAAACCAATGTCGTTGCAAGCGTTTAATAAGGACTCTGCATTTCTTTCTATTGTTCTCCTATCATCCCGTATTAAATTTACATCATCAGCATACGCCGTAAGCTGGTGAATACAATTCAGCTCTTAGGTCTGGTTACTATCTTTAAGTTTCCTTACAGCGTACTCCGGAACAAAACTGAACAATAATGACGATAACGCATCTCCTTGTTTCACGCCATTCTCGATGTGGAAGCTCATGGACAATAATTTTTATGCTTGCACTTTACTTTGGGATTCATTTAAACACATTTTAATTAATCTAACTAGCTTTTTCGGTATTCCGAATTCTGTAAGAATGTTGTACAATATTTCCCTTCTATCCGAGTCATAAGCCTTATTAAAACCAATAAACAGCTGATGTACTGGGTAATATATTCTCATTTCTTTTCGAGTATTTGTCGAATGGTAAATATCTGGTCAATTTCGACTAAATCCACACTGACAATCTCCAATAATTTCATCTGTGTATGTGGTCTACCTTATTAATAGAATGTTAAGATAAGTACCTCGACAATTATTACATTCACTTTTGTCGCCTCTCTTGTGAATTGGAACAGTGATTCGTTACTTTCACTCTTCTTAAATGTATTCCGTAGTTTTGCTCTTTTAAAAAATGTTTCGTATTGATATATTGAATTCCTGTCGTTAAAAATTCAGAAACCTTCAGGACTGGGTAAACCATGATGGTGGCTATAAGTCTAGGAAACCGCACGATCAGATGTACAGTCTATTACGCATATGATAAATTCATAGAACATTTGGTACTTTTCCGATCTGAAGAAACTTAAGAAACAGTCAGTGCATTATAGAATTCGAAATGTTACCGATTTTGCAGATTCCAAGCACCTGATAGGTGGTAACATTATTACGTATGTGATCAATGAATGAAAAAATTGTTCGAAATATCCATACAATGTTTATGAAAGTTAAAACTTAAAAAATTCAAGAATGTACAGAACCACCCGAAACCAAGCTCTTGATGTGCAGCTTTTAAGATTATCATATAAGTGTATTTCTCTCGTGTTTTACTTGCTCTTTCAAAAAGAGGGTGTGTGATATTTTGAAGCAAAATACTACATACAATTTTGCTAGTTATTTGTGTATCTTTTTTGTAAAAAAAATACTTATTTTTGTGTATAAGAAATTAAAAAATTATATATATATATATATATATATATATATATATATATATAACGAACTCTATGGCCTATTGAACCCGGAGGTTCAATGCCGCGTTCACAAAAGTTCTCCACTCTCCAAAACCTCTCTATCCTTAGCTAACTGCATCCAGTTTCTACTTTGTATTCCAATCTCTGCGAGATCCATCTTAATATTGTCCTCCTATTTGCGGTTAGGTCTTTATAATGTCGTTTTCCGATTGGTCTTCCAGTGAAGACTTTGAAACCGTTTGTACTTTCTTCTATCCTAGCTACATGACCTACCCACCTAAGCCTCCTAGACTTGATGACCCTAACAATGTTGAGTAAACCATATAAATTATGTAGTTCCTCGTTATGAAGTTTCCGCCATTCTCCATTCCCGTTCCTCTTGGGTCCGAATATTCGTCTCAGGATCTTGTTCCCAAATACTTTCAATCTATGTTCTTCCCTCAGAGTAAGTGACCATGTTTCGCAACCATGGGTTAATCCTTTGGAATTCATAGTGTAAATATCTAGGAATTTTTATTATTATTATTTACATCAACCACTAATGAAATGAGTTCTTGTGCTGTAGAGAAGCGAAACAAAGTACGCTTCAACAATTTAAAGCAAAAGTTTGAAAAAAGTCCAAAATTTCCTAAGCAAAAAAGCGAGGCAGAAAAAACAGAGTTTTTTTCAAAAAGCCGGTTTTTTTCGAGCCCTTGCATCTCTATTTCATGCATCCCGTTTTTTATTTCTACCTCTATACTAGTGATGTATCGCTTGGGAGGGAACCAAGGGCGCCCATCAGGGGTGCAAGGTGGGGCGCTCGCCCCAAGGGTAAATTATACTTGGAAATATTGAAAACCCAATAGAATTTTTACATTGTTTACAGCAAAATTTGAAACCATATTTAAAACGTCACTTATACCTGCCTCCTTTGAAAACCACAACATGGGCGCCCTTGGAGGGAACCGACTCTTTTGACTAACTCTTTTGGATGAGTGAGTGAGTTGTTGTTCACTAGAAATAAGCCACGATTCTTCGAGAGTCGTTGCTCTTTGAGAGTCGTTATTCTTTCGGGAGTCGTTGTTCTCTGGGAGTCGTGGTTCTTCGGGAATCATGATTCGTCGGGAGTCATGGTTCGTCATTGTTCTTCAGGATTCATGGTTCTTTTGGAACCAGACGATTCTTTAGGAGTGACAATGTTTGGAGAAAGTGAATCTTGTACGTCACTCACTCTCGAACCGCCCTCTTGCTTTTCAATCTTGGTTGGTTAAGTAAGTTGCTGTTTTGAAGGGGAGGTTTCGCTGGTTTTCACTGAGGAGAGCGCCTCTTGAGTTGAGTTAGGCAAATGTGCGTTGCTTTAGTGTATGTGTACCTCTGGCTTGAGTAAATTAAAAAGAGTACCAACAACGTAAATATTTAGCACTTTGATACACAATGATATTTTACGTATAAAGTGAAAACTTTTAACTACCAAATAAAATCATAATTGAAGAATGGGAGAGTAGGTCAAGATGTTGAAGTTACCACCACGTAGCAGCGAGAACTTCGTTTTGGTCCGCGGTCCTCTAATTCGTAGCGGAAAATCGCGAAGGGACAAACACGGACTATCGCCAATTATGTTCATGCGGTTATTATTATATATTATTTTTTACTGACAAATTGATCCTAAAGTGAGCTCCGGGGGTCAAGAACATCCTGTCTCAACATCATGAAGTGAAAATTTTTGAGTGCGAAAACTATATAACTTTAGATGGCAACTGCTGTCGATCATTAGAAAGTGAGTATGGGAGAACTATGAAATAAAGTAAATAGACACGCGTAATTTTGTTATAAAATTACATGGCGAATGCATTTTTATCTTATCCCAAACAGTTATCGTCTCATATGCAGGGTTAAAGGAGCACTCTGATTGAGAAAATTAAAAAGATCTCAACGATTTATCCTTTTACAAGCGACGTCTGTTTCATCTCCTCCGTGGCGAAGTCGGAAGAACACCCGCCCAGTAATCATAAGTTTGGTGGTTCGGCCTCCTCTGGGGTAATTTGTTGGTACTTTTTAGTGTTTCTTAGATTCACCTTAATGGAAACTAATATGGGCGATTTAACATATTTTGTGGTTCATTGGAGAATTTTTGGGTCAGAAGATGCTGTCTACAATGCAGAGAGCAGAGAGAGTCGGTGGGTGAGAGTGCGTCATAGTGAGTGGTATATCACGGTGGGTGGTGCGTCACAGTGGGCCACATGCCGTTGATCCACGACACACTGACCCACTCAGAAAACTGGATCCATTTGACCCACAGAACCACTCCAATTCTGAATTTGACACCATATAGAAAATGTAAGACCAAAATTGCATATTTTATTTTTTACTTCAGGCAAGGAAAGAACGCGCGAATAGTGTTTATGATATTTACTGTTCTCCATGTTTCTGTGTTTGTGTCCCTGTTCTTAAAGAGTTAATGGGAAAACTGTAAAAGTGAGTAAAACGCTTCAAAATAGGACACAAGATACTGAGGAAGGTTCGCTAAGTTACTTAAATTAAAAAAAATAATCAAGTGCCCTGAAATACCACATTCCAATCACTATAAGTATCTGTCAATGCCGTGCTATGAAAAATCAGTGCCCGAGGCAATAGCATACGGCAGCGTCTCCTTGCATATGAGTTGTCAATTTAAAGTTGACTTCTCTGGACAATTCTTTCTGCATAATACTTTACTATTTTATCATGACTAAAATCAGAATATTTCAGCATTATTACATTGGAATCGTAAAAATTTGTAACTATTAAATTCACTGTAGCTCCCTTTTATTCTTCTGCCAGAAGAGTGATGTCTTAGAGTAGTGGCTTAAACGTTAGTTTCATGTTTCATAATATTGCGGACGCAAGTTTTGATTCCGGCTGTGGCAACTCAGGAGTTTTTTATAATCTACAAAACTGATACTTTTGATGTATACTAACATGAAAAATATTCAATTTCTCTGAGTCTAAGAGTTGAGACAAGTTCCTTTACAGGCTAAATGCCAACAACACAAAATTACGTCAGCCGTATAAACCGTCGTTCGTAAGTGTCTGGCAAGGAACCTGTTTCGATAGGAATTGATGAACACATAAGGGCTAAACACGTCCTTACTGCCTTAGTATGGGCCAAAAATGGGTTCCAACGAATTGTATCTATCTGTGCACAAATTTCAAATAGTGACCGAACTTACAATAGGGATCGCTAGTTAGGAGAATGATCCTATTTAAGATGTCTCACACCTTTCTACTTAGAAGAAAAGCGAAACAAAATAAATTACTGTTATCAGGTAACAAATATTTATATTCCACTTCTTGTTGTTATAAAATAATTCTATCTGTAAATCCAATAACCTAATAATATTATTGCTTTCATGTGTAAACCTAAGAAACATCTGATATACTCCCTATCTTTTCTGTTCCTATGAATACCTTTGACTGTTACTTTTTCTCTCCATTGTGGTAATAATAATAGTAATAATAATAATTATATATATATAACGTAATAACATAATTACAATACCAATTACATAAACATCAGCTTCCCATTCAGAAAAAATATTAATTACCACGATGGGATTTGAACACAAGTATCTGCAATGGAAGTTTCCTGCTTTCAAAATTATTTTAAACCAAATAGCCCCAACCGAGTATTGTTCGCCACTGGCACCTCATATCCTTTCGACGTATTCCAAACTCTACTGAAACACAAACACATAAATACTGAGGAGAGTTAAAATTCCGACCTTGCTCTTCAGAGGAATTCGAACCCCTAGTGGATTGGGCCTCGTGATCGCAACACGAATACCCGAGATCAATCGGCTAGTGCCATCGGCTCAATTTACCTTAAACTCCTCATATGAATATAAGAAAATAAACTAGTTGTTATGGAACATAAACATAGAACTGTCTATTTCTACACATGTTGATACAATTCAAAGAATGTGAAAATAATTTCTGTGTCTTTTCTTCTTTGGAAATTAGAAGTTATGGTAAGGACGAAATATGTAAATCGGGACAATCCCTGCAACCGATTAGAAGCGCCGTAACTTTAATTCTTTCCTTGTATGAGGCTAGGATTAATAATAGTATTTGGCTCCCCTAGAAAAAGTTGTTTTCCTAATTATGGGGCCCCCGCTTTTCAACTTTCTCTTAATGTAATATGGGCCGCCCGGGGCCTGTGGGCCCTCCCGCACGGCAAGGTCTGATTTTCCGTTAGTTACTCCCTGGGCCATTCCATACAAGACAAAGTTATTAAGGGGACAATATTGGTAAATCTCAAAGCGATACGAATAAATATTACTGAAATGGGTCCAGGACACATTTATGTTCTATTTCCCTTTTGTGTGCTGTTTTGTTTATGTACAATAGCGACCCTATTTGATGCTTCATTTCTAATTTCATATTCGTATCATATGGAGTAAGAAACTTTTGTCTCAAAATGGGCCCCCTCGAACGGCGGTGAGCTTCTCTGGGAGGGAGTTCCCCCACAAGTTATGGCTCTGCTGATGACATATCCTCAACTTGGACAACATTTCGTGATATTTTCCTCATTGAGCAACGTCTATATAACTTGTTTTTGAGTTAAACAAGAAAATCTCGAGTGAGTCATTAAGACATTCACACAAGTTGCTTATATTTTTATTTGTATTTTGTTTATATTTGTTTTTGTTATATGTGAGTATCATGTTTATATTTTTCCATAAACCATTTTCACTAGGTATTAGTTTTGGTGGATGGTTAAGTGGCGCGGTAGGTGAGTGGTGAGCACATTGAACTTCTATTCGGTAGACCCGTGTTCGAATCCCGGTCAGGCTGAAACTTTTTCGAGTGTTTCTGTTTCAATTTCAATGAATACTGATTGTGAGAAGCAAGATATTGTCTTCCCTAGAAACCAAAAGATGTTGAAATAAGGAAAATTAGACAAGGTCTGTCAATGGAGACAGTGATTTACAAACTTATTTCCAGCAGTTGTTCTAGATTTGAAATTTTTTCTACTTTCAAGCATTTTCTAATTTATGTGTGATCGGTGTTTTTATTTTTTCAATCACAATATATAATGAAATAATACATTACATACAAAACAATATTGAGATTAACATATGATGTTCATTGGACAACACGCTCTGAACCAGAAAGATTGATCTCATGGAGGAATGTTTCATGCGTCATCTACTCACTATTTTACTTGCGTACAGACTTGACTCAGTGCTAATAACTTCTGTCACGGCCGAGAAAAGTTAGGTGTAAGTTGGGTTGCATCTGTCTAGGCGTTTTTACAATTGCAAATGACCTGGACCCCAAGTAATGGAATTAGAGCACTTAGGGGAAGATACTTTTATGGTTGGGTGTACAGCCATGTATAAATTGTCATTATTTTTCTGTTTAAGACTAGCACCAAAGGATGCTGAAACTATATAATTTTTTGTTGTTTCGTCTCACCAAAATGAACCAAGAGAACATTAAGAAAATCTGTGAAACTATAGTAAAAAGAACAAATTTCATAATATCAGGGTCACTTATGATGCAATTTGCAAGTACTGCATCCGATACAGTACAACTAGGTACTTTTGTAATACGAAAAGCGAAAGTTTTAGGTATGTAAATACCACAGGAGTTTTTTTTTTGTTTTTAGCACAAAATCTTTAATATTTACCAGATTTAATATTAAAGACAAAAAACTGGAAATAATATCATATAGAACATCTTACAATATTACGCACTATTTTGAGGTGAAAGTCAATCAACATTTTATGGTATACCCACGATACATTGGTGTCGCAAATATATACGTTGCTTGATCCGTTCAAAATCTTAATAGTGGAGGTAAGAAAATAACTTACTCAGCTTCTTAGATATTTTTCTTCTAGTTATAATGATTTCTAACATCTTTAACAGACGACAATGATGAAGATATACTACAAAAACGAGGTTAATTATTTTCTATGATGTTCAAAGAACACGCTAAAAATGTTCGTTTGATGTTTTCTTTTCGATTGTTGAATTCTATTTGTTTAATTACACATCTATTGCAACAGTTGTTTCCTTAGCGGTAATAAATTACGCATAATTAATATCAACATTAAAATATTATTGCAGTACCACTAGTCACACTGACAACACTGTGGTTACTGCCAGACTAAATCATCTCATACATGCCTTAGTAAAGAAAAACATAAGTGTTATTCTATTGCTGCCAGACTAAACCGTTTCCATGCAGTCTTTTTATGACATCCATTTTATCATGAATACATGTGTGATGTTTCATCAAATTTGGACAAATAAAAAATATTGTTCTGCAATAATAAAACGTTTCTAATACTTCCTTTCAAGTTTATTGTGTGTGCCAGCGCAGTTAAATATCGACAAATGTGTTCCTACCTTTTACTCAATGTACTTAATTTGCCCAGGTTCTGAGTCATCCAACTTCTAACGATTTACGACATATATATATATTTTTTCGGATTTCGTTTACGCCTTTAATGAAGAAATTGCTTGCATTTTCATACCGTACCATATTCGAACACTTCGAACATCTGCGCCTTTTTCTATTCATTCTAATCAAATTGTGTAAAATTGTTAATACATGCTAAATTATAAAATAAATAAGCAAACAGTAAACTTTATTCACTTAAACTTAATTTAGTTCAAGATCTAATTAAACACCTTTCACTACATCTTATTCTAATAATTACATTTAAAATCCATGGTTCTCTTTATAACTATCTAACTAACTCTATGGCCTCTGGAACACGGAAATTCAATGCAGCGGTCACAAAAGCTCTCTATTCACCTTTATTCTTAGCAAATTGTATCCAGTTTCTATTTTGCATTCCTATTTCTGCGAGATCTATCTTAACATTGACCTCCAATCTTCGTCTAAATCTTCAAAATAATCGGTTCCCAATTGGTCTTCCAGTGAAGACTTTGAAAGCGTTTCCACTTTTTTCCATTCTGGCTACATGACCTACTCACCTAAACCTCCTAGATTTGATGAACCATATAAATTATGTAGTTCCACGGCATGAAGTTTCCGCCATTCCCCATTTCCGTTATACTGGGGTCCGAATATTCGTCTCAGCATCTGGTTCTAAAATACTTTCAGTCTACGTTCTTGCCTCAGAGTTAGCACCATATCTCGCAACCTTACAGAACAACAGGCATGATTTTTGTTTTATATATTTTATGCTTCAAATTCCTGGACAGAACCGCTACGAGAAGAGATTTTGAAATGAATTATAACACGAATTTCCTGGTTTTAATCGATATTTAATTTCTTCGAGAATATGATATTCGTCTCTTAATATTGATCCTAGATATTTGAAAGTATCAGTAGTAGGCCCCCCCGTATATTACGTCGAGTCAGCAAAAATTTTTGTGACGTCATAGGTCAAAGGTCAATGACCTTGGCCAGGGGTCAATGACCTAGGGGTACCTAGGACCACCCCTCTAAATTCTGGCAGGGGTACCATGGCCCACCCCCTAAATTTTGGCAGGGGTACATAGGACCACCCCCCTTAAATTTTGGAAATTGTCAAATCTAAAAATTGGGTGTGGTAGCCTAGGACCAGGGTATGTACCTCTATCAGTATTGGGTGTCTATGTCGTTCCCTTTCATGGGTAAAAAATTGCCAAAAATTCAAATTTCGGGGGTTTTTGACCTAATTTATCCCCTTTGATGAGGTGTTATTACCCTATATAGTTATATGGGCGTATACAGGGGTCCATTACCTTTCATAAGATATGGGTATATTAATGCACCCCTTTAAAAATTTGGGAGGGGTACCTTGGCCCACCCCTTTAATTTTGGAAATTGCCCAATTTAAACATTTGGTATTATAGTATAGGACCCTAATAGAGATTACTATAAATTTGGTTGGTCCACCTCGTTCCCTTCTAGGGGTACAAAATTGCCAAAATATAAACGTAAGCAATACGTTATACCACGTGTTTGGTTTTTGGTTGATTTTATTCTCTTTGATGAGGTGTTATTACCTTATATGTTCACATGAGCGTATACAGGAGTCTATTACCTTTCATAAGACATGGGTATATTGATGCACCCCTTTAAATTTTTTGGGAGGGGTACCTTGGCCCACCCCTTTAATTTTGGAAATTACCCATTTAATATATTTGGTATTATAGTATAGGACCCTAATAGAGATTACTATAAATTTGGTTGGTCCACCTCATTCCCTTTTAGGGGTACAAAATTGCCAAAATATAAACGTAAGCAATACGTTATACCACGTGTTTGGTTTTTGGTCGATTTTATCCCCTTTGATGAGGTGTTATTATCCTATATAGTTATATGGTCATGTATAGGGGTCCATTACCTTTCATAAGATATGGGTATATTTGTGCACTCCTTTAAAAATTTGGGAGGGGTACTTTGGCCCACCCCTTAAATTTTGGAAATTGCCCAATTTCAACATTGGGTATTATAGTATAGGACCCTAATATGTATTAGGTTAAATTTGGGTGGTCCACCTCATTCCCTTTTAGGGGTACAAAATTGCCAAAATATAAACGTAAGCAATACGTTATACCACGTGTTTGGTTTTTGGTCGATTTTATCCCCTTTGATGAGGAGTTATTATCCTATATAGTTATATGGTCATGTATAGGGGTCCATTACCTTTCATAAGACATGGGTATATTTGTGCACTCCTTTAAAAATTTGGGAGGGGTACCTTGGCCCACCCCTTAAATTTTGGAAATTGTCCAATTTAAACATTTGGTATTATAGTACCGGATCCTAACATGTATTATGATAAATTTGGGTGGTCCACCTCGTTCCCTTCTAGGGGTACAAAATTGTCAAAATATAAACGTAAGCAATACGTTATACCACGTGTTTGGTTTTTGGTCGATTTTATCCCCTTTGATGAGGTGTTATTATCCTATATAGTTATATGGGCGTATACAGGGGTTCATTACCTTTCATAAGACATGGGTATATTAATGCACCCCTTGAAAAATTTGGGAGGGGTACCTTGGCCCACCCCTTGAATTTTGGAAATTGCCCAATTTAAACATTTGGTATTTTAGTACTGGACCCTAATATGTATTATGATAAATTTGGATGGTCCACCTCGTTCCCTTCTAGGGGTACAAAATTGCCAAAATATAAACGTAAGCAATACGTAGTACCACGTGTTTGGTTTTTGGTTGATTTTATTCTCTTTGATGAGGTGTTATTACCTTATATGTTCACATGAGCGTATACAGGAGTCTATTACCTTTCATAAGACATGGGTATATTGATGCACCCCTTTAAATTTTTGGGAGGGGTACCTTGGCCCAACCCTTTAATTTTGGAAATTGCTTAATTTCATCATGTGGTGTCATAGTACTGGATCCTAATATGTATCATGATAAATTTGGATGGTCCACCTCGTTCCCTTTTAGGGGTACAAAATTGCCAAATTTTAGTACAACCACGTGTTTGGTCTTTTGACCTAATTTATTTCCTTGATGAGGTCCTATTACATCATATAGTTATATGGTCATGTATAGGGGTCCATTCCCTATCATAAGACATAGGTACATTTGTGCACCCCCGGGAGGGGTACAATGGCCCACCTCTTTAATTTGGAAATTGCTCAATTAAACATTTGGTATTACAGTATAGGACCCTAATATGGATCACTATAAATTTGGGTGGTCCACCTCGTTCCCTTTTAGGTGTACAAAATTGACAAAATATAAACGTAAGCATTACGTTGTACCACGTGTTTGGTTTTGACCTAATTTATTTCTTTGGATGAGGTCCTATTACCTTATATGGTTATATGGTAATGTATAGGTGTTCATTCCCTATCATAAGACATAGGTACATTGATGCACCCCGGGAGGGGATTCGGTATCATAGTACAGGCCTCAACATGTATCATGATAAATTTGGGTGGTCCATCTTGTTCCCTTTCATGGGTAAAAATTGCTAAAATATAAACATAAGCAATATGTTGTACCATGTGTTTGGTTTTTGGCCCAATTTCTTCCCTTTGATGAGGTTCTATTACCTTATATGGTTATATGGTCATGTATATAGGTTCATTTCCTATCATAAGATATGGGTACGTTGATGCATCCTTTAAAAATTTGGGAGGGGTATCTTGGCACATCCACTCGGTTTTAGAAATTGTTTAATATAAGCATTTGGTATCATAGTACAGGTCTTCAATATGTACCACTATAAATTTGGATGGTCCACATCGTTCCCTTTTCATAGGTAAAGAACTACCAAAAATCAAATTTCGGAGGTTATTGACCCCTATTTAGCACGTTATATGGTTTATTACCTTTATATGTTTATGTTCCCTTTTAAATTTGGGAATTGTCGAATAACAAAATTCGGTAAATGTTTTCTAGGACCCGTTGGTATTCCTCTTATGGCCAAATATTCAAAATTTAAAGGTTATTGACCGGCTTTATTATTGAATAAGTACAGGATTTATTACTTTTTTCATAAGACACAGGTGTATTTGTGTACCAATCTTAAATTTTGGGAGGGGGTACATTTCTTATTGTCATATCAATAATTGGTAAATGTTCTTTGGGTAAATCATTGTGATCACGTGATCAGTTATTGACCTATGATGGGATTAGGAGTCCAGGACATTGGTACATTGAAACTTTGTAGGATAATTTGAGAATGCGTCATTGGTATTGATTATTACAGCCAAATATAAACGTAAGCAAGACGTTGTACCACGTGATTGACCTTGATGAGATAGTGTACAGGGATACATAGCTAACCTTATTGAAACTTATGACTCATAGTCTTAAGGGAATACATGCTACAACACTGGCAAAGTTATTGTTGATGCAATTTGATTGGCTGATCACTATCTTTCGTGCAATCTGATTGGTTGATCACTATCTTTCGTGCAATCTGATTGGTTGATGAGTTTTAAATCTTTGCTGTATTCAGTTTTTAAGTTTTGTTTTACATTTAAAAATCTTGTTTTTGTTCAACAATTTGCACTCAATGATAAATATGATCAAAACCGTTTATTTGTTAATCGAATAGTTAAAAACCGGATAAAGTTTGACGGTTAACCGTGAAACGTAAAAATTTTTTAGTTTGAAATTTTTTTTTGCTTGAAACATTTTGTTTGAAAATTCTTGCTTTCAAATTTTTTGTTTGAATTTTTTGTTTGAGAATTTTGTTTGAAATTTTTTTTGACAACTTTTGTTTCAAAATTTTTTTGTTTAAAATTTTTTTGTTTGAAATTTTTTTCGTTTCAAAATTTTGTTTAAAATTTTTGTTTGAAATTTTTTCGTTTCCAAATTTTTTGTTTGAAAAAATTTTTGTTTGAAATTTTTTTTGTTTCAAAATTTTGTTTCAAAATTTTGTTTGAATTTTTTCGTTTGAAATTTTTTGTTTAAAAATTTTTCGTTTGAAATTTTTTCGTTTCAAAATTTTGTTTAAAATTTTTTTCGTTTCAAAATTTTGTTTGGAAAATTTTGTTTGAATTTTTTTTCGTTTGAATTTTTTTTTCGTTTCAAAATTTTGTTTCAAAGATTTTTGTTTGAAATTTTGGTTTCAAAGTTTGAGTTGACATTTTTAAAAGTTTGTGCACCTATTAGTAAAGAACCGGAACTGTTTAGAACAAAAACCTTTGACAACATTATGGTGCAATAGTACACGTCAGAACCTGGGGTTGTACTTGAAATGAAAAAACACAATTCATTGAAATGGATCATTTTATTACACTCCACATACATCCATACCAGATAGTGGTTCTGGATATTGTCGATACAATGCATTTTGAACTTCTTGCACTAGTTTGTCTTTAGCATATAATTTTAATTCCAGTTGAAGTCTTTTAAGGTCTAATGCAATATCAATTGGTGGAAACTCAATGTCCATTTGATCACAAATAAACTGTTTATCAATACAGGTATGCACTAGTCGGAACTGTTTAGAACAAAAACATCTGGCAACATTGTGGTGCACGTCAGAACATGATAATGCAACGTCATCAGTTTTGCATCATCGTTCGCGTTAGTATTCATGATAACGTCATCATGGCTACTTGTCTGCAGTTTCTAAACACACGTGATGTGATGAAATCATTTACCAAGATTACTGATTTACAACAGAATGTACCTTATAGAATCTTAGCTAGCCAAATGATCCCTACAAAGTTTGGAGTAAGAATCGTAGTGAAGCTTGAAAATGATAAGAATATAATTTTACCAGCAAGATATTTACCCATGGAGGCATCAAAACAAGAAGAACTGCTGCGTTTCTTAAATACTGGATCTGTATCTTTATGTTACAAAGGATTCTTGGGTCGAAGTCATCAACTTGAATTTAGTATACAGCCAGATTCGTCAGCAAAATCATGAATCAGCACATTTCTTTCCAATGACGTCAGCTGTAGTTGTATGAATGTGGTTGGTCGGCATGACGTCAGCAACTGTGATGAAATCATGAATCAGCACATTCCTTACCAATGACGTCAGCAATAACTATAAACCAGCAAATACAGTGTCATCCCACGAAATCATTTGAGCAAGTGCTTTTCAGGAGGAAAGATGTGTACTTCTAACGATAAAGAGTTCATCTTCGCAAGCTATTATCCAATAAACAAAACATGTGATGATTGGTATCAGTGCTAGAACATTTGAACCTGTGATTCGATTGGGCAAAGCAGAACAATTTGGTGTACAACTGACCTGTGAAGAATGGCACGAATCGACCAAATGAACGATGAGCTAAATGTGACCATAGTCAAATCATTAGGCTCAAATCATGAAGTGGTGCTGCGTACAGTCCTCGAAGAGAAGATGGTGCTGTTACGTAAAAAGAGTACATTCCATGTCCCTCGCAATATGGTGTATCTAACACAAACGGAATGGAACAAATTCATCAGCGTAATTCAGTGTGTGAAACATGCAGTGGAAATGTGCAACAAAACAAGTATATTCCTGAAAAAGTACTATTTTGAAAAATGTGTTATGCATATTGTACAACATGTATCTAGATATTGTGATGGTTGTCAACAGCGTTCGTGGGTGCATACCTGTATTGATAAACAGTTTATTTGTGATCAAATGGACATTGAGTTTCCACCAATTGATATTGCATTAGACCTTAAAAGACTTCAACTGGAATTAAAATTATATGCTAAAGACAAACTAGTGCAAGAAGTTCAAAATACATTGTATCGACAATATCCAGAACCACTATCTGGTATGGATGTATGTGGAGTGTAATAAAATGATCCATTTCAATGAATTGTGTTTTTTCATTTCAAGTACAACCCCAGGTTCTGACGTGTACTATTGCACCATAATGTTGTCAAAGGTTTTTGTTCTAAACAGTTCCGGTTCTTTACTAATAGGTGCACAAACTTTTAAAAATGTCAACTCAAACTTTGAAACCAAAATTTCAAACAAAAATCTTTGAAACAAAATTTTGAAACGAAAAAAAAATTCAAACGAAAAAAATTCAAACAAAATTTTCCAAACAAAATTTTGAAACGAAAAAAAATTTAAACAAAATTTTGAAACGAAAAAATTTCAAACGAAAAATTTTTAAACAAAAAATTTCAAACGAAAAAATTCAAACAAAATTTTGAAACAAAATTTTGAAACAAAAAAAATTTCAAACAAAAATTTTTTCAAACAAAAAATTTGGAAACGAAAAAATTTCAAACAAAAATTTTAAACAAAATTTTGAAACGAAAAAAAATTTCAAACAAAAAAATTTTAAACAAAAAAATTTTGAAACAAAAGTTGTCAAAAAAAAATTTCAAACAAAATTCTCAAACAAAAAATTCAAACAAAAAATTTGAAAGCAAGAATTTTCAAACAAAATGTTTCAAGCAAAAAAAAATTTCAAACTAAAAAATTTTTACGTTTCACGGTTAACCGTCAAACTTTATCCGGTTTTTAACTATTCGATTAACAAATAAACGGTTTTGATCATATTTATCATTGAGTGCAAATTGTTGAACAAAAACAAGATTTTTAAATGTAAAACAAAACTTAAAAACTGAATACAGCAAAGATTTAAAACTCATCAACCAATCAGATTGCACGAAAGATAGTGATCAACCAATCAGATTGCACGAAAGATAGTGATCAGCCAATCAAATTGCATCAACAATAACTTTGCCAGTGTTGTAGCATGTATTCCCTTAAGACTATGAGTCATAAGTTTCAATAAGGTTAGCTATGTATCCCTGTACACTATCTCATCAAGGTCAATCACGTGGTACAACGTCTTGCTTACGTTTATATTTGGCTGTAATAATCAATACCAATGACGCATTCTCAAATTATCCTACAAAGTTTCAATGTACCAATGTCCTGGACTCCTAATCCCATCATAGGTCAATAACTGATCACGTGATCACAATGATTTACCCAAAGAACATTTACCAATTATTGATATGACAATAAGAAATGTACCCCCTCCCAAAATTTAAGATTGGTACACAAATACACCTGTGTCTTATGAAAAAAGTAATAAATCCTGTACTTATTCAATAATAAAGCCGGTCAATAACCTTTAAATTTTGAATATTTGGCCATAAGAGGAATACCAACGGGTCCTAAAAAACATTTACCGAATTTTGTTATTCGACAATTCCCAAATTTAAAAGGGAACATAAACATATAAAGGTAATAAACCATATAACGTGCTAAATAGGGGTCAATAACCTCCGAAATTTGATTTTTGGTAGTTCTTTACCTATGAAAAGGGAACGATGTGGACCATCCAAATTTATAGTGGTACATATTGAAGACCTGTACTATGATACCAAATGCTTATATTAAACAATTTCTAAAACCGAGTGGATGTGCCAAGATACCCCTCCCAAATTTTTAAAGGATGCATCAACGTACCCATATCTTATGATAGGAAATGAACCTATATACATGACCATATAACCATATAAGGTAATAGAACCTCATCAAAGGGAAGAAATTGGGCCAAAAACCAAACACATGGTACAACATATTGCTTATGTTTATATTTTAGCAATTTTTACCCATGAAAGGGAACAAGATGGACCACCCAAATTTATCATGATACATGTTGAGGCCTGTACTATGATACCGAATCCCCTCCCGGGGTGCATCAATGTACCTATGTCTTATGATAGGGAATGAACACCTATACATTACCATATAACCATATAAGGTAATAGGACCTCATCCAAAGAAATAAATTAGGTCAAAACCAAACACGTGGTACAACGTAATGCTTACGTTTATATTTTGTCAATTTTGTACACCTAAAAGGGAACGAGGTGGACCACCCAAATTTATAGTGATCCATATTAGGGTCCTATACTGTAATACCAAATGTTTAATTGAGCAATTTCCAAATTAAAGAGGTGGGCCATTGTACCCCTCCCGGGGGTGCACAAATGTACCTATGTCTTATGATAGGGAATGGACCCCTATACATGACCATATAACTATATGATGTAATAGGACCTCATCAAGGAGATAAATTAGGTCAAAAGACCAAACACGTGGTTGTACTAAAATTTGGCAATTTTGTACCCCTAAAAGGGAACGAGGTGGACCATCCAAATTTATCATGATACATATTAGGATCCAGTACTATGACACCACATGATGAAATTAAGCAATTTCCAAAATTAAAGGGTTGGGCCAAGGTACCCCTCCCAAAAATTTAAAGGGGTGCATCAATATACCCATGTCTTATGAAAGGTAATAGACTCCTGTATACGCTCATGTGAACATATAAGGTAATAACACCTCATCAAAGAGAATAAAATCAACCAAAAACCAAACACGTGGTACTACGTATTGCTTACGTTTATATTTTGGCAATTTTGTACCCCTAGAAGGGAACGAGGTGGACCATCCAAATTTATCATAATACATATTAGGGTCCAGTACTAAAATACCAAATGTTTAAATTGGGCAATTTCCAAAATTTAAGGGGTGGGCCAAGGTACCCCTCCCAAATTTTTCAAGGGGTGCATTAATATACCCATGTCTTATGAAAGGTAATGAACCCCTGTATACGCCCATATAACTATATAGGATAATAACACCTCATTAAAGGGGATAAAATCGACCAAAAACCAAACACGTGGTATAACGTATTGCTTACGTTTATATTTTGACAATTTTGTACCCCTAGAAGGGAACGAGGTGGACCACCCAAATTTATCATAATACATGTTAGGATCCGGTACTATAATACCAAATGTTTAAATTGGACAATTTCCAAAATTTAAGGGGTGGGCCAAGGTACCCCTCCCAAATTTTTAAAGGAGTGCACAAATATACCCATGTCTTACGAAAGGTAATGGACCCCTATACATGACCATATAACTATATAGGATAATAACACCTCATCAAAGGGGATAAAATCGACCAAAAACCAAACACGTGGTATAACGTATTGCTTACGTTTATATTTTGGCAATTTTGTACCCCTAAAAGGGAATGAGGTGGACCACCCAAATTTAACCTAATACATATTAGGGTCCTATACTATAATACCCAATGTTGAAATTGGGCAATTTCCAAAATTTAAGGGGTGGGCCAAAGTACCCCTCCCAAATTTTTAAAGGAGTGCACAAATATACCCATATCTTATGAAAGGTAATGGACCCCTATACATGACCATATAACTATATATTATAATAACACCTCATCAAAGGGGATAAAATCGACCAAAAACCAAACACGTGGTATAACGTATTGCTTACGTTTATATTTTGGCAATTTTGTACCCCTAAAAGGGAATGAGGTGGACCAACCAAATTTATAGTAATCTCTATTAGGGTCCTATACTATAATACCAAATATATTAAATGGGTAATTTCCAAAATTAAA
This sequence comes from Thermobia domestica, assembly GCF_964235325.1. NCBI lineage: Eukaryota > Metazoa > Arthropoda > Insecta > Zygentoma > Lepismatidae > Thermobia > Thermobia domestica. The sequence goes on along the minus strand of NC_137466.1, from coordinate 6,414,237 downwards.
GGGGTGGGCCAAGGTACCCCTCCCAAAAAATTTAAAGGGGTGCATCAATATACCCATGTCTTATGAAAGGTAATAGACTCCTGTATACGCTCATGTGAACATATAAGGTAATAACACCTCATCAAAGAGAATAAAATCAACCAAAAACCAAACACGTGGTATAACGTATTGCTTACGTTTATATTTTGGCAATTTTGTACCCCTAGAAGGGAACGAGGTGGACCAACCAAATTTATAGTAATCTCTATTAGGGTCCTATACTATAATACCAAATGTTTAAATTGGGCAATTTCCAAAATTAAAGGGGTGGGCCAAGGTACCCCTCCCAAATTTTTAAAGGGGTGCATTAATATACCCATATCTTATGAAAGGTAATGGACCCCTGTATACGCCCATATAACTATATAGGGTAATAACACCTCATCAAAGGGGATAAATTAGGTCAAAAACCCCCGAAATTTGAATTTTTGGCAATTTTTTACCCATGAAAGGGAACGACATAGACACCCAATACTGATAGAGGTACATACCCTGGTCCTAGGCTACCACACCCAATTTTTAGATTTGACAATTTCCAAAATTTAAGGGGGGTGGTCCTATGTACCCCTGCCAAAATTTAGAGGGTGGGCCATGGTACCCCTGCCAAAATTTAGAGGGGTGGTCCTAGGTACCCCTAGGTCATTGACCCCTGGCCAAGGTCATTGACCTTTGACCTATGACGTCACAAAAATTTTTGCTGACTCGACGTAATATACGGGGGGGCCTACTACTGTATCCACATGATCAAAATATTATTTGATATTTTAACGCATCTATCATTTGTCGTACTACGATCAAGACGAACTTGGATGTATTTAGTTATCTCTGCATTCACTTCCAAAGCAATGTCCCTACAAGCATTTACTAAGGCCTCTGCATTTCTTTCTATTGTTCTTCTATCATCCCTATTAAATTTATATCATCAGCATACGCCGTAACCTAGTGAATACTATTCAACTCTAGGCGCTGTTTGCTATCTTTGATTTTCCTTATAGCATACTCCATGACAAAATTGAATAATAATTGAGGAAAAAGCATCTCTTTGTTTCAGGCATTCTCGACGTTAAAGTCTTCGAACTAAACTCTTCCTACACGGACTTTACTTTTTCATTTATTTTAACATATCTTAATTAATCTGCTTAGTTTTTTACAATTAGATGATTCTCTTTATACAAATGATAAATGCACGTTCATCAAAAATACCTCCCGTCTTCCAAAAGTTACTTACAAGCAATCAATAAAAATTTAGAAAATTAACTCTTTTTAGGGAATAAAAAGATCTATGCAATTTTACATTTCTTGGTGTTGAAAATTGTCCGGTAAATGGCGTCGTCCATTGTTAGCACATTGATGGAGTCTGGATGGATGTTCTTACACGCACAGCATTTTCCAGTGTTGAATATGGACCGAGTTTATCCAGGCTGTATTTTTCTCAGTATAGAACCTGTTCCTCTAAAGTTTGATACCAAAAACTTGAATAATTTTCCTATAGGAACTGAGTCTGTCAGAATAGGAATTAAAAATCCGATGCAAAATACCGCTGAGTAATACTCACAGAACCACCAAAACCAATATTCTCCTCCGCAACAAAAGACCGAAATTCACCTCAACACGCCATTGGGACTAATGAAATAGCACTTATACCGGTATCGATGATATTCATTACGCCACAATATTCCGAGCACAAGTCAGTAAAGTCTCACTCCAAATACGGGAGGATATTTTAACGACTCTGTACCTAAACATAAACCCTGTATACGACTTTAAAAGTTTAGAAAGAAAAACAAGTTCATGTAACTCACTAACTAACTCTATGGCCTATGGAACCCAGAGGTTCAATACCGTGTTCACAAAAGCTCTCCACTGACTTCTATCCTTAGCTAATTGGATCCAGTTTCTACTTTGTATTCCTATCTCTGCGACATCCATCTCCATATTGTCCTCCCATCTACGCCTAGGTCTTCCTAATGGTCGTTTTCCAATGAGAATTACAGTCAAGAATTTGAAAGCTACATAGCCTCCCCACCTAAGCCTCATAGACTTGACGACCATAACAATGTTGGGTAAACCGTATAAATTATGTAGTTCCTCGTTATGTAGTTACCGCCATTCCCCATTCCCGTTCCTCTTGGGTCCGAATATTCTTCTCAGGATCTTGTTTTCGAACATTTTCAGTCTATGTTCATCCTTCAGAGTAAGCGACCATGTTTCGCAACCATACAGAACAACAGGCATGATTATTATATATTTTAAGCTTCAAATTCTTCGACAGAATTCTCGACGACAAGAGATTTTGAACCGAATAGTAACACGAATTCCCTGATTTTAGACGACATTTATTTTCCCCGTGAATATGATTTGCGTCTGTTAATATCAATCCTAAATATTTGAAAGTATCCACTTTATCAAAAGTATTATTTAATATTTTAACGCATCCATAATTTGCCGTATTACGGTCCCGCCGCAATTCCATGTATTTAGTTTTTTTCTCCATTTACTTCTAAACCCATGTCCCTGCAAGCGTTTAATAAGATCTCTGTATTTTTCTGCTGTTCTTCTATTATCCCCTATTAAATTTACATCATCAGCATATGCCATAACCTGGTCAATACCGTTCATTCTAGGCCCTGGTTGCTATATTTGATTTTCCTTATAGCGTATTCCAGAACAAAGTTAAATAATAATGGCGACAAGCATTTCCTTGTTTCAGGCCATTCTCGACATGAAAGCTCGTGGACAAAAAAATTCCTACCCATACTTTACCTTGGGATTCATTTAAACATATCTTAATTAATCTAATTAGCTTTCTCGGTGTTCCAAGTGCTGTAAGAACGTTGTATAATGTTTCTCTCCTAATCGAGTCGTACGCTTTTCTAAAATCAATAAATAATTGATGTACCGGGGTATTGTATTGTCACTTTTTTTCGAGTATTTGGCGAATGGTAAATATTTGGTCGATAGTTGATCGATTTTGTCTAAATCCGCACTGATAATCCTCAATAATTTCATATGCGTAGGGGGTCAATCTTGCTAATAGAATATTTGAAAGGATTTTATAGGATGTTGACAGAAGAGAAATGCCTCGATAATTATTACAGTAAGTTTTGTCGCCCTTCTTGTGGATTGGAACAATGATTGACTCTTTCCACTCTTGTGGCAATTCTTCCTTGTTCCAGATAAGGAGAATGAGTTTCTGTACCTTGTTCCACAATTTTTTCCTCCAGCTAAAATTAACTCAGCCGGAATTTCATCTACACCCGGAGATTTGTATTTCTTTAATTTCATATAGCCGTTTCTACTTCTATTCGGTTTGGTTCGGGAATATACGGTTCTGCGGTGTGTATCTCCTGTTCTCCACGTACATTAGATTTTGGCTGCGTGTTCAGCAAATTGTCAAAGAAATCTTTCCATATATTTAAGAGGCTATCCGTATTAGTGAGCTTTCTTTAATATATAAGCACGAGGTTGATAGCCTTTCTTAAATTCGCTTATCCCCTTGTACATGTCTCGAATATTTTTATTTTTACTATTATCTTCGATTTCCTTAATTTTAGCTTTCAAAAAATCGCGTTTCCTTGTTCCAAAATTTTTGGAACTTTCCCGCCTGATATCTGCGAAATTTTGTGTAGTAATTTCAATCGCATTTTGTAGCCAGCGTAATTTTGCCTGTTTTCTTTTTTCTGCTAGATAAGGCATATCTGGTCGAACCATGGTTTGTTCCTACGTATTTCGGCGTGTCCCTATTGCTATTGCTGAACTATTAATGCTATCTCTAATTTCAATCCAAGTATTCTCAACACTAGTGCACTCCGACTCTTCTTAAACCGATAATCTATTCGAAACTTCAATCTGATATTCCTCTCTTCTAGTTTCTTTAAATTAAATCTCTCCGTCTCCGTTTTCAAGTAGTAAACTTAATTAATAATAAACATAAGGACTTTTGACAGTCTAACTTTCCAAATTTCAAAACCTACGGAATTCCGAAGTATGATTAATTAGAACCGACATTACTCCGTTCTACGTCGAAGTTTCAAATAGTCTTCTTTGTTAGTCAACTTAGCCTACATGTTTGTCAGTCCCTTTCTCATTCAGTCTGGAATTAAATATCTATAATACACTGCCTGGTAGCCGTGAGACCGGGCTTCGTAGTTTTGGTGTAGAGATCCTACGTTCTAGCGAAACGTGTAACACGAAAAGGATAAAAAGTGAATTGAGTAATTATTATTAGTCTTTTGGGATAAGGAAATTAGTCTCTTGGGACACTTGGTGGTCGAGTTCTGCTCTTGGCATTCTGCTAGATTTTCTTGTATCGCGGGCCGAGGAAGTAAAACGTATGTAAGAAAAAATACTTTGCGCTAATATTGCAGTTGTAAAAGACATAATAATAATAATAATAATAATAATAATAATAATAATAATAATAATAATAATAATAATAATAATAATAATAGAAGTGAAACAGAAAGAAAATAAAACTTAAAGTGTATATTTAAATAATTTTCTTGCGTGACGTTAGAAACCAACAAAATACTAGCAATGACACTGTTCCATACAGTGCGATTTACAGCATGTGATGCAATATGATCCCAGATTTCTTTCCCATTTCTTCTTCTCGCTCCCTAAGATTAAGCGTAGGAAGACAAGGGTAGATAAATGCTTGTTATGGTCTTGAAGTGTGTGGATTTGTTCCTGAACTCTAGCGGCTAGGACATACGATGCATGCCGGCAGTGTAACGTTACCCGTTACAAGTTAACTGAATTTAAAAAAAATAAATATAAAATATAAATTGAATTAATTATTAATTTAATTATATATTCAGAAAAAGAGAGAAAAACTTTAATATTTTAAAAAGGTTTTTCTTTTTAAAAAGTAAGAGAAAAAAGAAAGAGACATATAGCTTGTGAGATTTCCTTTAAATTCAGAGTCAAGCGCCTGAACGTCTTTGCTTATGCGCTGGTAGCCCGTTTGCCCATGGTCAGAGTCTTTCGACTGCAAACAGCTAGCCTCGGCAACCTGACTTGAGGAGGAATGACGTTTCGGGGAACATCGAAATTGTGCGACTGTTTGAATGGCACAAACTTATAAAGCATTTAGGCTAGGCTTCGAGTTTCTTTCAAGTTGAAGTTGTTGATAGTAGATTTTTATGTGTGTTAACTGCAGTGAAATGAGAATATCCATTTTTGGTGAGGATTGAATCTAATATTGAAATTGGTGCAGTATTACGTGTGGTTTCTAAATTTTCAAGACTGTGTGGCTTTAGTGTCAATTGAAACCTTGGTGAAACGAATAATAGGGAGACTCGGCTTAGTTCTCTCTATTACTATTAGCAAGTTAAAAGAAAGAAAGGTAGTTTGGCATTGATTAGAATCACGAAAGTGATTTTTTAAAGAATTAAGCCTTACTTTCGAATGTGGGAAATTCGTCCACGTCCTATTTTCTCTTTGCGTTACTGATTAAAAACTGGGATCTTTTCAACTGAAGCTATAGGAAAATTCCTCACCATATAGTGTAGTATTCTTGTTTTGTTAATAAGACTGAGGCACTTGAAACCAGGAGAAGTCGCAAATTTAAAGATAACAAATGATTATTTAAATGTGAGTTGATTTTCGATTTTGCTAGTAGTTTGTCTCGTCTGTGTCTGTTAAGTGTTAATGTGGGTCGTGTGTCGATTTCCATATTGATTAAAATTATCAAAAATTCTATTACGAGATTTAACTCGATTCAACTCGGTAAATCCAGGATAGAAAAGGTGTAGGGCTTATACCCAAAGCCTTAGAAATGTGAATATTTTTTGCGTTCTTTTCAGGTTTAATGTTCCTGAGATGGATTAGTCGGTTTATTATTATTATTCCTAACAATTGTAATTTCGGAAACGAATATATTGAAAATATGACAAGAATTTCTTTTTCTAAAAACTAACGACTGTTCGAGATGTTTGAGTTGTTTGAGATTAATATTTTCACAGCTTACAGACTGATAGCTTGCCAAATTTGAATTTTTTGGATTAAGTACATGCTAAATTCCGCTTGAAATAGTATTGTTATCATAACTATTAATTTGCAAGCTATAATGTTCGTGTTATAGTTAATAATATTTGTTTTTAAAAATTATTTCACGATTTAATATAGCGGAAAGACATCTTTATTCTGAGTGTGAAGCAAATCTTCATTTGCTATTGAACGAATTAGCTAATTTTTCTTGCAAAACGCTAACGGTTATTGGTGTCTTACGGGAGAGGTCCTTGACTGGCCTGAAGAAATAGTTATGTGATGCCATGCTTGAGTTGAAAGAATTTGACGCATTATTTGATCATTGCTCGACAAAATATTTTTTTTCTGAAATTATTTTCACTCCTATCACTAGATGTTTATAATTTTTGATGGGATCCAGAACTGTTTTGGCAGGCAGGAGAAGTATAAACTATTGTAATTTTTTATAACAAAAATTTGGTCCTGGACGTGTTTATGTTGTCATTTCTTAAAATTAATATTAATTTGTGTTAATATTTACCTCTGTATTTCCGACTTAAAAATAACAGTGTACGTTTTCTTGTTGCTTCCTCGAGTAAAGCCCCTTCTGCAGCCATTGTTGGATTGGTGATTTCCCCGCCTTGTCCGATACGCTACGGATGGGTCAATTACAGGAGCCGATGCAGTAGTTCATTAAATCTTACACGTTACTTCGTTTTTCTTCGTAACAGATGTGAGTTTACACATACTACTTCGGCAGATAGCTACATGCCCTTTCGTGAAAAGTTTTTACCAGATAACCTATTGCAATGTGGTCTTCTTCCCGTTCCCTTTTTTAATTCACTTACTTTGAATAGAGGAGTTCTTAGAGTTAGTTTAAACATCTAGTTTTAGGACTTAGGACTCTAGCAGAACTTAGTAAATATACTCCCAGTGGCAGTGTATGAGTTTCTGTATGGAACTGCTCCGAATACACATCATGTAAAATTTTATCCATCCCTTTCTTGGAACCTTTCTATCCGTGTTATAATAAATGCTACTTTTTATCAGACGGCCTTTACTTCTGTTACTCTAACTCCAGATTTCATGGAATTTTCATCAGGGAACAAAGTAATGAGTAATTGAATATGTAATGGTTTGGTATTGTGTTAAGCTCACTACACAGGCTATCCCCCGAGGCTGATGTTTCATGGGACCCTAGCTGTACCAGCCAATTTCTCACGGGCGTGCTAATGAAGGCATGCAGCTAAGGCTAAACAAAACTTCTATTTCAAAACTTGGTAGTTCCAAAGAGATATTAGCTAAATAGGTATTAGCCTGTATAGGATATTTTTCATCACCGAAAATATGTTCTAAGTAGAATAGTGTGAAGTCTACTCTTCCGGCCTCCCACTGTGTGCTTAGATCATACATTACCTAACACAAACAATATTGTTACTCTTATGTACACGAATACCCACACAATACAACATTTAGAAACCTTGATCGGTTTTCGCGTTGAAAGAGCGGCGAATAGAAATCGTAAGTAAACTTACCTGGTTATTTTTGAATTTATTGCGTAACATAAATGCTTCCAAGGTATGCTATAATATGGTTTGGAATAGCAGTTGAATTCTTCTGAATTGAAATAACACCTTGCAAAGGACCCGTTGTAGAATCTGCATGATATTAAAATATTTGATTGTTAATTAATTAATCTCTACAATACCAATATTCTGTGTTATTATTGGTATAGGACTTTCTTACTTCGGAAGACATTATAACTAAACGAAGTATATTTTAGAATTACTAACAGTTATTTTGAGTTTAGATGTGTAGCTAATTAAAATGTAAGTGCGTGTATGTGTGCTTTTGTGTGGTGTGTGATTGTGCATTAAACGTCGTCAAATTAATTTATTCTGTTTTAATATAATATATACATTTCATACACAAAGCTTAGCATATAAAGTAGGAAGTTGAGATTTTTTTGGTATATTATTTAATTATTTTGTTCTTGAAAAAAGTAGTTTCTGCAATCATAGAAGAATGTTGCGAAGAGCGCAATACTTGTAACAAACGTCTGCAACCAGAAGAAAAAATACTAGAAGAGCAGAGTTAGAGCTGCTACAAAGGGTCCTGTTTCTAAAACATTACCATAGTAGCAAAATGCAACAATTTCTCGGACAGAATATTACAGGAATCCTTAGCCATATCACGTTAAAATAACCGTATCATGAGAACCCTTAACTCGGTCGACTTATTCTTACGTTGTTCACATTATTACTACCAGAAGATGAAACAATTATCATAAATACAGTATGGAACCACAACTAAAAAACCTTGATTTAACAATAACGAGTTAGTTGTTCACTTATGATATTACTTGACACCAACATTCTTCAGCCATACATATGAATTTCCGCATTACTACGGTATCTTTATAACAATACTGAAGAGAATGGAATGTTAGCTTGTGAAATCCTAAAGGTCAGTATCTTGTTGTCCGTTAAAAAAAGGCGGAAAGGAAAAGAAAAGAAATAAACTTACTTGAAAGCAAGAGGAAATTTAAACGGAAAACAGCATAAAGTGTAATGACTCGTTTCAGTGATTTATCAAATAGCTGGATAAAGATAACTATATAAATATTGTATTGTACCCTATTGTAAGTACTAATTATAATTGTTAGTGCTTCTGCAGTGAATAACGTATCTTTAAGAACCGTAAAAAATAAATATCGCTAAGGAAAACAGAAAACGAGTGATATTTCTTCGTTGTGACAATTCTCATTAGGGACTGCAGGCAACTTTCTTCGTTCCTAAACTGGGATGAAAAATATCTTTTCCTCATGGCCGACTTGAGAAAATAATGTTAGGCTTTTAAAATTTATGAATGTGTTGTAGAAGTTAATATTTTTCAACGAGTAGTAACAAATGTTCAATTAATGATTTCTTTTTATTTTAGAATGATAGGTGATAGTATGTTCCTGTCCATATCACTCCATAAAATGAAAAAGACTTTGTTAATATTTTGTGGATATTTCTTTAACTAGATTTCTGTATATATCTATGAAGAAGAATGTGTCTTATATATAGCTTTATCCAGAAGAACTACTAAATCCCTGATAGGTTATAATTAAATTGCACAAAAATTATTCTTGATGATAGCTAGAAAATATTTTTTTTCTGATTTGCCCATGAGCTTAGTACTGGGAGATTTTCATAGCAAAAAATTATAAAATCGTTCTCCTTCGATGAGTCACAAAAATAAGACATGGACACATCTACAATATGATAGGAGCTATTTAATCTTCATTCACTTCTTCTACAATGATTCTACAGGCAAGCTTTATCTGAATAGAAATGGACTCTGACGTATTTATAAAACAAACATAAAATTGTCTGATTACATACAGTATATTGCATATCAAGATTCAAATCAACGAGAAAAAAATACACATAATTAAACAAAATAATGCCCAACTTGCAATTAAATTTTGACATTTATAGCACTGTAAACAGTATATGTGTAATTTAATATTATACATGTCTTCGCATTTAATCTCATTTCTTATACATACGTTTGTTGCAACGGCAGTATTGAACACTTCCATGTGAAATATAAGTTTTGCAGCTGAAGTCCCAGAACTTTACATGCTCTATTGTATGTTGCAGATAATGCATGTGCAATGTGTGAGAGTTGACAAATAAATAAATAAATAAATCGTTATGTCTCGTTTGATAATCTGGTTTTCGAAACAAAATCCAAAATAAAAGGCCGGCATGCAAATGGTCTACGGGATGTGCTTTGTAATTTGGAAATATCTTTCCCAACACCTCTCGACTGATGCCGACAATCTTACAAGTATTCCTGCAGCGTAAGTTTAAAAATTTAATTTAGCTTCGGAGAATATTTTAACTTTTGAGGAAATCATCATAAATTAAATGAAATAACAGCCTACGTTTCCTCAGGGAAGAAGATTAGCAATATCTTATGTAACCAACATACGGAAAGACCGACTGTCTTGCTGGTTAATAGATCAAACTCTCCCAGGCGCCAACGTTCTTTCCAATGGGTGGATGAGGTGATACAAGTCAAGGCACCGTCTTCTCGTTAGGAGGAGAGACTGTCGAAAAGTAACGATTAGCTACAAGGTGGTCAACAACATGGAAACGCAGAATAGAAATGAGTATACCGTTACTTTATATAACGAGCGATAATGAAGGAGAATGAATACAACGAGCGCTCTTCTTGAAATAAACATTCTGAAGCTAAAGAAGTCCCTCGTTGAGATTTCTTAGATGGTACTACTCCAGAAAGAATCATCAAAGGAAAGTATATTTCATTTCAGTATAAGAACCTGGAACTATAAACTTAACGACCTGAAGTAAACCTAAAACCATGTAGACGAAATTGTTGAATATTAAGTGAGCAGAGTGGGTATGATGGAAGTGAAGTGATAAGAAATAATTTTGAAAGAACCGAGAAATCACATAATATGTCATTCGGATGGCACAGAATCCAAGAATATTCCCGTGATAGCAGTAGTGAACAAAATACCAAGAAGGACAAACAAAGTAGAATGCTTCAGTGACCGTTTGATGTTTGTATAGCCCAAAGTGGAAGTCAATTATATACTGTGATAATTCAAGTCTATGTGAAAGAAACCACCATCTTGAAACTGAAGTAAAAATAATATATGACGAGGTAAGTTAAATATTACATAAAGGGAAAAAAGATAAGGTAAATATCATAATAATGTAAGACTCGCTCCTGTATTCTTTCTTTTTTCTAGATTGTTAGATATATAGAAAGCACGGATATAATACGAGAAAACATAACATCTCCAACTTACTTGTCATAATACAACTTTGCTTTTGAAAACAATTGCATTCAAATATGTATAACTCTTCAACTCTTTGCCTAATTAAATTAATTCTATTTTAGAACATGAAAGTTTCAAAAGTCAGTACGTACTCTGTTGTTAAACTAGTACTTTTACAGTCTGTAGGAATACTTGGAAACTGGTCTAGGTTATGTTAAGTCGTAAATATAATTTTTGCATGTTATATTTTTTTCTATTTTGTAAAAAGGAAACACACAGTCTATTGATGAGTGATATATCTTGTTAATAATCCTTTTAAGAAAAGAACATTTAATCATGTTTTTTCAACCACCTAAGAAATGTAAAAGTAGTTATGTTTTGATATAATACTATCTGAACCTGCGCTCTTTACACAGCGCATCATTCATATATGAGCATGAATCTCCTTGTTATTCTTCATATCTGTATATATCCCTTTGCAGACACAATTGAAAGAAGTGTTGCTAAAAATCGGCAACAGATACCGCAAAAGGGGGGACTATTTTTGATTACCTTTTTTATATCTCGTACCGTTTGCAAGATTTGAGCCTACTTCCGGTTAGAGTTTGAATTCATGTATGATCTATGTTTTCTTTCTTCTTGCATGTAGTATGTAATAAGCAAATGCATAAACTAAGTAACTCTATGGCCTATGGAACCCGGAGGTTCAATGCCGCGTTCACAAAAGCTCTCCACTGACTTCTATCCTTAACCAATTGGATCCAGTTTCTACTTTGTATTCCTATTTCTGCGAGATCCGTCTTAATATTGTCCTCCCATCTGCGCCTACATCTTCATAATGGTAGTTTTCCGGCTGCTCTTCCAGTTACGATTTTGAAAGCGTTCGTTCTTTCTTCCATCCAGGCTACATGACCTGCCCACCTAAGCCTCCTAGATTTGATGACCCTAACAATGTTGGATAAACCGTATAAGTTATGTAGTTCCTCTTAATGAAGATTCCGCCATTCCCAATTCCGTTTCTCTTGGGTCCGAATATTCGTCTCAGGATCTTGTTCTCAAATACTTTCAATCTATGTTCTTCGTTCCGAGTAAGATACCATATTTCGTAACTATACAGAACAACAGGCATGATTATCTTTTAATGCATTTTAAAATAAGCTAATACATTACACATACAATCAATTATAATGTCAGTGATATATGGGTTCAATGGGCAAAATACTCCAAACAATAAAGATTCAACTTAGACTGGAGAAATAGCTATCCTTCGTTTCTCTTCGTTTCTCATTATCATTTGGCCATGAAACACCTGAGAGATATGCAGCACCTATACAATTATATGGTGTTGGAATGTTTAATATGTAGGTTATGATGCTTTAGATTTTTTTTTAATGTCAACACTTGCAGTGTACCCGTAAAAATGTAATAAATAAATAATGGCCATGTATTTTTAAACATTGAGTTCGAACTGGACAATCTACGCAAAATTTCCAATTGATCAGTGAAAACGTCATCTTCCTAGAACCTGTAGTTTCCAACATCTCACTGTCGAAAGGATTTGCTACAAACATATAAACGTCCACAAACGTATAGTTTAAAAACTCCAGAGATGGCATCGCAATTCATTTGCATTTATTTCGGAGAAGGCTTATTGAAATTCAAGGGCTTTGAACAATAATTTAAAAGGACAAACTTTGTGAAAAGCATCTCTAAGTAATTTATTTAAAGCACACCTTTTTAAAAATATTTGTCTTTGTTATAAACGTGAAATCACAAATAGCCATAAATCAAAGATTTGAAAGTTAAAGTTATAGGTTGGGACTCAGTCGCTGTTAAATGTCTATCACTGTTCGATCTGGAGAAGGCTTTTGACAAAGTTTGGCATGCCGGCCTCATCGCAAAACTTCACTCTTTCAATCTTCCTATATCATACATCCGATGTACACTTCCTTTCCTTTCCAATCGTATGACTTATATTAATATCAACCAATCCCTTTCCCATCCAATCTTTCTTCACTGTGGCGTCCGTCAGGGATCTGTCCTTTCACCTCTTCTATATATTTTATATGTCGCCGATATGTCCCCTCTCCTACCAAATGTCACAGTATACCAATACGCAGATTATACCGCTTTTCGTGCCACATCTAATACTGTTCAAAACATAAATAAAACACTCCAGCAGGCAATTGACGCCTTAGTTCCTGGTGTTCAAAATGGCACCTCACCATCAATTTTCTCAAAACACAAGCTCTTATTTTTCTCCCATTTCGTTGCCGCTCACGAATCCATGGTAATCCTTCACTTCTTCACATTCATGTAAATGGTACTTTCATCCGCCCATCATCACAAGTTACCTACCTTGGGATCATCTTTGATTCTAAACTTAGTTGGAAACCCCATCTACAGAAGATTCGACCACTGGCAACGAACCGCTTAAACCTCCTGCGACGGTTAGTGGGCACAACCTGGGGCTTACATACCGACGCCGTCATTTACTACCTATAAAGTATTCCTACGACCTGCTCTCACACATGGCCATATCTGCTGGATCTCTGCCCATGATGAACTATATAATAGACTCGCCATCTCCGAAAGACATGCTCCCCGACTTGCTTATCGTATCAAACTACCAGCACCGACTGCCGACCTCTATCGCCGAATCAACTTTCCAATAATATTACCATTGCAGAAGGAAATCCGATATTCCTAGACACCTTTCAACAGGACATAATACATGATACGCCCCCACGTCACCAAGCCACTCCTCTACAACATCTTCTCACTCTATATCATAACACTTCAGACGACGATGACCGTGAAAAGACCGACTTTGCCATTTACCATTCACCTCATTTTAGTCCATGCATTTATCGATCTCTGCACTAGTGATCCATCAATGTTGCTAGCAGCGGGCTTCATCTGTCTTCATCAGCCCTGTGACGCCCCAGGGTAGAAGATAGCCATTCACTCGTCCATACTAACCTTACCCTTGTGTTTTGTGATGTCCACTTGCACTTCATCTCATCTCTCATAACATACCAATAGCCTGACCTCCAGTTACCGCAATAGTTAACAATAAATGAAACTTACCTACTGCAAATTCCAAGGATATATTTAAAAAATAATGCCCACAACCAAGAATGAAATACAAATAAAATAAAACAATGCTCCAAACCCTCAATGCCCCCTATAATAAAGAAAATTCCCTATGGCTATAATTCTCGTCCCGAAGAAAGGGCGTAACCCTTTGACCGGCTTATCCCTAAAAAATCGCTGTTAATTGCTATTGTATCATCTATCTAATTTTAATAGATAGATGAATATATATTTGTATAATCACATCATTGAAATGTTGTACGGTAACAGCCAATGCAAATAGTGATAAGAACACAATAAAATGGAATTCAACTCAGTTAAAAATAAAAGGTAAATCTTTTTTCTATTTTCGTGGAAATAATAACGGTTTAACAGGGTAAATTAAAATACGCCATTATAAAAAGGTGGCATGGAGTTTCACCGAAACTGTATGTATCGTAATACCATAAAGTTGTCTAGAAAATGCATGTATGATCAAACATCAATAGAAAAATAACACATTATTCATATTTTGCATCAAGGAACATATGGATAAATTTGTGTACTTTTAAATATAATATGAAATATTTTATATAAAATGACTATTGCCTATTAAAATATCTTACTAATAAAACCTCGTTTAGCAGGTATATCTTTCCAACAGATATCTTCGATATCTCATCCTTTACCCAGATTATAAGTCGTATATTAATCAACGTTTTAGAAAAAATGAAATTACGGGAATTGATCATAGATCAGTGGACTTACAATATAAAGTCAATCAACATTCTTCATCATACCTTCAGTAAACTTTTATTGATGATGAAAAAATATTTTCCTCAAAGTTTACAGCTCTTTCTTTTCATAAATCAAAGGTTGTTTTAAAGGGTATATTTATGAAGCTATATAGAAATTCTTTTCATAAAAATACTTTAATAATAAAAATAAGTAATACTTCTAATAAGGAATGGCATTTTATAAACACTTTATAAATTTATTTGTGATAATAATAAATCACAAAATGTCAACACATAGAAATGTGTTTAAAATAAATACCATATAGAGTCATAAATAGCTATAAAAACAATTATATTCTAATTGAGTGCCGCTCTCAACTATCGACCACTCGCATCACAAATGAACAAGCGACCAATCCAAGGTTAAATGGTTCAAAAACAATATTAATATTTTGAAAATATATCAATTTGTTAACTGATTTACGAAACAAGGTTTAATCGAAATGATGAAAAATTTTGATAACGATAGCTATTCATCTACGAAAAAGCTTGTCTCGCAAGAAGCTTTACAACAAACCTTAACAAAATGTGAAAACTTACAACTCAAAGAAATTATATATTACGTAAAAATTACAAGAATGAGTTATTCGTTATTGCGATAAATTAGTATAATATTATGATACTTATATATGTTTAAAATATAAAGAAAAGAATATAACAATTTAAACCATAACTAAATTTCTGGTTATTTTCATATAAAATATATATAAAGAATATAACAAGTTAAACCGTAACTAAATTTGTGTGTAGTTTTACGTAAGTAAATTTAATATTGTATTTAGAAAAGTCATAAACTTCATAGCTCATCGGAAGTATTGTTATTGATGACGAGCCAACTACGAGTTATCCTAAGCTAGGATAAAATAGAAAATCACGGAAGAAGGGAAAGAAGGATTTATCAACCAACACTTTTAGGAAACCTATTCTGTACAATAATACTGTAGAAAATATTTAAATAAGAAAGGTAATAAAGAATTCAATACGTGGTTAGTCTTTTGTCATTCTTATATAAGTTCCATAGATAAAAAATGTAGTGTTAAATTTATTATGTTCATCTTTTATGTATATGTGCATATAAAAGTATTAGAGAAGAAAAGGCGATATATTAATGCATTCTATATTCAAATATTATCTCACTGGTTAATAACAAAATCATGACAAGTGTTGTAGAAAAAGGATCAAGACTTAAAAAGTTAAAAAAGTGGGAATCATCTTAAATTCTGTAAAGTAAAATAACGATTTAATGTGTATAATAAGCAATAAATAACACTGAAACTGTACTTAGTGTTAAACGTATATTCAACAACATATGTAATTACTAAAACTATGAAAATAAAATCAAGTTTAGTGTATTCTAGGGCCTCTTACTTTATGTGTTTATTAAAATAAATACATCAATGGTCAAGAATAATGGTAGGTTAATTAAGATGTAATTTTATGAATATTACTGATAATCTGTTATAAACTTTAACTAAAAACAAGAATTATATTTTTAAACGTAATTTATCTGAATATTTTATGAGAAGATACGAAACCTATTAATATTGTTATAATAAGGAATTACTGAATTTTATTACAATATTTTAGAAAAAGGCGATAAATTTAATGTCTTTGTCTAGTTTTAGTTTCACCTTCCATTATCCTTAATATAATTCTTTAAAAATTCTGCATGTAGTCCTCGTTTATTGAAAAGCGAGTGGTAATTGACATGTGCACTTCAACGCTGAACAGAAATAAAGGAACACAACAAAATTAATTTCATATGCTTTGTGTGAAAATTACAGATTCGTTTTTGTTGTGTGTGTAATTATTTCAGAAAGAATTTTAATTTGTAAAAATATAGCTTTAGTGCCTTATGTTTTACAATAATAGAAGTACATTATCTAGATATAATTTCCTTTCTTGATGAAATATACTCAACAATTTCGATTAATGCTTTTAAAATTTATGTGAAGTGAATCTGTTATTTGTATAAAATACTTTTTACTTAAAAGTGTATAACATGCTCATGAGAATAAAAAAGGATATTGGGGTCCCGAAGACCTTATAGTGTAATATTTATGTAACACTTTTTGAGTATTATAATTAATAGTTAAATTGTAAACATCTACATTCCTGAAAGATAACTTCTACGTAGAGCTTCAAGATGCTTAAGAAAATACAAGAAGTTGGCTTAGATTCGTTCAGTATAGTTCATATTCCAGAACTAATTTACAGTATATTCATATAGCCATTTTAAACAAGAAAAATGTAAGACTTCCGTATAGTTAATATTTCATACAAACATCTTCAGATGTTTGCTTTCGATCTCCGTGATGGTAGATAATTAAACTACTACATTAAAGGGTGCAAACCATAATATCGTAAATTAATAATCGTAGTGGATGTTATATTATATGCCTGTTAAATCTTTATCGATCAGCATGTTAATATTTATTTTGTCTTATATCAAGTAAAGTGCTGTCATTTGGCAAGAATTAAAATGCCGTTTAGATAGTTTGTAGTTGAGAAACACAACCAATAATTCATGTAGAAATATCTGTAAATTTTAATATTATATTATAAGCTCTTCTATTTTTGAAGTGTTGCGATATCTGATATACTTTCGAAGTAAAATCTTTTAATTGAATTAGAGTAAATAGTCTTAGTGTGTGACTGAGTTTCCATGATTGGTAATTTAATAAATTGTATGCCTTTTATCATGTTAACATTTTAGCGACAAAAAGTTGCTAGAATCACAACGAAAAGGACACAATCAGACAACATGATAGAGTATGCATTTAGCCCCCCAAAAGATTATTTTACTTCATCTTTGAAGCCATATTAAAATATGTTATAATTATATAGCTTAAATCGTATTCTGCAACTTCCATAAATATAGCTTAAATCGTATTCTTAAATAGCTTTCTGGTAAATACTGTAATTCCGTCCAACTTGGCCTAGAATCTCTTCTCAACTGCTCTTTTACGGATAGCTCATGGCTGCAGGCATCCCTCACATGAGGTCACGGAGATTTAGGTATTCGTCAAGCCCTTCATTTGGCCATTCCATCTATCCTTTCTTCCATTTATAGCTCTATGCCATTGATCACTTCTCTTCTTCGCCAGAATATTAATCAATATTCTGAAGCTGAGATTAATGATTGTATCTCCCAGTGGACATTGTGCAGCTGACTTGCTCTACCTGATCTTGATAAGAGAAGTTTACAATTTTCATGGGACGCTCCTCTTATAAACGTCGAATTTTCTTCAATTCTTCAGTCCTTCATGAATCCTGAGGATAAGGCACGTCTTGTTGTTACTTCATCCCTTGAAGTAGGTACCTGGGTACAGGCTATTCCGTCTCCATCCCTAGGACTGTATCTTCCCGACGAAAAGTTTAGGATCTCTTGTGCGTTCGTTTGGAAGTAGGTGCCTGCGAACAACACCAGTGCCTTGCTTGCGGAAGTTTAGTGGATAAGAAAGGTATACATGGTGTATCATGTCCTCACAGTGCTGGCAGATACTCTCGTCACTCCGATGTTAATGACCTCATCAAGAGAGCCCTCATCTCTTTTGGAACGCCTTCCGTGAGAGAGCCAATAGGGTGTAGTCGTTCTGACGGCAAGAGACCTGACGGGATGTCTTTGGCGCCAGGGAAGGCTTTAATATGGGATTTCATTTGTGCCGATACCCTAGCCCCCTCTAATCTTCTTACTTCTTCCACAAAAGCTGGGATGGTCGGAGCTCACAGAGAATCTGAAAAGAGATTAACATATAACAACCTCTTGGACAAATACCACTTCGTCACAATCGCCATTGAAACTTGTGGCTCATGGGGTCATGAAGGACTTAACGTTATCAAAGAAGTTGGACACCGAATAACTCTCAACACAGGAGACACTCAAGCTTCAGCCTTTCTTATACAAAGATGCAAGGAGGGAACGTAGCAGCTATGCTAGAAACGCTTCCACAGAGAAAAGCATTGGAACAAATCTTCCTTCTGCAACCACCCTCCTTTCACCAAACTCACGTAATTCCTGGTAATAAATAATATATAAAATGTATTTGTGGAAACTGTTGCAATTTTTATAATAATGATTAATTTTCATTTAACATTCCATGTGCTATGATATACTGATATGTATATTTATCTGTATGAAGCTGTATTTTCTGTATAACTGGTCAAGAGGCTAATTTGTATATGTATTTTGATTACAATTTTCTTATTAACAGATTCAGCGAAATTATAAATATTTGTATTGTTATAAATTTATAATGTTTTAAATTTTTGAGTTTATTTAATCACAAAGTGTATTTAAAATACAAAATAGTTTTCAGAAAGTATCTTATTCTTTCCATTTAATATTTTCAATGATTAAATTTCATTGTTATATTTAAGTATCTATATTAATATTTAAATTATAAGTTGGACAAATTAAAAATTTATGTACTAAGCAACAATTAAAAGAAATTAAATGGTGAAAAAAAGCTTAAATGATTAGCTAAGAAATATGAATAATTGAATCTTACACATGTATGTTGCAAAAAAAAAAGTATGGCATCGTATAATACAAAAGTGCTTTTGCAAGTATTTTTTATGACTATATTACGTTAACAATATGACCAATAATTAGTACACAATTAACATAGCACATTTACCATTTCCAATGAAATAAAAAGATCAAATTTTATTGAATTTAAAATAGATGTACTTACTAAACTTTTATATTGTATTAAAATTAATTTACAATGTCATTCTCTGCTGGATACTTAAACAGAATTGAAACATTTTAATAACATTTTATATACAAACTAAGAAATATGTTCATAGCTGTGTTATATAGTATGCTGAAACAGAAATCTTATTTTTAAAATCGTACGCTTCATGTGTATAAATTGAATTTAGAGCATCATCAACAAAATATAAAAGATCAGTTTAATCTAGAATTCGAACGTATTTAGATTCAAGACGTAGTAAAAAAATTATAGCTATTTTGTACTTTTCCCAAGAATCCATCCCTTTTATTACACTCTATGTTAATAAGTAATACGTTAACAAGTAGTATCACTTTCCAGATTAAATTCTAAATAGAATCCATCGATTATCCAGACCGAAGACAGTGATAACCGATATAAGAAAAGTTCTACTTCAGAAGGAAGATTGCTAACTTTTGTCCAGTGTGCTCGTTAGCAGAAATCAAATTTTGCACGCATCCCAAGAGTCATAACAGAATTTTGCATGTTTTGCATTGCGTTACGCTCTGCAGTTTTCGCATAGATTGTAAAAGACTAATTCTTTGTAATAAAATGTATATATACAAAAGCAGAGGAGTGATTCCTGAGAGTAAAATTAAAAAAAAATAGTTCCAATCAACATAGGGCGAAAACCCCATCGTTTACGTGTTATCGGCTGCCGAAAACATGACAAAATGAATTCTAAAGGTCCATAGCTCCAAACCTATGAAAACTAATGTAGTCGGGTCAAGACTTAACTTAGGAACTAGTATACGCTCTATTCAAAAATACATGTCTTAGAATCCTAAGGTACTCATGCAACAATTTTTATGGAGGTAGTTGAAGAGTACTTTATATCATAGGCCCGTAGTCCAACTGCCTATATAAAAATTATTGGGGAAGCACCTCAGAATTCTGAAACACGCATTTTTGGATAGGGCACATACTAGTTCCTAAGTGAAATCTTGACCCGACCAAGGTAGGTCCAATAGTTTTGGAGCTATTAACCCTTTAATTCTTTCACGATTTCGGCAGCCTATAACACGTAATGTGGTTTTCGCCCTATGTTTATTGGAACTTTTTTGTTTGTTTTAATCCCAGGAATCACTCCTCTGCTTTTGTACAACGAAATATTAGCTCCATACTGTATATTTGCAGAATGACCAAAGAAGCAATCAAATATTCAATTATACATGTAGCAAACAAAAAGAGTGCCAAATTATGCACACATAAAGCTATAATAACATCTGTAATTAACCTTTTTAGGAATTGCTACTAGTCCAGTAAATATAAGGAAAATTAGGGCTGTACACCCAACAAATTGCAACAAAAGCTTTTTTAAGTTTTTCTGTTAGAACAAAAATCATTCTGAACAACTTCTCAAAAATTAGCAAAAATTAGACTCCATTTGGCAGCCATTTTGAGCCGCCATTTTGGATTTTGTAACTAAACACCTTTCTCGCAAAACGCAATTATATCTTCTCACAGAATTAAGATAGAAACGTTATTCTGGTGTCAAATTGTTGGTAATAAATAACACAATCAAGGAAAGGTGGCACAGCCTCGTGATGGTGTCGCCATATTTAAATATGGCGGCCGTTCTCCCAAAAAATAGTTGTATTCGGTTCGTTGTCTGTCTTAATTGGCACATAACTATGAAACCGTTCAAGTTTCCAAAGCATCATCTGAAATGATCGTTATAAAGTAGAATGTCCTCTTTCCATTGACAGCAAAATCATTTCTGTATCTTTAAAACTAAGCGTGCTAGACAGTTTTATGTGACGAGAGTGTTGTCTTTCATAACATTGAACTCCGCCATATTATGCAACATGTCTTTTCTTTAAATCACGTAATACTTTAATCAGGGTTGGCTGGTTTAAACCTTGGTTCATTGTTTAATCCTTAATTTAAACCAGCTGTTTTAAAAAAAACGGTTGGTTTAAACCAAAATAACGAAAAATGTTTGTAAAAGTGTAACTATTCGTAAAATCTTGATGAACACACATTTCTGGGTTATCATGTGCGTTATATTTCTTTACCTTCAACTAATAAAGGTTGTAGTGAACTGACTTGGACTAAATTAGTTCTTCTGTACTCTGTAGTACTTTGAAATTATCCATATGTAATTCTGTATAATGGTTCAACTTGTGCAATAGTTTATCTTTTTGTCCTTCTGTCCTAATGACTCTTGACGCTTATATTAATAAG
The DNA here is from genome assembly GCF_964235325.1 of Thermobia domestica. NCBI lineage: Eukaryota > Metazoa > Arthropoda > Insecta > Zygentoma > Lepismatidae > Thermobia > Thermobia domestica. The sequence continues at coordinate 6,392,632 of NC_137466.1, read as the reverse complement.
TATGTGAAGATCAGTCAACGTATTTTTATCATGAGTGCTTCGTGAGTGAGTCGGCAGACGTATTGCATTTGTGGCCAATTAGTCCCGGTTTCGAGTTCAAATGGAGGTCAATTGCTCTTGGAGATAAAATATCTATATGCTATTTCAGCTTGTTTGTCCATACTTACTGCTGCTGGTCACAAAAAGTATCTAAAGTCTGCTTACCTGTACCTTCAAACCACGACAAATTTGTAGATGACTAACCCTGAAGTGTATCATATGTTCATGCAGGGATACCATGTCATCAGACGAAGTAACAAATTCTGTGCTGGTCTTAGTTGTGACCTGGTTATTGAGCAGACGCTAAAGGTCATTAAAAACCTCAGGAGGAGTAACAAGATATAATGGAACAAGAGAGAAGCAAAGGGCAATCTGGACAATGTCTTCTCCTATATCCTCGTCTTACAACTTTGTCGTGCAGGTCTTCTGTGATATACAATATACTACTAGTGAGGCGCATAAAGAGGCAACTGCTGCAAGGATAGCTCGTGATAAAGAGGATGTGGCTAAAATTTTTAGTGTGCTTGAACTATATTCCCCACTGTCTGAGGAAGAAGCGTTGCGTAATATTGTAACTGGAATAAATGCAGATAATGATGTGAACGTCCATGAGTTTTTGAGTATCGATAAAGACATTGATGCTCAAGTAGAAGTCCAGTTCACATTTTCATATGCACACAAATGCAACATTAAGGCAATCACATTTGCATCACCAAAGGCAGTTAAGGTATCGGAAGACAAAGCGATAGATCCTTCTATTTTGTTTCAACGTTCTTGGTAGTGTCTCAGAGTGAAGATTTAAACTTAAATGAGGTGGTGAAATATCAGCTTTCTTCATACTCATATGCATTGTTTGAAACTAACCACAACTTAGAAATGCCGACAAACCTACACTTCTTGAAGCCGTAAGAGAGCATGCTACTGTTACGAATGGTGCCATTCTTCAGCCTTTTCCCCATACTGAACAGTATGCTTCGGATGAAGGTTCTGTCTTACATAGGCTTAAAGGTCTCAAGGAAGTACTTACAGCTTCATTGCAGATCATCGTGCATGTTTTGTTGTAGATCAATATAGAAAAGCAACTTTTTTTCGATGGCCATGGAAAACCTATCCCAACGGACAGTACTCGTGAGCGAAGGAAGACAAGGATAGTAGTCAATGTCACGGAAGCAACAAAAATTTTGCTGAGAAAAAGAAGGACTTTCTCTCCAATGGAAGAAACAAACAATTATTAATAAAAATGATTACTCTGCTCCTGAGAACTAAAGTAATACAAGAAGAGTTAGATGCAGATGTTTACATTGTAAAAGCTACAGTTGCTAAGTCACTTACGCAGTCAACATCCCTCGTCGGAGAAGATGCAGTTCTACCAATATTGCTCTTCTATTATGGTTGTATAGATAAAAAGGGTCTGTATCTACGATCAGACAAAGGGAAAACTTCTGTTTACAACATTGCAGCCTTGAAGACCGTTCTGGGGAAACATGTATGTACAAGACTGTTATTTGCACATACTTTCACTGGATCAGATACTACTTCACGAAATTTTGGTATTAGGAAAAATCAGTTTTTTGATAAGAGTTTAAAAGATGGTATTTTGCGTGAATGTGCAGATTTTCTGTTCTCCAAACACAGCTCCAAAAATTGTGGAAACTGCTATCACGTGTGGTGTAAGGCAAAGTTGACTTTGTTCAGTGAGAAAGAATCCGGCAGATTGGAATCATTTAGGTATATATATATTTCAAAAAAAAAAAGAAAAAAAGTGACGGATGCTAATTAATTTGTGACACCCGAGCGCTTTTCGTACAAACCTTCTGCTATAAAACACCACTTACAACGAACTTACTTTCAAGGCATGACATGGATGGGTCTTAGTCAAGACATGGATCCCACTAAGGGGTGTTGGATTAATGAAGGGGACAAACTGATACCAATAATGATGGATAATAAACCTGCTTCTGACAGGTTTGTAAAAATGATTCACTGCTGCTGTTCATGTGAATGTATCATACTTAAATGTACGTGTAAAGAAATATGGTCTCTATTGCATAGCAACGTGAAGCTCTTGCTATAATGGCAACTGTCAAAAATCACAAATAAACCTCATGTGGTGATAAAGAAATTTAGGGTGTTGTTTTTAAATATAAATGTAATATGAATTTAGTTGCAGACAATTGTTTAACAGGCACTACGAGAAAAGTAATACAACAAAAAGTGATTGTTAATAAATAACATTACATAGGTTGTAAAGTACATGTTGCATTTTAATGTATATAAAAAAAATATGCCCGTGTTACGCATGCCAATTATTTTTATTTATTCTATAACATGATTTGTGACCATCATATTGTAAATGTGACAGCTAGTAATGAAACACTTACGGAAAATTGACACAATTTCTATCATAATTACAACCTTTGTAATGCTCCTACGATATGCATTACAAGTATTATTATTATTATTATTATTATTATTATTATTATTATTATTATTATTATTATTATTATTATTATAGTTATAGTTATTTTCTTTGATTTATAAGAACAATTCAGATATTTATTTCTTTTTATAAAATTCAAGTATTACATGATTTAAAGAAAAGCCATGTTGCCTTATATGGCGGAGTTCAATGTTATAAAAGACAACATTCTCGTCACATAAAATGATCCAGTTCGCATAGTTTTTAAGATACAGAAATGATTTTTCTGTCAATGGAAAGAGGACATTATACTCTATAGCGATCATTTCGGATGATGCTTTGGAAACTTTAACGGTTTCATAGTTATATGCCAATTAAGACAGACAACGAACCGAATACAACTATTTTTTTTGGAAGAACGGCCGCCATATTTAAATATGGCGACACCATCACAAGACTGTGCCACGTTTCCTTGATTATGTTATATATTACCAACAATTTGATACCAGAACGAAGTTTCTATCTTAATTCTGTGAAAAGATATAATTGCTTTTTCCGAAAAAGGTGTTTAGTAACAAAATCCAAAATGGAGGCCAAATGGACATGAATTTTTTTGCTAATTTTTGATATGTTGTTCAGAATGCTTTTTTCTACCAGAAAAACTTAAAAAAGCTTTTTTTGCAATTTGTTGGGAGTCAAACCATATGTTGACTGGACTATACAGAAGTATTCTTTTTAACTCTTGCAAAATGAATAACAATATATGATTCAGAAAGGTGGCGTATTTGAAAAATGAGTCTCTTGGCAGTGATCCGCAGTCAGCCACAAACGTCTGTGAGAGTGTATAAAGAAGTTACGGCAGGCCCCATGATGAAATATGGGAAGAAGCTTCATGCACAGAACACTACATATTATCTAATTGAAGCAGTATTCTGAACAACGATACTCGCTAGATTTTAGAGATGTCCAGAAAAACGAAAGAAATATTTGTAGCACATTTCATTAATACAAAGGAAAAATAAAATCAACAGCTAGCTATGTTCATTGGACTTATAGAAGCAAGAAATGTAAAATAAAGGTACCAGAATGAAATAGCGGAAAGTATTTCTGGAAGGTACTTAAAATAATATATATCGTTGTTCGATGTGGTGCTCCAATTGTGATTTTGGTTGTTAATATCATATAATTGTATAATTATACATTTTGTCTCATAAAATGTATAAACGTTTAATCTCCAAACCCTGACAGAATTGGTTAATTTGTGATCATGAATGAAGCACTGTAATTGATTTGCGTAATATTACATGACATATTAAATACGAAGGAAAATGTATTTTTTTTCTTTGTGAAACTTTCCTGAAAATTTTGTCTTAGATATAAAAATCAAAACTGTCCAGCGTATGTAGATATAAGTAATAAAGTTGAAATTTTAGTCTGTAGGTAAAGCTACGTTGTTAAATGATTAGAAATTTACACATATGCGTTCCCAATCAGTATTAAAAGCAACATTACTTCATTTGAAAAAAACTTAAATTGTTTAAATTGTCCTCCGTTTTTATCTATGAACATCTTGATAGGTTGAGAATATAATTACCAAGTAGAATATTACAAATCAGTTTATCACAGTATTTGGAATTGATTTTACAAATCATATTTTATATTCAATTTTAATATCAATAGCCAGACGATATAATTTTCAGATTATACGATAAGGAGAAAATTAAGTATACGTGAATTTAAAACTCGATAAAAATGGATTAAATTCTTAAATGAACTATGCATTTGAGAAAATGTATTTGATATCTAGAAGCGCTTTTCTTATTACAGTTTACTCAGATTTAACATCTCATTTAAATTTGATACACACGGATAATAGTAGCATATTTATATTACAATAAAGAATGCAAAACGTAGATTTATTCACAATTGTCCTAACAAGTTTTTGCTGCATACTGTAAACATAATATCAAGTAACATATTATATGTAGTGAATATAAAGTTTATCTCATAAATAATGTTTAACTTATACTTTTCCTACTTGATGAACATCTCAAGCATTGTATTTTAAGTCCGTTGGAAAACATTAGAGTTAATTTTTTGGAAGAAATTCAGATTAGTTCCTATGTCCCTATTCTTTATTTGACTCTAAATATGCATAATATTTTATCTTTTTTTCCCTATGAATACGTCCTGGAAACTGTATCAAATGAATAATACTACTTAAAATTAGAACTTTTATGAAGATATATTTCTTAATGCTTAAATAGTTAACTAATGTTAATTTATTCCAAATTAATCAACATTTACTATCAGTTTCTGTATTAGCTACTTTATATACGTTTCACTTACTTTATATTTCCACGCTCTAAATAGAAACAGAAGAATATGCTAATCGGTAAGGACATATTGACAGTTGTTTCAGGATCCTGTGTTGTGCTATACGCAGTAGAATCATAAAAATATTTGTTCCACAACTTAATGGAAATTATAAGAGCATATACTGCAAACACTAACCAAATGCATAACCAGAGTATTCTGTAAATACGAAAGAAATTTATTAGAAAATATTTATTATTCGTGCAAAGATTTATAAAGAAATAAAAGAAGAAACGAATCTACCAAATGTGGAAAACTGTTATGTATTTGTTCATAATATGCATGAAACAAGCTGTTATATTCCTAGTGATATTAAATTCTGACTGTCTTAATTTATCATTGTATTCTGAATTATTGTATCTATATTATAAAATTGAAGCTGACTATGTTTGTGACTCTTAGGGCCGTATGCATAGTTATTCTGTGGGCTACTTAGGGGCTACGTACGGGACACGCGATAATCTGCTTTGCAGAGTTCTTCCGTAGGGTCAAACAAGCCCGCAACCTGACCATAAGTCAAGGGGATGGCTAGGGGTGGTTCAACGCACCCTTTGCCAGCCCGTAGCAATTTCTGTTGTATAAAATACAAATGCTCCATGCTGACAAAATCTTTGAGTATATTAATGAGTTTCCCGAATTCTTTGAGGTGATTAAGCGATAATAAATGATATATTTTGATTGCAACCAATTTTAAAAAATAAATACCAATTCCTAAAAGAAGATTGCAGGATATTTTGTTTCCGCTAGTACAAATATTGAATACAAGATTAAAGAGTGGACTAATAAATTCAACCTGAAATAAAATAAGCGACTGATACTTGGTGTTACAATATTGGTAGTAAATTTTAGCTTAGATTGTGGATTAGCTTAAGAATTGATTTCAAGGGAACAGGGATGATTTCAGGGATCAGCCGAGGGGCATTTCGCCCCGATAGCCATAACATTTTGAGGGATCATTTGTGATTTTGTCCGCGGTAGCAGGCATATTAGCGATGGTGGTGTGTGCAAAAGGAAAGACAAATGTGGAAAACATCACTCTCCTGTTTTCCGCTGTAATTGCTAAAAGTACGCATCGGTTAATATGTACCTGTGATTATAGAAACCGTGTTAAGAAGTATGGTTCATAGTTATGCAATTATAATGCAAAACTAGGTTCTAGTGACCACCTACTACAGATTGATGCATATTTTTTACTGATTTCAGCGTTATTCGAGCAGACAGTACAGCCAAATTTTGACACATTTCTTACATTTTCAGGTTAGATTAGATCTTTGTATTTATTTTAGCAGAGTATGCATTAAATAAAGAGCTCCAGTACTACTTGTAGATTGACTTCAGATGGCTCAGTACAAATACAGTGTGGACGTATGGCATAAAAACTACAGTACATAAGACACGAATCATCTTGTGCTATGTGGCCAAAAGCGCGAATGCTACCTAACTGAGTTAGAGTAGGAGCAGATCAGGGGTGCCCGAATGATAGCGAGTGGGTGCGTCCATAACCAACAGGCGCGTCAGCGATGGGGGTATTCGTATATATGAGGATAGTGGAAGAGCACACTTACACATACAATACTTTCATTATCACTTAAAATTCATTGATGGTAATTACTTACATTCACACTCTCATGCCTTCAGGAAATCATATTTTACCTATAAATTTTCTATTTCGTAGAACCATCTGCTCCAGTGAACCCGTAATTCGCTTACATGTGTAACCACCATCGCAAATTCACCCGTATACCACTGACGCATCTCAACTATAGCCCTCCAGCTTCATCTTGCCATAATGCTTGTAATGAGCAGCTTGCATAGTTTGGTGCGTGGATTTGAGACGTGTGGCTTACTAGCTAAGTATGTATGCGTCTTATACAATTGTACGCAATTAGTTGATAACACTCTAGGAATAAGTAAATAATAAGTTTTACGCTATTTGCATGGAATTTTTCCAAATAATACTGTATTTATAGACATAATTTTTTTATGGCCTCCTAAGGTTAACATTTACTGGGAAATTGTTTAGAAAATACATTATCGAAAATAATATGGGCTGATTTTGTCAAAAAAGGTACAGTGTATATGCAATTTATTTCTAGTGGGATCTCTATTGTAAAGCTACAGCCTCACACGTTTTCTAGCTACGTATCATCCTCATTTCTTTTTGTGAGCTAATAGACTTTACCTTAAAAAAGAATTGTATTCCTATTCTACACCGTTATTTTTCTGCTTTTCTATATCCTTCTTATATCCGTTTGTGAGTTAACAGACTTTATCTGAAAATTAGAAAAGAACTGTATTCCTAATCTACACTGTTATTTTTCCGCCTTTGCAAGAACAAAGTTCAGAACGTTTATTTCATTTTCTTTTTGATATAGCATACATTGTATCTATGCACTTGCTGCTTACGATGTTAATGCCTTATCATAGTAGAATTGAGCTTCGGAATTTTACTTTCAACTTTTTTTGACGAAATTTTAACCTCGCTCGAGGTATGGCTAGACCAATCAGCCCTCAGTGTTAACCGTACCTGAGGGATCACTTTGGATGCTTTATGCATTGCAGAGTCAAGGGGAAGGCTGAGGTATCCCACAGGTACAATTCGTCCAGGGGACCCCTAAGCGGTTGCCTATGCATATGGCCCTAAATCGCTTGAACCTTCGGACCGATCTCGATCAAATTTTCAACGTAAATGCGGTTCTGACCTGGGAGTGCTTTAGTTATTTACTTTGACGATACAACTTAGCGCGGCGGAGGAGGGGGACAAGGAGAAAATAAATAAAACTTAATAATTTTTGAACCACTCGACCGATCTCGACCACGAAAGTTCGGGACTGGGATCATTTTTATCATTTCAATTTGACGAAGGAACATAGGGAAGGGGATGAAGAATGAGATAAATAAAAATCAATAAATATAAAAATAACCCTATTAGGATCCTGCCGCCTACAGTCGGACAATTTGTTCATGTCGACCACATGCCGTGGTCGGATTGCCGGCGCCGAACACCGGCGTCTTTCCGCGCGACTTTCGACCACGACGAATAGTTGCCTTGCCGAGCAGTCAACAAACAGCCGGAAATGAGCATTAAATGCGCCGACGCCGCCATCGAAAAGAGGCCGGAATAAGGATTCGGCAGAGGGTCGGAAAGAGGCCTTTCTGAATGTTTTACCGACTTTGACGGTCGGCAATAGTCGGCAAAGGAATTTTATTTTACGATTTACGACCGGTTGTCGCTTCGGCAAAAGGTCGGTAATTTTGAACAAGTAGATCGTCGCGCCTCCGCGAACTGGTGCCGGATGCCTCCGACGGCCTGCCACCGTCGACGACGGCATTCCCTCTTTCCGACCGCGACTTCCTGATGGGGAAAAGTGACTATGTTGGTAAATTAATTACTTTTGAACCACCCGATCGATCTCAATCAAATTTTCAACATGTATGAAGTTGAAACCTGGAAAGTTTTTTTATCATTTCATTTTGACAAGAGATCGTAGGGGAGTGAGAGGAGAGGAGGGGAATGTATGAAAATAAAGAAACCTAATAACTCTGGAACCACTCGACCGATCTCGATCAAACTTTAAATTATAGGTAAAGTTTTGGACTGGATTTTTTTCTTCATTTACTTTTGAAATCCAACGAAGGGCTGAAGGAGGGAGAAGATATTTGTCCAAAAAGTAAAAACGAAAGTGATTGTCTTTGTGACAAGAAACCTAATAACTCTTCAACCACTCGACCGATCTCGATCAAACTTTAAATTATAGGTAAAGTTTTGGACTGGATTTTTTTCTTCATTTACTTTTAAAATCCAACGAAGGGCTGAAGGAGGGAGAAGATATTTGTCCAAAATGTAAAAACGAAAGTGATTGTCTTTGTGACTTCATCAGGTTTAAACCATCGACCGATCTTAACCAAATTTTCAATTTTGATGAGGTTCAGATGTAATGTGATTTTTACCATATCACTTTAACTGTAGAACTTAGTGGAGGGTGATCAGAGAGGAGAAATCTATAAAAAAAAGTTAATAACTCTTGAACTAGACGACCAATCACGGTCAAACATCCAATAGATAAGGTTCGGGCATGGGGTGTTTTTTCATTTCACTTTTACAGTGCAACGAAGGGATTGGGGAGGGTTAGATATATGTAAAAAGAGTAAAAATAAAAGTGACTGTAAAAATAAAAGTCATCACGTTTAAACTACATGACCGGTCTTTAGAAAGAAATTCAACATGCATGAGGTTTGCACCTGAGGTGGTTTTTATCATATCACTTTAACGGTAGAACTTAGAAGAGGGAAAAGGGAAGGGAGAAATCTATAAAATTAATGAAACATAATAACTCTTGACCCACCAGACCTATCTTGGTCAGACGTTCATCATAGATAAGGTTCAGGCCTGGAATGTTTTCGTTATTTATTTTTACGTTGGAACTTAGGGGGGCGGGAGGGGGAGATATATATGTAAAAAGAAAAAAGGAAAAGCGAAGGGTTTTGTGATTTCATTACGTTTTAACCACGGGACAGATTTTACTCAAATTTTTCATGTGGAAGGAGTTCGGACCTGAGGTAGTTATTATCATATCACTTTGACGGTAGACTTTAGTGGAGCGGGAGGGTAGGGGACAAATACATAAAAAAATAAAACAATCATTCTTGAACCACCCAACCGATCTCGATCAAATTTTCAACATAGGTGAAGTACGGGCTTGGAATAGATTTTTCATTTAACTTTGACGGTGCAACGTAGGCGAGGGGGAGGTGGAGGCGGAGATATATGAAAAAATACAAATGAAAGTGACTATCTATGTGACTTCACTCTTGAACCACCTTATCGATCTCGATCAAATTTTCAACATAGATGAGGTTCGGACATGGGATATTTATCTATTCACTTTGACTTAGGGGAGGACGTAGGACGGGGAAATATATACAAATAAATAAAACTTAATAACTCTTGAACCACCAGACTGATCTTGATCAAATGTTAACCTAAATTAGGTTCTGTCACAATTATCGCTATCACACTTTACTACAACCATAATTCGCAATAAAGCAAAAAAGAAAAATTCCTTGGTTGGACTATTTAAAGTGCGAGTGACTTCAGCGGAAGCAGTACCTCTCAGCTACACCTGTAAACCCCCACAAAAATAAACTTTTCCACCTCTTCCAATTAACATTACCCGTTTCTTACAAACACTGATTGAATTATTCAGGTAGAAATAAAATTTAATTTTCAATTCAAGACTTTTAATAATTATTGCGACTTCTATATACAAAAATCTAATCAAAACTTTCGTAGAAAATTAACTGAATTATCTCTTGAATTATCTCTGAAAATTATCTCTTGAATTTAATGATTTAAGGTAATGATCACAGATTTAAAAAAATGAAAAATGGTCGTAACTATAAATTGAAGCAAACTTAATTTCACCAAATCTCCAATTATAATAGCTTCTTAAGAAACAATACAAACTGCTCTAGAAGGAATAAAGTATGTATATAGTCTAATTTTAATTCTTCCGTAATCGATAATTCCAATCTCCCGAAATGAGTTTGATAATTTGACTTTAATCGATTTTATTTTATTTTAATTTATTTTTACTTGTTTAAAGCAGACAGCAATTTATTACATTTAATTTTACGAACACTATTAATACAATTGAGTAATGAGTAAGATGAAATTCTACCAGAACTTATTCTACCACTACTCTACTCAACCGTAACCAGTAATATTAAATACTCTGTAATACTCACCAGATTGAAGTATCTACTATAGTAAAATTCTTACGCTTTTATCCAGAGACTCCACATCACCACCATGGATTGGAATTTGACTTTCTCTATTTAAATACCAACTGCCATACAAAAATGAATGAGTGCCAATTTTCCCCAACAGAATATTAATTGCAAAATTTCACGATTTAATTACAAGATCATTCTAAAGTCAGGAAGATAATTGTATTTAAAAAAATATTTGAAACTTTAAGCAAGGAAGTATAGCTACAGTTCAGAGCTCTTCTTTATAATTTACTTCAAACTTCCGGATTTTAATTACCGAAATTTACTGCAATAGAATATTATACGCTTTATAAATAGGTATCAATTCTAACCATTTTATCACTATCAATTAATTCTTGAAATTGTAAGTTTCATATCCTGCATTAAATTTTAAAAAAATATTTGAACAATTAGATCAAAATGCACGGCAGTGCATGGCAGCCAAGTTCCGCGAAGAAAATGAAAACTGGCCTGCACTGCCGTAAGCATATTATACGAGAACAAGAGTTTTGGGTAAAATCGCCGATTTCGAGGCTTTGTAAAAATGATTCTATTAAGGGTAGAAACATGAAATTTAGAATGTAAGGAGATATCCTACAGATGTACTCATATGTCAAATCTCACATTCCTACCTTTAACCATATTCGAGTAGTGGACCCCCAAAATATGCAGTTTTCAGGCTCACTGACTCACTGACTCACTCATCAAATTGATTAGGTACTCCCCAATGAGATAGAAACGTGAAACTTTGCATAAAGGTACCCTATAACAATTTGAGTATGGAAAAGGTCCAAAATCTGAGGAATGTTCTATGGGAAATTTTTTATGGGCAAAAAACTGTCCTTAGCCAGGAAAAAAATCGTTTCACTCACTCACTCAACAAATTGATTAGGTACTTTCCAATGAGATAGAAACCTGAAACTTTGCATAAAGGTACCCTACAATAACTTGAGTATGAAAAAAGTCCGAAATCTGAGGAATGTGCTATGGGAAATCTTTTATGGGCAAAAAGCTGTCCTTAGCCAGGAAAAAAATAGTTTCACTGACTCACTCATCAAATTGATTAGGTACTTCCCAATGAGATAGAAACGTGAAACTTTGCATAAAGGTTCCCTATAACAACCTGAGTATGGAAAAAGTGCCAAATTTGAGGAATGTGCTATGGGAAATTATTTATGGGCAAAAAACTGTCCTTAGCCAGGAAAAAAATATTTTCACTGACTCACTCATCAAATTGATTAGGTACTTCCCAATGAGATAGAAACGTGAAACTTTGCATAAAGGTACCATATAACGACCTGAGTATGGAAAAAGTTTAAAATCTGAGGAATGTACTATGGGATATTTTTATGGGCAAAAAACTGTCCTTAGCCAGGAAAAAAATCGTTCCACTCACTCAGTCATCAAATTGATTAGGTACTTTTTAACGAGACAGAGACGTGAAACTCTGCACAAAGGTACCTTATAATAACTTGAGTATGGAAAAAGTCCGAAATTTGAGGAATGTTCTACGGGAAAGTTTTTATAGGCAAAAAAACTGTCCTTAGCCAAGCATGAAATCGATTCACTCACTCACTCATCAAAATGATTAGGTACTTCCCAATGGGATAGAGACGTGAAACTCTACATAAAGGTACATTGTAATGACTTGAATATGGAAAAAGTCCGATATGTTAGAAATGTGCTATGGGAGTTATTTATGGGCGAGAAACTGTCTTTAGCCAAACATAAATATGTTCGTCCTCTCACTCATCAAACTGATTAGGTACTTCTCAATGAGATATAAACGTGACATTCTTCATAAAGGTACCTTATAATGGCTTAAGTGGGAAAAAAATCCGAAATGTGAGGAATGTCCTATTGGAAATTTTTCATGGGCGAAAAACTGTCCTTAGCAAAGCACGGTTCATTCAGTCACTCATCGCATTTATTTGTTAGTTTCCAATGAGATAATGACGTGAAGCTGTGCATAAGGGTACCTTATAATGACTTGAGTGTGAAAAAAGTCTTAAATGCGAGGAATGTGCAATGGGAATTTTTTATGGATGAAAAACAATTTTTAGCCAAGCAGATATCGGTTCATTCATTCACTCGTCACATTGATTAAGTACTTGTTTATGAAATATTGACGTAAAAGTCTGTATATTAGTATCTTATAATGACTTGAGTATGGAATAGGTTTGAAATTTAAGTAATGTACTAAAGGAATTTTTTTATGGGTGAAAACTGTCCGTAGCCAAGCAGAAATCGGTTCACTCACTGATTGACTCATTCATAGCATTAATTAGGTACTTCCCAATGAGATAGAAGGATGAATCTCTGCATAAAGGTACCTTATAATGATTTGAGTATGGAAAATGTCCGAAATTTAAGGAAGTGCTATGGAAAAAAAATATGGGTAAAAACTGTCCTTAGTCAAGCAGAAATCGGTTCACCCACTCGCTCATCACATTGATTTTGTATTTCCAATTAGATAAGTCGAGAAACTCTGCATAAAGATATCTTATAATGACCTGAGTATGAAAAAGGTCCGAAATGTGACGAATGTGCTATACGAAAGTTTTTATAGACGAAAAATTGTCCGTAGCCATTCGGTACTTCCCAATCAGGTGAAGATGTGAATGTCTACACGAAGGTAGCTTATAATGGCTTGAATATGAAAAATATCCGAAATTTAAGGAATGTGCTATGGAATTTTCTATGGGCGAAAAATTGTCCTTACTCAAACAGAGATCGGTTCATTTACTCACTCATCATTGATTACATAGGTGCTTCCAAATGAGATAGAGAATTGAAACTCTGCATAATGGTACCTACCTTATGTAATGACCTGTGTAAGTAAAGGTTCCAAATTTAAGGAATATACTATGGGAATTTTTATGGGCGAAAAACTGTCCATAGCCATTAGGTACTTCTTAATGAGATAAAGATGCGAAACTCTCCATAAAGGTACACTATAACGGCTTGAAAATGAAATTTGAGGAATTTGCTACAAAACTCCTTACAACCAGAAATCGGGAACGATTCCCTTATTGAACACATCATGTGCATAGTGATAATGTTGTCAATCGTCCGAGTGGTCGAGTTGGTGTCCTCCTCGCTGGTCTATTGGCTACCATGTTCGCCTTTGGTGTATGGGGTCCTGTGTTCGATTCCCGGTGGAAGAGCCTTTGGAATCTTAACTCTCCTCGATGTTTCTGTGTTCGTGTCCCTGTAGTTCTAGGTTAATAGAAAAATGAGCTAAGGTCACTGAGAAAAATCCGTTATCCGGATAGCGGTATAGTGTACAAATATACGGGATCTTTATGTTTACTACAGAAATCAATACTTAACATATGTTATCCATATGCTACATGCGTACTGCCCTCTTTCCCGCTTAGATGTTACACAATGTCGTTGCAGGATGTCTGACATCTAACAGTCTTCTGTACATTACGTACGTCAGCTATAAGTTACATACGGCCCTCTGTATGTGAGATCCTGACCGCCTACTTACAGTCTTTTCGTTCGTGTGGAAAGTACTTTATTCGGAACACTTATAGGGAAAGTACGTTCAAATATATTTTTTCAGTTATACGTTTAGTGTACGTTAAGTCCAACAACTACAGGATTTACACATGTAACAAACGTTTTTACGTATGCCACATACAGTTTTTCTCAGTGTGCGAGTAAAATAAGTGAAAGCTAGTAATAAGTAGTTAAGCAAGTTAATGAGGCACGTTCTGTGAATCAGTTAACTTTTAAAACCGTGGGCTAAGACACGTACATACTGCCGTAAATTTCGTGGTTGGAAACCCAGACAAGGAAAGCCAATATGTTGTCTTTTTTGTGAATATTTTTCCTTTATTGCAGTCATTGGTATTAAATAGATATTGAAATTAATTTGATAAGTAAGATAATGTAGAGGTGAGAATGTTTACAATTAATGAAGTTTTCGAAGAAATGAGAAATCCAATTCTTCGAATTTATGTGAGACTAGCAACAAAATGTAACCGATTTCGTAAATATATTGGTACCACGAGTTATATTATAGTTACCACAGTCGTTATGTAAAAATGTTCTTGATACTTCGTGTCTCTATCTGTGAACAGTGTGAGAATCTCTTACGTATCAGCCTTTTCATCAACAGTGAATTTCGTGCCTTTACTCTTCATATTTCCTGAATTTGCCCTTCGGGGGTTCGCCCCCACACCCTCATCTTTGCTCGTCCTACTTCCTCACACCTCTTAAGCTTACAATCCCCGAATTTCAAGTTTCTTTTCCTATTTCAACTATCTAAAAGATAAGATTTTGTATTCCAGGAAAACGCCTATTTAAATAACATGGTGATTTCTTCATCTCCCTTTAGACTCCTTAAAAATTAAAAATATTCAATTTTAGCAATTTTCCTGTTGGTTAGTCCCGGGAGGCTACGATCGTGCCAAATTTCATCATTCTAACCCTGCCGGAAGTGCCTAAACATTTTGGGGTGTAGAAGACGTCCAATATAAATAACATGGAAAAGGTTCTTCTGTTCCCCCTAAAACCACTCTAAATTTGGATATTTTCATTTTTACTGACTTACTTAGGTAATACTAACGAAAACGTTGAAGCATACCGAATTTCACGTTTGTATTGCAATTTCAAGTACCTAAAATATGATATTATAAGTAAAAAAAGGCCTATTTAAATAAGATGGGGAATTTCTTCATCTCCCTTTTAGACTCCCTAAAAATTAAAAATATTCACTTTTGGCAATTTTTCTGTCGGTTAGTTCCGAAAAACTACAATCACGTCAAATTTAATCATTGTAGCCCTACAGAAGTGCCGTATAATTTTGGGGTGTAAAAGGTGTCCCATATAAATACGTACCATGGGAAAGATTTTTCAGTTCCCCATAAAACCACTCTAAAGTTGGAATTGTTTATTTTTAATGATTTACTCAAGTAATACTAATGAAAACGTACAAACATACCGAATTTCAATTTTTTATTCCAATTCCAAGTTCCTAAAACATGAGATTATAGGTCCAAAAAAGACACCTTTAAATAACATGGGGAAATTCTTCATCCCCCTTCATCGTCAACCGGAAGCACCCCTTTAATTTTTGTCAGTTCATGTAGTTTTATATACAGTTAGGATATGTTGGTGGCAAATATAATTAAGATTACAAGCTATTTGAAAGGTGTATATCATTGGAAGTAAAACCCGAGGCAGTATGAAACTGCGCAACATGCGCGTCAGGTAATGAACTCCGTAATTTCGCAATGTGAAAAGGTAGAGAACAACTAGGTATATTGAAACACCAGCTATGTCTACTGATGTAGCAGCGAGAATTCAGCATCAAGGGTTTTGGGCCCCGTTGATACTCTTCGTATTTAGGTAATGAAAAATGAGATGTTAGCGATCGTGATTTTGTAGTTCGGGTAAATGAATTGGAATCTCGTTTGGACATAACGCTCTGACAGATATTTAATAGAATAAATCCTTCCCGTTGTTCTAGTGGTTAGTACGTGCGCCTTTCTTGTACAGGTTTTGGGTTCGATTCTCGGTGGGAGAGCCCTTGGGAACTAATGTTGCATGTGATACATTATGACTCCTTTAAAAAGGTACAATTTTAAATTTAAATCCAGCAATATGCCACAATTGAGAATCTCAATACACGATACACATGGTGAACTACAAAAAGAAGTGAAATATAAACAAAAACACCAGAGATGCAAAAAGTGCAGCCAAGTTCGTCAGCCTAAAAAAGTGTTGAGATGAGGATGGATGAGTCAAGTTCCTTGGCCACTGAATCTGAAAGGAACACTGGAACTTGGCGCGAGGTGTCAAGGAAAATGATGTTAAGGAACCTTACGGATAGTGGTGGTGGGCGTGGTGGGTTTGGGGCCATCATCAAACTTAGGAATATCAACTTTGCTAAGGCGCTAAGGCACATATACAGTATACTGCAGTAAGATTGGTGGTTCGAAACCCAGACAAGGAAAACTTATATTCCTCCACGAAGTGTCAAAGTAAATGATGTTAACGAGCCTTAGGGGTGGTGTTTGTGAGCGTGGTGGATTTGGGGGTCACCACTAGCCTTAGGGCTGAAATGTCCCGGCCGTGAAACTAGGAACAGACATCTTAATGTATTCGAATATGTTAGACACCTCGCACCAAGTTCCAGTGTTCCTTTCAGATTCAGTGGCCAAGGAACTTGGCTCATCCATCCTCATCTCAACACTTTTTTAGGCTGACGAACTTGGCTGCACTTTTTGCATCTCTGGTGTTTTTGTTCATATTGGGTATTACTACAATGATTCAACACAAACACTTTATCGATTCTAAAGAAAATTACCACAGTTTTAAGTTAAATTTATGATAGTCAAACAGGTTACCTACTGTAGTTATTTAAATGACAAAGCGACGTAACTATCTGCTTTAACTGAATTTTACAAACTTGCTTTAGTTTGATCAAAGGGTCTGAACTCCCCTCCCGAGAGTACTCCAATTAGGCACAATTCTCCTACAAAAATTAACATACCTAGCTAATTTTAGTGACTTTAAACGGATATTCACTACTAAATTTTGATTCCTATCTTTTTTTAAAACCTATTAATGTAGTGACAACATTGAATCACAGCCTTTTTTTTTTCAGTCACGAATTATTTAAGCTAGGAAACTAACCCATCTGATTTAAAATATTAAAGAAAAACAATTAACCTCCCATTTACTCTCAAAATTAACATTATAGGTTTCGTAATTTAACTTTTTAACTCGTAAAGTCAGTTCCATTTAAACACCTTAGCACACCATTCAAACTAGAGGCTCAAAATCCAGCCGAGAGCAACTTCACTGCTACGTTTATCCAAGCGTAATGACTCAGCCTTCGCTCGCTCGCTTGAACGAAGCCTGGTAGAGCGGGAAGACTCCGCCCACTCACCAAGGCCAGATCAGCGCAACCCACAACCGAGTCATTACGCATACACCTCATTGCCTCCAGAGCAGCTGTTTACAACACACATTACTTCGAAGAAACAACTCAGCAAAAGAAGCTATTTTTACAGTCTTAAAAAGTAAAAAAAGAATAACATTTTTGAAATTTTCATTTAAACGACCATTTCAATGTAACTTTAATGTCCTTAGATTTTTTATTATTTTCCATTTCTGTTTCTCTTTATTATTTTAAGTCCATGATTTATCGCATTTCATTTTATTTCTTTTTAAAAAAAAAAAATCTTGGACGTGTACACGTTACAGTTCGAACATAAGATGGTTTATGTCATATTACTTTGACGATGTAACTTAAAGAAGGGGAAAGTCATTTAGAAAATGACCGATATCAGTGTTGAATCTATAATTTTTGAGGCCACTGAGATGAGCAATGACACTTCTGATGTCATTTAAATCCAAATTGAGCTCTGCAAAAATTATGGGAGGGAAGGGATATATAATCAAAATTACCATTATCAGTGTCGAATTCATCCTTTTCGTGGTCGCTGAGGTGAACAATGGCATCCGATGTCGTGGACCGCAACATGGGAGAAAAGAGAACATATAAAAAATTATCGAAAATGACTAATATCAAGGAGCGCTTTAGTATTAGTAAAAAGTGGCTGACTAATGAAATATATTACTATGTTTTCTTAATTTAACCCAGCGAAGCGGGTAATTGATGCTAGTTATATTATAATTCAGTTGCAATAAATACTATTGATTAAATAGTTCACACATAGGGTTAACTTCTGAAAAGATATTATTACCTTGCTTGCAATATTGTAAAACATCTGCTACTCTCACTATAAATAATTGTGTAAACACAGAGGAGGAACAATGACTAATTTTGCCACCATGTGTAGCAGTAATATTTGACCGAAATGGAAAAGAAAAGCATTTAAATATTGGAATGCTGTGCTATTTTCCTCTCCTTAGTGTTTTCAGATATGTATTCGTAACCCTCATTAGTTTTAATCGAAAGTTTGCAAACGAAAATTGAAATATATAGCTTATATGAGAGTAAACACATATATAGTTTATCTGCAGACCAAAATCACAAGGAAGGAAGGAAACTAAATTAGAATAATAATGTATCACAAATTAACACATTTTTCTTTTGCATGTTTTTTTCGGTAACGAATACTACTACGTGACTAGCAAGTGATAGCAAGATAGTGACTATCAAGTAATTATAAACCTCAAACGAGATAATCAGTGAACATTTTCGTTCGACTGAAGTTCACATATGAAAGTTTGCTCTAGCTTGCGTCTGAAATAGATATAGTACATTCTACTAAAGGAAACATAGAAATCGTATGCACATATTTTGTGACTGTTTAATAAGATTGACCGAATTTATCACTTGGAGTTGTATTTTAACTATTACGGATGACTATACAATTCGTGAAGAAAGGAATCTTGAAGAAAACAGTGATGACAATCAACATTATATTCTTCAAAAATAAGCATGAATAATTATATTTAACGAATAATAATCATGAATAAAAACGACACAAAATATTCCATAAAATTTTAGATTATAATAAAAGACAATAAGTGATTTTGATGTTCTTTAATATGCCTCTCTATCTAGATTCACTTATAAAATTACGTTTTTATTATTCACTTAGTTTTCACCGTTCGCGTTTTTCCATACTACAGTAAAAGGTGGGAAAGGAGGACTAGTAGCGCCTAGACAATTCTTTAATTAATGATTCTAGCGTAATATGAGTTTGATGTTGTTGTAGATGGCAATTGTCAAGTAATGGATAACATTTCATGAAGTAATCTTCATTTCTCAGATATTAAAACTCGAAGTATGCTTCACAGAGCGATTGATATATAGATTGCACACAGTCCTATATTTTGAATGTTAATATTTTTCACATGAAGAAGAAAACGTCCGACGTGACTCGCGTAACAATGTTCTCACGTGCACTTCGTATTTATGAAATAGTAAAAGAAAAGCACGAAAATTAAGAGAATGGTTTCTTAGGCTGACTGATGCGTTGTTCCTTCAACTGGGCATTGTTGACAATAGTTCGCTCGAATACTCGATGTGGCTAATACGTACGAAATCCGTATCTAAATATTTTTTCTGGTAAAAACTTTAAAGCAACATATATGTGTTAGAAGTGGTTACATTTATGACTTCTGGACATAAGATATAATCTTTGTTTGTTAGTAGGTAAGATCAAAAAGTTCGGCAGTATATCATTGAAAAGTTAGCAAGAATAATGACTCATAAATTTGTATATTCCTTTCAAAGTTTAGTATAACGGGCAACACTGTTCACTAAGTTAATTGATGTTGGCAGCACGGTTTTGTTGAAAACATAGAACTCTTTTCTCTTTAAATTTGAAGCAACAGGCTATCCGAAAAGGAATTATAATATTTTCCTTCAAACCACATACTAAATCAGATGAAATGAAATCACTGATAATGGCTTCATTGGAGAGGGTGAGTATATACAAAGTGTGGAAATTTATCATTTGAATTTTCATCTATAGTTTAACATATTAGGGAACTTTATTTTAAGTTGCTGTTGGGAAATTCATTCTTCTTTCTTTAATTTCTTTTTTTAATTCTTGGAGACAATTTGAATTCCATACAATGTAACTTCTCTTCTTCCGAAGTTATGTTCCTTAAATGGAAATTCCAAATTTGCCAAATAATTCCACTATCCTCTTGAAATAAGGGAAAGGGAATACATTTAGTAAATAATTAAGATGAGCATATTATCTCTTTTTTCTACACGGATATATTGTTTTTATTTTACCGTATTGTACAAAGCTTCACTGTAACAATAACTTATATATAGGATTTGTGTCCTTTCGAGAATTTCGATAAATTATAATAATAAAATTATTGAAAAGCTAAAAAGAACATTTTTTATTCTCACATCTTAAACAAATTATTATTATTATTTATTGCAGATTTGAGTTATGTATTAATTTTACGTACTTTCAGTTGATGAGATACAACGAATAATTTCGTGTTAGTTTGATAACACTGTTAACCTGATAGTATGGAGAAGAAATCGCATAATGCTCTCCTGTATTTGCTTTTCCTATTTTATATTAGAAATACACACAATATATAAAAGGTGCATAAACTATTTTCAATGTGTTATTTACACTACTTGAACACTGAGATTTAAGCGTGATAAAACTAAAACATTTTGTATAGAAATAATCGTAGGAGGTGAATTCGTAAAAATAACTATGCGCACTGAATTTCATTAGAATATCATTCAGAACTGACCCTATTACTGTTCAACTATATATATGGCACTGCAAGCAGATTCTAATTTTGAAGAATAGTAGTTTCGCTCTTTAAGATATGCATTCTTATAACAATTTGTACGTCTATTTCACATTGCGTATTTTAATAATATAGCGAACAAATTTAATTTAATAGATTTCTCAAGTATCTGGAGCACATTGTGATATTGTTGTATAAAATTACCAATACAATCCATACTGCAATACCAAAAATAGAAAGACAATACCTAATATTAATAAGGGTGGAAATATAAGACTTTGTTTGTATTGCTTTCTGACAACTTATATATAAGACCTTACTAATAAGTATTTGTTGGTGACTGTTATTCGTAATAATGTGATGAGTGGAGGGCAGATCGGTATGCACTAAACGTTACCCAAATAGGCACGCAAATATGTGCAAAAAGCATTAGAAAATACACTTAAAATTGTGAAATTTGCATAAAAGGAACCATATAAGCGAACCAATTAAATAAAATATAATGCACACAGTATATCTTGCTTGTGCATACTGAGAGAAAACTTTTGCGTTTGTCTGAGAGCATGTTTTTATAACTGGAAAAGGATCTTTCATTGTCACAAGTGATAGCTGTTCTTTTGTGAGTATTTGTTAACGTTTCTTGGAGACTAAAATTTACTGAACAATGAAACCTTACTTATCATGTAAACAAACAATTACAGAACTGTTTTAGAATCTAATTGTATTTATAAAGTACGGTATTAGACTGGAAAAGTCATTTATAATACTAATTATCATCTAATTTATTAATTTTCCTTATGTGCATAATTGTCCTCAATTTATATAATTGCACGTACATTATCAATTTATAAACACATTAAACATACGAGGCGCATCCAGAAACAAGTTTCCCACGCGTCTCATAGCCAGGAAACCGTATGTTGCGCTAAGCAGCTGCGTGTACATGAGAGAGTAAGGTGACATGGCGCATGCGCCAGCAGAACTTCCCTAATTCTCCCAGTGGTGTCGTGGCAGTGATTGAAGATTGGAGTTCCTATTCCAGCTCCCGCCGCGTGTGAGGTGCGAGCAGTGATAAAGTTCTTGAATGTATAGGACATAGCACCGATTGAAATCCATCGCCATCTGTATCGTTGCAAAAATGTCAATGCTGACCCTGTGCGCCTTGCTTTGTGCTCTAGGGTCAGTTGCTTCAACCCAAAACTTCTTGATCAACAGGCTCCGTGACAGTGGTGTGCAATAAGGAGCGGAAAATATGCAGGAACTGCCTGCTCATGCCATTACGCCCATGGACCTGGCACAGCTGACGGTGGATTTCGATTGGTGCTATGCCCTGTGCAAAAACTTTATAAGTTGCTTAATATTTTGAAAGTGACATCGTATTTCTTCTGCAGTTTCATGAATTTCATGAACAATATAGGTACGTGTTACACGATTCAGATTACGAAAAAAATCATTTTAATACATCTCCACATTTGTGTATAATCTGCTATAATATCAAAAATTTGTTCACTTTCTGAACATCTGGCCACATAATACGCAGACTACCAGGAAGGGCTCTAGATTTTTTTTTACAATTGTCTGCTCAAAATCGAGTGAGGTGATCCTGGTTTATCTGGATCTAGTTTTCCGACAACATTTGCGATGTATCTACCACAGGAATAAGTAGTTTCGTCTACTGATATATAGATTGGAGAAGTGTCTTTATAAGCTCTGATGTCCTGTAGAGCCTTAGAATAAAGTTTATCAACTTAATATTCTCTTAATGCTGATTTGTGGTGCATTTTTCTATTTTGTGTGTATGAGGGGGAGCAAAATTTTGTATGAACTACTCGAAGTTTTGGAATGTTGACTTTTTCAAAGAGCTATTTGCTACAATAAATATTTTACACATATCTTTGTAAAATAGTTCTTGACATCCCTCTTCAGTTTTATTTTTACTAAACGCTTTTATTTTTACTCTCTATTGTTTGCTGTTTAGACTAAGTACTATGTTCGTTCTTTATATGCATATCTTACTTAATGTCTTTCACAACTTGAAACAATTTTCACAATATATTTCTCTGCTACATACGTCATAGAACAAAATCTTTCCATCCTTGAACATGCTTGAATATTCTTTAGTCCATTGTCAAAGACTAGAAACCCTCAAGCTTTCCTCGTTCGGCATTCTTATTTAGCATCACTACTACACAACACAAATTTTCAAAGATCTGTGAAGGTATGATAAGATACGATTTAACTATTTCTGCAAGTACAGTGATTCATTCACCATGAGAGAGAGAATTAAGAGAAACGATCTTCCCTTCGGCTCTGCTTGCGCGTCATTTGAAATTCCTCGCTGATGTTTAAACTGGTAAGTGATCATTTTAATTTCTTCAGTTTCGTAACTGAAAATCTCCAGCCAAGTTCACCAAATATGCATATATATGCAACGACATATTCAATATGCACTATTCTTCAAAATATGCAATTATATGCACAACACAATTTTTCGTTTATACCCCAACATACCTAAAACAAACATTACCCATGTTAGTATATCGATAGTATATCGAAAAAGAACATGCAAATATATATATATAAAAAAGCGCACTAGTGATGGGTATTAGTGAACATGATTAAATGAAGATTGTTTATCGTTATTATTTATTTCATTCCTGCTTCTATGTCTTCAAAAAATAAGTTCCAAACTTACTTTAAACGAAAATCATGGCTAGTAATGAAAACATTCATTCCATGTAATTTAGACTCAGCAAAGTACTCTTTTGTTGATTGGAAAATGGTATCAAATGTCATCTGAAGATTGCTATTTGATCTTCCATTTTTGTTACGACTGAAAATAAAAAATACATAATATATTGATTTGTTACTTCCGTTTCTATAAGACGTATTCCTAAAACCTGATTATTAATAACGCATGTTTCACACTATGTTAAGTTCAATAATTAGTGTTCATAGAAGTGGCAATATATTCACCTTTTATTTCATCAATATTTCCCTCCTACAAATTCTAATTCAATGTTTAAAAATAACGGTGTACACATCTTTCAAAAACTCAAAATGAAATAGGTTTGGAATGATGTGATAAACAATAACTAAATGTACAGTTTTTTTCCGACACTCGATATTTGAACCCACCATTACATGACAAAATGAATATTGGTTTATTTAGCTTGTTAATTTTAAAATTTTGTAAGTCGATAATACTCTTACTAAGATTTCTGTAGCAGAGAAAATAAGCAATAGTGTCATAACATTATACATATATCATAACTGTCATCTTTCGCAACATAATTATTTTAAGTACAATATTTCAATATGATTTTAAAAAGGGAAGTACAAATTTAATTCTCATTGTTTCAAAGACTAGCAATTTGTCTTTCTTATTTTCTAAAATTACTGATTAATTTGGCTCTTGTAGAACTTTCCCTAAAGAAAAACTAAAATGTGTTTTATAATTCTAAAATATGTCTCTTCCAAATCTTAAGGATAATGATAATTACCAGGCAGAGTTAAGGTGATAATTTCACATATAAGCATAGCACTGAAGTAAAGAAATATAGTAAATGTAGATGTAGTCAAGAACAGTTTCACTGTCTCGGAACCATGAGGAAATAAATCAATGCAAGTAAGCCTTTTGTTTATCAATTATTTGCTTTTCTCTTCAATACAGCATAGTTTTATTGCTACCAAGAGAGGTAACAGTACAAAACATTTTCGTTACATATAAACCACACACTTCTATGCAAATTATAAAATAATAGAATTATTATAAATATAAACGGTGTATGTTATATACAATACTTAATTGACATCGCGCTTTCTATACACTACTGTGACAAGAAAATAGGTAACAGAAAATATATTTGTAGACGTTGTGGTGAAAATGATTCTGCACAGACAGAATAATCTTAAAGTTGGTGTTGGTACTTGATAATACTTAAAACATGGTGTTTGTTTCATTTTCTGTAAAACATGGTGTTTTTTAGGTTGTTATTACACATTTCGTATTGATTCTTTTAACAAAAATAACTACATTGCTTTTTGCTAAACGTATATTATTCAACTTTAATGTTATTGTAATCAACTCTGAACAAGTAAAAATGTATCGTGTTGTAATTGATTTGTTTACACTATTTTACACTAAATACAATGGGATAGAATTTCAAACAACGAGAGAATGATAGGATTTTACTCTCTCGTGAAGTAATTTGTTCGGCTCTTAGAGAAGAATTTCTTTCGTATCATGAATATTTTGCTTGTTTCATATTTACTTTTCATCACTCATAAAAGTCTCGAATGTGTATTTGAATCTTCCTCGTAAAGATCTGGTTCACAACCTGCATGATAGTCATCAGTCAAAAGGTGTTCTGATTTTGTTTGCCGATTTGTAGGCGGGTTATTGCGATTTTACTAAAGCGACTGTATGAAGGCAATAATATCAATGTGCAGTCGCCATCCGGACGTGGAAAAGACGAGAAACTCAATTATTTGAAAGATCAATTTTTTAAATGTAATATATATGCTCATAAGTTGGAAATTGAATTCTTGATGAAGTGATATTTACAATAGAGATCAAGATTTCCACTATTGCGTTAATCGTTAGAGAGGAAAAGCAATAATCGATAGCGGTAAGTGTCTTTCTGTAATCGATTATCCAAACAATATCTTTCATTCCGTTCCCAAATTATATGCTAAAGCCAGAAGTAATGAACATTCTCCATAACAACAATTATTGCTTGTGTTCATCTATCCAGAAGACGAAATATCTAAATAAATATTTTTACATCAATTTAATGTCTAAACTCTTTATTAGATCTCAAATACAACTTAAAGTTCGAAATTTTTATCTGCATAGAAGAAAACTGCCAAAAGTAAAGGTTTGGAGACGTGCTTTCGAAAGGAATTGATCTGCCATTCGAAGATAAGGTATCGGTTTTGTTTGTAACCCTCAATTGAAATCGCAAGCCTAGTTTTTATCGTTAATTGTTATAAAGTTAGAGCAATAGTACATGATGAAAAGAGACTTTGTGTAATCAATTAGTTATAATAATAATATATTTAATCTTTACTCTGTTCTCATTATTATCATCGAAATGTGTAAAATTTTCTACTCCTTCCAGATTTAATATTAGTTGAAAGGTATCAAGACATGCACTCAAAAATTCATTACGTAATGTACACACTGCTATTTTCTTGTTAATTTAAGAGAGAAAATTACAGGGGCGTAGGCTCAATTTCTTATTTCTTTCTATTGTTTTAATATTCAATAGAAACTAATCACTATGAATTCCGAGATTTCATTTTGTTTTCTGCTTCGTTTTGCATGTATATTTTTTGTAAAAAGAAATCAAAATAAATCGTGGAACATGCATTTTTCTTAAAAAGATATGCTATTTTAATAGGAAAGTATAGTTTGTTTCTTCTTTAAACTTAACTTCTAGCATTTGGTATATATTCACTTAGGTAACATGCAATTTTAGCTGGTTATAGAATAGTGTTCCATAACTTATTAATAACATCATAAAGTATGTGATATCATTCGTTTTAGACTATTACCACAGTGGCTTAGTGGTACAGCGTTTACCTCTAGTTCGTGGGGTTCCTTGTTCGATCCCAGCACGCACCAAGTAAACTTTGCGGTGGACAAAATCGTGTGCGTGAGTTTCTTTTGGTTCTCCCGTTTTCTCCCGCTTTCTTCATTCCATTATTTCGTTCATTTCTCTTTATCATATTTAGGCAACCTACTTTAGGATGGAACGTAAAACTCAAAGATTTTATTTCCTATTGGGCTATCTCCATAACTGTTTTAAGAGCATATCTGGCTGTTTCTGTAAGGTTGCTTTCAGTGGAAGAAAAAATTTGTTCAGAAATCAGCTTTTATGGACTCTCTGTCCAACGGCAGACTTACCCTATTACAGTGGGTGTTCCAATTTCCCTTATCACATAAGCGACCATTATCCGTGAGTTACCTGACATTCTCCGACAACGTTGTCACTAGTGATGTGAGGCGGAAAATTTTCCGCTATATTTTTCCGGAAAATTTTCCGTTTTAAAAAAATATCAGTAATCAAGTAACAATTCCTCAGCAATCATGAAATTGATTGAATTCATGTATAGAAATGTTAAAAACGGAAAGATCGTTTAAAGAATCTGAAAATTTTCATGGCTCAGACAATTTTCAGTACTATGTAGGAACAAGTTAAACAATTGTTCATGAATCGAAATATTTCCTGCCTTATATGGAAAAATTGAAGAATTTTTTATGAGTCGGAAAGTTTTCATCATTTCGAAGCAAGAAGTAAAACAACTGTTTTCTGAATCGGAAAGTTTTATTGCTCTGTAGAAACAAGTGAGAGGAATTTTCATAGATCGGAAAATTTTCATCACGATGTAGAAACAAGTGGAGAACACTTTTCATAGGCCTGACAAATTTGGACATTATGTATAGTGATGTTAGGTGGAAAATTTTCCACTATATTTAACTGCACATAGAGCTACAAAATTGAATTTCTGTAGAGGAAAGTTAGTCAGTAACAAATTATAATTTTCCAATTAGCTTTCGGGAACCGGAAATTTTTGTATTTCAAGTTGGGAAATAAACTTTTACTACAGTTTTTCTCTCTCTCTATAGAAGAAAATTTTTCACCTCACATCAACGATGTAGGAATAAGTGGACTATTCTTATACGAATCGGAAAATTTTCCGTTTCAAAATTTCCCGGAAAATTTTCATCACTGTAGAGGACACAATTTTTCGATTCATGAAAAATTATTCCACTTGTTCCTACATAATACTGAAAATTGTCTAAGCCATGAAAGTTTTCAGATTCTTTAAACGATCTTTCACTTTTTAACATTTCTATATATGAATTCAATCAATTTTATGAATACTGACGAATTGTTACTTAATCACTGATATTTGTTAAGAACAGAAAAATTTCCGGAAAAATATAGAAGAAAATTTTCCAACTCACATCTCAACTAAACAACGATGTAGGAATAAGTAGAATCTATTTTTATGAATCGGAAAATTTTCCGGAAAATTTTCATCACTGTACAGGACAGACAACTTTTCGATTAATGAAAAATTGTTCCACTAGTTTCTACATCGTACTGAAAATTGTCTAAGCCATGAAAATTTTCAGATTCTTTAAACGATCTTTCACTTTTTAACATTTCTATATATGAATTCAATCAATTTTATGAATACTGACGAATTGTTACTTAATCACTGATATTTGTTAAGAACGGAAAATTTTCCGAAAAAATATAGAAGAAAATTTTCCACACATCTCAACTAGACAACGATATAGGAATAAGTAGAGAATGTTTTTATGAATCGGAAAATTTTCATTGTACAGGACAGACAATTTTTCGATTCATGAAAAAATGTTCCACTAGTTCTTACATCGTACTGAAAATTGTCTGAGCCATAAAAATTTTCAGATTCTTTCAACGATCTTTCACTTTTTAACGTTTCTATATATGAATTCAATCAATTTTATGAATACTGACGAATTGTTACTTAATCACTGATATTTGTTAAGAACGGAAAATTTTCCGAAAAAATATAGAAGAAAAATTTCCACCTCACATCTTAACTAGACAACGATGTAGGAATAAGTGGAGTATGTTTTTATGAATCGGAAAATTTTCCGGAAAATTTTCATTGTACAGGACAAACAATTTTTCGATTCATGGAAAATTGTTCCATTAGTTCTTACATAGTACTGAAAACTGTCTGAGCCATGAAAATTTTCAGATTCTTTCAACGATCTTTCACTTTTCAACGTTTCTATATATGAATTCAATCAATTTTATGAATACTGACGAATTATTACTTGATCACTTATATTTGTTAACGGAAAATTTTCCGGAAAAATATAGAAGAAAATTTTCCACCTTACATCTCGACTAAACAACGATGTAGGAATAAGTGGAGTATGTTTTTATGAATCGGAAAATTTTCCGTTTCAAAATTTTCCGGAAAATTTTCATCACTGGTTGTCACCAAAAGTAGCAATGCATCTTCTAAAACGTAAATTTATTTCGCGGAATACATTGCTCTCTTTACTCTAATGCATGAAGTCATAAACTTTTATGAGGGTATGTTAATGGAGAAATTGCAGTAGAAGCGAAAAAAATGCTGTTATTGTGATTCCTCCTTTTCATATATAATAACATAATATGTTTGTATTTTAAAATTTCTTATCGAAAGAGTGGTTTCGATACTTAAAATACTGATTACTACATGATTGTGAAAAGAAAATGAATTTACGTTTTTATCAGAGGATCAGTTTTGACAAGAACTTGGAAGAAATATAAAAATGTGTTTATCTTGTTTACTCAACAATCATCAGATACTGCTGAGTGGCCATTTGATACTGCAAATATAGCAAGAAAAATGTGTAAGAAAGTTCAAAGTTTCATACCTTCATGAACTGTCGTGTACTTTTTCAGTCAAGAGATGCCATTTTGTCTCTTTCCCCTCACGTCTCTCACCTGCGTTTGAATTTTTTTCGTATTCTTTTTTATCTGTATAACAAAATCTACATTTTAAATAAAATCAAGACTCCATGTCGTTTGACAGTACCTTATAGTTTTTCGGGAAACTGACATGTGTGTATATAAATTTGTACACTGGCTTCTAATTTTACTTTCTGGAGGTGATTTGCTTCTAGTTTTTGATTTTTTCGTTTATCTTTACCACAAATCCTAACACAAAACAACTATGTTCATTCAACGCAAAATTATTGAATTAAAAAAAAACATATGATTTGATTCTTATGAATATGCACATTATCTGCTAGAGCTAGAGCTCTTAGCTGGGACCACTGTCGTACATTTTGATATTTAAGAAATGAGTGCAATTTGATTTGTATTTAAAGAAAAAACTCTTGGCATTACTGAAAATATATTATTTCTCAAATTATATATAAAAATAGTTTATCCACCATTAACGAAATATCAAACGAGTGATGCCAATACGTCGTACTTCAGTGAATGAAAAATAATTATTTTAATAATTTAGTATTTTAATATTTTAATAATTTTAATATTTTAATAATTATTATAATAATTTCACTTCTGTTCTTTACAAATAGACTCAAACAAAGAAATATGTTCTGCAATTCTGGGTAAGTAAGTAAATATTATACCATAAATAAAAGTATGAACTACATAGACACACACACACACACACACACACACATATATATATATATATATATATATATATATATATATATATATATATATATATATATATATATATATATATGTATATAAAACATAATCAAAGATATCCGGACACCCAAAAAACGCAGGTTTTTAATATTAGGTACATTGTGCTGCCACCTGGTGCCAGGTACTCATTATCAGCGACCTTGGTAATCATTAGACATCGTGAGAAAGCAGAATGGACGCTCCGCAGAACTCACGGACTTAAAACGTCGTCAGGTGATTGGGTGTCACTTGTGTCAGAAGTCTGTACACGAGATTTCCACACTCCTTAATATCCCTAAGTCCACTGTGTTAGATGGGATAGTGAAGTGGAAACGTGAATGGACACATACAGCACAAAAGCATACAGGCGGACCTCGTCTGTTGACTGACAGAGACCGCCGACATTTGAAGAGGGTCGTAAAATGTAATAGACAGACATCTATCCAGGGCATCACACAGGAATTGCAAACTGCATCAGAATCCACTCCAACTACTATAACACTTAGACGTGAGGTGAGAAAACTTGGATTTCATGGTCGAACGGCTGCACATCACGCAGATAAATGCAGAACGACGCCTCGCTTGGTATCACGAGCGCAAACGTTGTACGATTGAACAGTGGAGAAACGTTGTGTGGAGTGACGAATCACGGTATACAATGTGGCGATCCGGTGGCAAGGTGTGGGTATGGCGAATGCCCGGTGAACGTCATCTGTCAGCGTGTGTAATGCCAACAGTAAAATTCGGAGATGGTGGTGTTATGGTGTGGTCATGTTTTCTTCTTGGAGGGGCGTGCACCTCTTGTTTTGCGTGTCACTCTCACAGCGCAGGCCTACATTGATGTTTTAAGCACCTTTTTGCTTCCCACTCTTGAAGAGCAATTCGGGGATGGTGATTGCATCTTTCGTGGATATATATAAGGCGCTTCAAAACAACAACAACAACGTTCCGGAAGTGATTCCTGAAATCAAGATAAGACAAAAAGCATAGACGAATCTGGGTGCAGAAATCCGTCATTTCGGAGTTACAGGCTGTCGAAAACATGAAAAAGAAATTAACTTTAAAAGTCCGTAGCTACAAAACTATGAGACCTACACTAGTCGGATCAAGACTCTGCTTAGGAACTACTATGTGCCCTATTTAAATACCTGAGTTTCAGAATCCTTCAGTACTTCCGCAACAATTTTCATAGAGTTAGTTGGTGGGTACTTCAAATTATATGCCCGTAGCCAAACTCCCTATAGAAAATTGATGTGTCAGTTTCTCAGCATTTTGAAACACGTATACGTCGTGTGTATAGGACAAATTTCTGTTCGAGAATATTTGGATTGTAGTCTTGCATCATGCCGAGAAGAATGACCTAAGACTCTAGTACAAACAGAGGATAAATCTTTGACATTTCATTCTACATTGACGTATGACGCAGATACTTCAGTAGAATAATTTGTTGATTACGTACCAAAATATCATCGTTTTGTCATCAAGTAAAAGTGGAGAGATAATGGGTGTACTCTCCCAATCTATTACTTCCATATCGATAGTAGCATTAAGATTGATTTTTATCTTACTTTTATCAAATAAGCGAAATTCCTAGCTGCTGGGAGTCTCCCCAGATAGCATGTAAGCTTAAATCAAGGGTCGCTTTCCCTTGATTTTGGCTTAGCAATGCACAGTTGATGCGACAAGCGACAATCAACGTTTATTTTAGCTTGTTTTTAACTTGAAAAGAAGCTTGAATGCGACAAGCGACAATCAACGTTTATTTTAGCTTGCTTTTAACTTGAAAAGAAGCTTGAATTTATCAACTTTCTACTAAGCCTATTTCAAGCTTGATTCAAAACGCTTGACGTTTGTCGATTGTTTAGCAAATGGAGCCATCTGTAGGATTGGTGAGTAGTCTGAGATTTGGCGCTTGATTTCTTCCAAAAGGTAAACAAAGGAAGCTATGTGTATGAAATGTAATAGTAAGCCCTACTTTAGTTTTAGTTACAAAATAAAAAGGTGATTTTTATTTTAGACTAGTGCGCTGAGCGCTTTTAGGATAGTATTACTTTTCAAATATGGATGGAATTTTATGTTTATACCTTTTATGTTGTTTTCTTTTTTTTTAAGTGTGTTCATCCGTATAATGTATACCATATTTAGCCATTGGATTCTTTAAAGTCAGTGATGGCTCTTGACAATTAGCATCAGGATAGGCGCCCGAAGGGGAGGGGGGTGGGGCCCGGGCCCCCTTTGGCTTACGAAAATGTATACGTAATATAGGAAATCATATATATTAAATACCAGGCGTAATATAGCAGCCATGGAGATGGGCCCCTCCCTAGAAAATTTTCCTCGGGCACCCCTGAATATCAGTACAAAAATTAGAGCGTTAACTTCAGCAGACGGCTTTATCATATTAAAAATTTATAGGTGGAATACTTGATAACTGTTAAGGCATTGCTTTAGCAGACGGCTGTACCATATTTATATCGATTTTATGGTCATTTTTCACTAGATTTGAGATAATACTGTTACATATAGAGAATTTTGGAACTTGGGGGCCAAAATCAGGTAAAACCACCGTGTTTACAGGAGAAATGAGTTGGTGTTACGTAACCGTAATTACTAACATAACTAACCAAACCTAACCTAAATCATCAAAAACAGAAAATATAGGAAGAAAGTACGAATTCAGGTAAAATCACCATGTAAAAAATATTGCGGATCTTTTATGTATTTTTCCACTTTCCTCGTTTATGTGCATGTCCTCCGTCGCTGACACGCCTGCTCTCTACGGACGCATCCCCTCGCTCCGCTCGGGACTCCCAGCTACACTCCTGCCCTGACTCGGTTAGATGTCATTCGTGATTTTTTTGTGGCCACCTAGCACAAGTTGGTTCGTGGTTTATGCACTAGCTTCTCATTTAGTGGATATTCTACAAAAAGGAACCGGGAAATGCAATGTGTGAACATTTGGTAGAACCATCTGCTCGAGTAATGCCCAAGTATCTTAACCCAGCCTAACCTAAACTAACCCAAACTAACTTAACCTACCTAAACCATTAAAAAATATACAAAATATATACCAAGAAAGTACAAAATTTAAGCAAAATATTGTCACCCCCAGTTCAAAAAATATGCCGTTACATAACACTTTACGTAGCATAGCTGAGCGAACGAAGGGGAATAGATGCCCCGCAGGGCTCGTTTTTTCCCCCCTACTTTTTAAGTTACACGCGTTTAACATTGCAACCATTTCAGACGGTCATTTTCCAAAGCTTCATATGTACTTACTGCCATCTCATTCCTTGCTTGTATTCGTCTGCCTACCGCGGAAGGCGGTTGAATACAAGCAAGGAATGAAATGACAGTATTTGTATGTTAAGTTTTGGAAAATGACAGTCTACAATGGCTGCAATGCCAATCGTGTGTAACTTAAAAGATAAGGGAAAAAAACGAGTCCTTCTAATCCCCTCCGCTCGCTCAACTGTGGTTTGTGAAGTGTTTGTAAAGTAGTACCTCAAATCTAGTGAAAAAATCAACAAAATCGATTTAAATTTGGAGAGCCGTTGCTAAAGTAATGAAAATTACGTTTTATCTCTACAATCGAGGAGAAAACTGCTTTGAATTAATACATTGCCTAAGCTTTCTTGTTTTAGCTTTCACCGATACACTAAAAATATTAACTGATGTGGCTTCCCCAAGAATCGGTACGGATGATATTTAAATGCAGCAAGCAAGCCTGGACATTTCACTCATTTTAGAATGCATCATGCTTATCTTTCGTTCCTTATGTTCTTCCATATTTATTCGGGGTTGGGGGCAAAATTGAAGAATATAAATACTTATGTCCGACTTTATTTAGTAACAATTACTTATTCTAAGGTATACTTCATCAATCTTAGATTAAGTGATATCACTCATTTCATCGCTTTACAATAAGAGCAAGGAAAGGTTCGATCGGGTATGGACTTTTGGGTTTACGGTAAAAGAACGATGAATTTCGAAAAATTACTTATTAGATATTGATAATAATTCAAAATGGATTATTACGCGAAAATAAGTTGGCATATTAGTTTGAAGTTTGTTAGGTAAGAAGTCGAGGGTGTAAGTTTGAAGAAAACTAGGTTTTTCGTTGCTTACATTTTTATCTTTTTATCCTCTAAAAACAGTAACTTCTGTCTCTTAATTGATTTTAGTGCTTTTGT
This sequence comes from Thermobia domestica, assembly GCF_964235325.1. Taxonomy (NCBI): domain Eukaryota; kingdom Metazoa; phylum Arthropoda; class Insecta; order Zygentoma; family Lepismatidae; genus Thermobia; species Thermobia domestica. The sequence continues at coordinate 6,358,382 of NC_137466.1, read as the reverse complement.
TTACTTTTTTTTTCTACCAGGTGAATGAAGTCTGGATCTAAAATCTCAGAAAAATATTTGCAATCTGAACGGATGTAATAAAAAAATAACGCTATTTTTCAGGATTGGCCAAAACCGTGTTTTTTTAAAACTTTTTTTCACTTAAACCGGAATGTTTGCTTTACACCAGTTTTGTTTGTTTAAATACGTTTACCTTAGATTAAAATGGAGTAACCGTTGCCCCCTTTTTTTTAAGAGTAAAGGTAATTTGAGGCTGATGATTCGATTGAACAGGGTCGCAACCTCGAGAAATGAACGCAACTCGCTCAAACTAGAGGTCATAGGTCAACTAGTTCTGCAAATGATTTGCCATTACATCATAAATTATTCAGCAGTCTACTCCTTCAGCATTGGTTAAGCTTGAATTTTCCTTGTCGGAGGCATGATAGTCCACAAGTTGATTGGGGGTTGGATTCGTGAAAAATACTTTTTTAACTTGTCTTTTTAATTGTGATTTTATTTTATCAAGTTTGGAGTTCCCGCCGAACTGCCTGTAGTGCGCTGCCACACTAGCGGACGGTCAACAAAACTTTTCCACAGAAGCTGATTAAGTGTCTAAATTTATAACATTGGAAAGTAGATCGACGAAACAGAGATTTCCATTAGGTTTGACTGTTGTTAATGATAATAATAATAAAAAGTTTTATTTAGAAAGATAATATGAATTGTCCAGAACTATTAGTCACTTCCTGTATTGATTAGCAAATTAAATTAAGCCTATATTTCTGACTGACTAAATTAGATCTTCTGTACTATATAGTCTTTTAAAATTGTCCATTGATTTAATGTGTATAACTATAGAGTGATTCCATTTTGCAGTTCTTTCCCTTTTGGTTCTTAAGTGGCTCCTAAAATATGCACAAGTATGCAAGATCACTGCAGCGTATTTCTATCAGTTGACCTCCGTGGATGATGGGTCTGTGGATTTATCGCTTTTGTTATCAAGGGATTCTGGTTTCGAGTTCAAATGAAGAACAATATCTCTCGAGTGCAAACTGAGTACTGGTTCGGCTCTCACTTTAAGCTGTAGGTCCCGTTCTTCATAACCCCGCTGTTATGTCCTTAACCATAGAAAGACGAAGGTGGGTCAAATTTGCCCGCACTTTCTTTTTCTCTTTGCCCGAACAAATGAATTTTACAACGTTTGAATTTTTTGTATTTTCTTCTGTAATCTAAACTTAAATTTAGTTTTATTAGAAAGCACATTATTGTGGTAGTTTTTTTTTTTTTTTTTTTTTTAGCGCAGAAGACTAAGTACATTTTTTTAGCAACATAGAAATGTTAAGAGGAGTACAGTTTTACTTTGAAAGGATCGTGTAAACTTATCTATTCTTTGAATGGATGACTAAATTAACATAATCTACTTTTATACATTGAGCAAACGTAATACTCTCAGGTTTAGTATAGTAACTTGTCTACACAGGCTAATGTATTTCAAGCTACTTCATGTCTGCTAACCAAATGCGATAGTAGTCTGTACTGGGACTTGTAATATTTCCTATTAAAATAAAATTTCACAAGTCTTAAAATAATTTTACAACTCACATTTATTAGTAGCAGTCATTAAATAACTTTAAAATACATTAGTAGGGTTAAAATTGGAATTTACAACCACGAGCAAAATTGACCCCCCTTAGTCTTTCACGTGACCAATTATAGTTTAGTCTTCCTAGGGTTAATGTTAAGATACACGGATGACTAATGATAGTGAATGATTATGAAGGAATTAGTGGCATGAGAACGGGAAAACCCTCACGAATATAATATTGTCCATCATAAACTCATAAAGCCGGAGATTGAACCAAAGATCCGTCGCACCAAAAGGCAACGTTCTACCTCTGAGCAATCAACCCTTTCCTTCCGCAGTGCTGATGAATGACGTCATACTCTAATGACCTGGTCATAATTCTGCAACGTAGTGGTCTTCTACACACGTCTTCCTAATTGTTCCCCACTTCCCCCCCCCCAGATTTCTGATTAAATAAACAGCGAACTCATATTTAAATAAAATCTTTGAGTTTTGTCCCACAGTTATGCGGGGCAGCCTAAAGGAGACGGTGATGATGAGAATGAATTAAATAATGGATTGAAGAAAGTGGAGGGGAACGGTAGAACCCTGAGAAAATCTACGCACACGGTGTTTGTCCACCACAAACGTACACCCATGTCCAAAATTATTGTCGCATGTCTATAAATATGTTGTTGTAGGAATAAAATTTGATAACGAATTCGCCCTGTATTTCTTATAATGTTGATATGTGCATAATCGGCAAAGACATGTATGTGGCAAATTTCATGTCAAAAGAGCAGTAAATAAGAACAATAAAACGAAAATAAAACTTTCTTGTCCATTTGTTTTACTCATTCTAATTTACGTGCTTATAATTCTTTCCCTATAAAATTTTCCACAAGAAGACAGTTATAGATATGCGACAATCATTTTGCACATGAATGTACATTTAATTGTTTCAATGGTTTGTGAAATAATATATTTTCTAGTTATATTAACACCTTCAAAACAATATTTCCTAAAATTTATTGCAGATATCAGAATGGTATTTGGCCAAATGCAATCTACTTTAGCTGACCTTAGTGAAAGAGTATCTTCCGTCGAGAAGAAGGTCGACACACTTCTAAGTAATGGTGTGAGTGTGAAAGCAGAGTCCATAAACGAAGAATCCGAACTTCTTGGCCTTCTGCCTCTGCGATCGTTCAATGATTTTCAAACATTTGAGAGAAAGCTTGAAGAACCTAACTTCGGAAAGAAATATGTAAGTATCCTATCAAACCTGTACAAGTTATGAAGCAGGTTTCAAATCTTTGTTATATCTTTTAATTTACGTCTTTTTGGAACATCTCTCTTTTGACTAAATGTTAGCATCAACTCCATTTTTGCCAATTTAGCCATTATCATGTGCATTAGCTATGGACTATAATTTTGGTCATCTTGCCATTCATACTTGCTAATATAGTCATTTAGGCGGCAATTAAATCTTTTGCAGTCAATTTTTTTTTTTAGAAAATATGAAAAACCTAAAAAAAAGTAGTTTATCTTGGTATTTTTCTAATTCTTTTGTTTACAACAGCACTTACATTGTCACAGTAAATTAGATATCTTTTATCAGTCTCACCTATCCGTCACGGTAAATTGGGATTCGTGGATCTGGTTTCTCCATAGTCACTTTGTTTGATTAGTTTCTAGTGTATTTTTAGTTTGGGTGGAGTTTTTCTTGTTGAGATGCGTGCATGTGCATGTATATATTTTTGTGATAGATCAATAGTGTTATCAAGCCATACCCAGCATTAGAAGTTGAAAATAATTCAAGAGATTTTATTACTTCTAGTCAATGAAGGAACAAATTGTATTGTGAAACTGTTTGATTTGAGGATATCAAAAGATAAATAATATTAGAACATCTTTGTAAACTAGTAGACTTAAAGTACCAAATATTTAGTTTCTTTATTCCTAAATTCTGTTACTTATAAGTTAAGGTAAGTTGAGCCATTTTTAGCTAGTTTTTGTGCGTCATTTAGTTATTTTCTGACACTACTTGTTGGCAGCACTGATTAACCCACTGTTACTTGTTACTTTTGGAAGTGTATGTAATTTCCATATACATACAAACACACACACACACACACACAGACATATATATATATATATATATATATATATATATATATATATATATGGTATTTTTTTCTAATTCAAACGGACAATGGTCCTTTTAAATAACCGCTATTCCGATATAAAGCTGAAAGTTACCAAATAAATCCCATGCAAACAGTTTTTGTTAGTCACGTAGCCCATTTGATACGGCCTTCCGTGAAACTCAGAACCCCACGCCTTTTTTTTCACACTTCACATTACGGTATCTAAAAATTAATCTAGTTTCATTCATGCTTTGTTTTTTTTTCCACTGGTAGAAAAACATAACAATACGGACCCTTATATATATTGTTTTTCTTTTTGATTTCAGCATGCATTAGATCTAAATACTTTCCTTTCTTTCAGGTAAAAGTATTACTGTCAATTGGTGGTAAGGATTTTAAAAGGTTTCGCTCACAATGCAATAAGAAGAACTTTGTGCGACAAACTCGCAATGGAATTCTCCTACTCTGGCAGGAAACCAAGGATCATGAAGCAAAAAAGCACACCTTTGGGTCCAACCAAATGTACAATAAGATCAACAGTAAGTTGATTTGAAAAGTTGTACTGAAATATTTAACTTCATTTATTTATTTATGCTAGTAACCATACAAAATTCCAGTTTGCTAATTATTAAGTCTTACTTCTCTCGTACTGGACGTGTGTTCTCATATTAGTATGTCCCAAGCAATCAGAAGTAATTCTTCATGAATAAAGTATGCTTTGAGTACTTTAGGATTCTTTTACTGTCATGTAGTAAAATATGTAAATGTGTTCACCCTTACTGGGTGAATATAACATCTGTGTAGAATGTATAGGAAATTCAATAACTGATCCAACACTCTATGTTGTAAACAAAGCTTTACTGGCAAAGTACATATTTAAACAAATCTTTGCTTTGAAAAGCATTCAAAAGAATTTGTAAGGTGTACGGAAAATCTAAAACCAAATAAAATTCCAAGGTAGGAATGATTCCAGGGCTAAATAAAGTCAATAGTGTCAACGAATTTAAATTGAAGTACAGTGTAGGAATCACTACTGTGAAGTATAATTTTGCACCAGACTTTTCGTGTATACCTGTAAATTTGATACTGTCTACCACACGAATATAACTTTGTTGGGTTGGCAACACTGTTAGTCTGGTAGTATTACATAGTATGCCAAACTGTCTCCCCTGCCGATATTTTAAAGGTGCAAAATTTCAGAGCTCTTTGTCTAACACTGGAACGCAGATAAAACACTAGAAGAACATAGCTTTCGAAGTTACCATAATTCCAGTATAAAAAGAGAAAAGTTGCAGGCTTTCAAGACGGCGTATAGTCAAACTTTCGTCTTTCTGTCGTCTTCATCTTTCAATTTTTCGTGACAACGAAGGTAGCCAAAACCTAATGTGTTTTTTGTAGTGTTATTTAAGGTGACTTGAAACGTTGACTCAAAACCATATCACCACTAAGGGCACCGGAAGAAAGTCTTGTTACACTTGTATTGAAAAATGTAACTTTTCCATTATATAATATACCAAAAGTGTGGTGGAAGATAACTTTCTATAGTACCCTTACATAAAAATCACAAAATAGGGGCCTAGCTTAGGTGACTTGAAAAATAATATAGGAATTAGTTTCAGCTCTAGGTATCCATGTTTAGAAACCATACCATAATTCCGTAAAGCTATTTAAGAGGGAAATTTATTTCAAATGACAGTTTTTTTTAAAAGGAATAAAAATCTCTACTATTTGCTTGAAATTCTATCTTTCTTTTCAGCTGCTGTTCGTAAGATGTACACCGTCGCAACAGAAGAAACGGTGAAGGAAGTATTGGGTGTTTGGCTGCAGCAGGCGGAGCCTAGACTACTGCGTAGGTAAGTATAGTTTTACCTATTTTCCTTACAATCACGAGAGAGATCGGAAAGTTCTTACCATCACTAAATAAGCTAGGGATCTGCAACTTAGTCCATGGACGCGTTCTTCTCTACATATACGTTTTGTATTCACTACATTTCTCACATCTATAGGTCACTAGATCAATATCATATGCATAGAATTCTGTGGATTTGGAGGAAAAAGAGATTTCCACCGTTTCAATGCCTCTTACTTTCCCGGACCCCAAGATATGAACATCTTATTATAATAATTGTAATCCTTCCCTTTTTCTTCCTTTTAGGATATGTATCATAAAACGCTTTTGTAATAATTTTAAATGAGAAGTTACTTCCATATTTCAAATCTTAAAAGATTTAGAGATATCGACATTTTATTAGAATAATTGTAATCCCCACCGTTTTTTTCTCCTCTCCACATCGTTTCTTTCCCTTTTTACTAGCATGTCAAAAAAGAAAAAAAAGGCCGAAACACGTGGCAAAGTATTTTAAATGAGAAATGGAAATACTGAACTTCAAATCTCTCACCTTAAGGGATTAAATACTTTACTATAATAATTATAATCCCCATCCATTTTGTTTTCCACCCCCCTTTCTTACCTCCGAGGCATATTTCAAAAGCGCTGAAATTCTTATCTACTTATTTTAAATAATATGCAAATACCAAATTTCATGTTTCAAACCTTCATAAATTCAGAGATTTCGACACCTTATAATAATTGTAATCCTCACTCCTTTTCTTTTCTTTCTCACTTTTTTTTCTTTTTCTCCTTTGTACTAAAATATCAAAAACCGCTTAAATATGTCAAATTATTTGAAATGAGACATCCGAATATCAAAGTTCAAGTCTGTAACCTTAAGGAATTCGGAGATATGGTCATATTTTAAAAATACGTCCCACACCTCTTTTCCTCCCCTTCCTGTCGAGTTTGCAAAAATCCTTCCTTAGTGGTATCCTACGTAACAAATCCCATGTACTGTCCATATTTAACTTGTCTATCTTAATCGATTTGGCCTGTGCAAAGATCTGTCGGTCACTCAATCACTTAGGTCTTTGTATTTTATATAGCGAGAAGAGTTCATTTTTACGCACTCATGTATTAGTACACAGTGAAATGAGATGAAATGTTTACCTTGTATGTATTTATTATTTTATTATCCCTTATAATTTAGCAACTTGCCTGTTACTTTCCTCGGAGGATGGAAATTTTAACTAAAATCGAGATTCATTACTGTTTACATTTTTATTTTCTTGTCTTCTGGAAGAAAGTACCTCTGTTAATTTTATTTTTTGATTACTCCTATCTGCTGAATGAAATCTTTTTTTTTAAGAATAACTTTTATTCCTTGATTAATTTTGGTGTTGATTACTTGTTTTCTATACTGCAGGAAATTTCATTTTTTGAAAACTGCGATGTCAGAGTAATAGAGAGATAGGCACTTACTGTTATATTTGCCTTCTAAAAACATTTCCTACTGCTGCATGAAAAACAGAAAGCAACTAACCTATTTTTTTCTTGACTAATTTTAGTGTTATTTTACATCTTTTCTATCTACTGAACGAACTCATCTCATGAGAGAAAAACTACAATACCACCCTCTTTCTTGATTGATTAGAGTTAATTACTTCTTTTCTATACTAAATGAAACCATCTTACATTCTGGAAAACTCTGCAATGCCATTGTAATAGAGAAATATGCAATTGCAGTATCTTCCAGACGATAAGATTATTTCGTTTAGTATAGAAACAAGCAATAAAGTACTATAATTAATTAAGATACAGATGGTATTGTAGTTTTTTTTCCTTCTCAGAAGATACGGTTTCATTCAGGAGATAGAAAAGAAGTAAAATAACATTAAAACTAATCAAGAAACAGATTTTTTTCCTAGAAGATAAAGACTTCAGCAGTTAGAAAATTTTGTTAAAAGACAAAATAATAGTAAATGCACATTTCTCTCTTACAAAGACATTCCCGAGTTTTCGGGAAGATAAGACTTCATTCAGTATGAAAAAGAAGTAATCAACACTAAAATTGAACAAGAAATAAAGGTTAATGTTTTATCCACAAGATAAAGACTTCATTCAGCAGTGGCAGTAATAAAAAAAATAAAAAAAGTAAGAGTAGTTTCTTTCCCCCAAAGACAAAAAGATTTCAATAGGATAGAGCACGCCAAAGTATGCGTATGCGTAAACACTCAACAACAAATTAACAGGAAAATAAATAGGGAGACATAGGTCTTAAAATGCATTCAGAATTTGACTGGATTGAAGTAAATGAAGTGATTTTCCTGCCTTGTGCCATGTACACTGAGAAATGTTTCTGTTTTCAAAGATGGGATATAAAGAACTAGGTCGATAGGTCGCAGGAGTATTTATTACTTCTCTATAATGAATTGTGAAATGACGCTAATGACTCCGACACGACGTTCCATGAATATGGGTCAAATAAACTTAGTGTTACATTTACGGTAATGAGTCATCCCTTCTTCATTTGATATGTATGATGAAGGCAATATGCATGTCTTCCTATCAGTGATTCTTGTGTTTTGAAAGAATGAAACGTTGCAAAGAGGTATTCCTCCGCTGTAAGGCTCAGGATTAAAATACGTTTGTTTTACTGTCACAAATAATTCCAGTGAATTGTTGTTTAACACCTCTTTACGTGTTAGTCACAAGTAACTTTTTTATTTTTTATTTTTAAAGAGAAATATTTCATTGAACCTCTAAGGTATGTTCCAAACTCGTTGCAAAATGGTACGAAGTTGTCCGTGTACACGGTGCCTACTTTAGTAAATTCTACACTTTTCCTGTGAATTGCGAACTACGCTTTCCCATGCGTTCTGTTGTACGTGACGCAGGATAACGCCTTGTAGGTCATCATCTGCCATTTATGTTGCTCCGTGAAGAATACAAGGTATATAGGCTCACACACTTATGACCTATCTTTCCTGTGAATCGTGAGATCAGATTGCATTTCATACAAGGCATGGAGAGAAAATTACAGAAATAAGTAAATATTTGTTCTTCCATCTCTCAGTGATTTCTTATATCAGTGATTACTTCGTTTGTTTTTCGTAACGCCGTGCTTATACAACAGTACCGAGTGAGTCAATATGACATTTTCTGGATTTATCTCAATTGATGCTCTCACAGAACAATGCACATGTTCAGCTAGGAAATTTAAAAAAAAAAACTTTACTGAAAATTTACTGGCACTAGAACATTGAAATAGGTAAAGTGAATAAATACCATGCAGTGGTACCAGTGATGAAACGAGTAACATACTTCGTGACTCGTGATCCCGAAGTAGTCAGATCCCTGACCCTGTATGACCCAGACAGATTCGTGCGATCCCGAGACGACTTAATATCAGACTGTGGGAGAGTATGTTGTAATTGTAACAAACGCGATTCTTTCCTTTCAAGTGTTTCTTATGAGTGATCGTCAAAATTTAATCAAATAAGGCTGTAAAACGTAAAATGTAGAATATAAGTGATGCCGCTAAACCGAAAGAGTGTTTGGGTAATGTTTGTGTATAGTAGTGTTTAAAATTACTTTATTAATTTTCAGTATGGGAAGATGAATTATATTGTATTTGACATAGTCAAGACACTTTGAATAAGAAGTGTCACACTACAAATCTAACATCTGAATAGGTGAGCTCGATTAGGGAATATTAATTCACTATAAAAAATTCTACCGTAATGCTATAGAGATCATATTTGGAGTGCTTCCAAGCCATGGATCACCAGATCTGAGAAACGAGTGCCAGACTCTGTTGCCTTGTGTAGCACTTACTTCAAAGAATAATAATGTATTTTAATGAGAGCGTATTTATAAGGTAAACAATATGAATGTTTTCTTTTAACTGTGCAATCAATTACATGTTTTTCAGTACGTATTTATGATCGTTATTTTGCAGAGAACGAAGAAATTCAAAACCTGTAGTGGAAGGTCACACCGTTGAAGTTGAGGAACCCAATTAAGGAAATAAGTTAGAAATAATACAAAATATGTAAATAAGTTCAATAAATAACATTGTAATACAAGCTGATTGTTTTCATGGAACCTTATATCAGTTATTGCGTAGAATGTAGGGATAATTTATTTCAATTATGTAGCAGCAGGATGCGAAATCATAACAGTTATGATCGGGGAGAGATAGGAGTAAATAAATAAGTAAAAAAAATTGCACTGGAAAGTTTTGAAATGAAGATTTCATATATTGAACATCCAAAATTATTGATATATGTAAGGTTAGGGATAATGCTTATCCACTAGGTTGTCCACTAACTGCACAGATTTACTGTAAATAGTTTGTATACTTCTGACAGTGTCGATGTCACCTTATCTCTCCAGTAAATTATTGAGGATGAATTTTCTTCCAAAATTTTGAAGTATGGGAATGGCCATCCTCAGTATTTCGCATCCTGTGTAGCAGTAGTTCTAGGATTTAATTTATATTTCTTTCTTTCCTGAAATCTGATAATTTAAAAGTTTGCTTAGCCCTTGACGTTTGTCTAGTGGTGTACGTCTTTGGTGCGCCTAGAGTCGTGGTCGATTCCCAGTGGAAGACCTTACAAACACTGAACGCATTACTGTTCGGATTCTACAGGTCAGTGTCTCATGTAAAACTTCGTGCTGAAACGGGACGCTCAGCTTCAACATCAAACTGTGGTTAATGGTAAACTAATTGGATGCTGATCTGCCAGGTCGCATAGTATATTCACCAAGGAACTCAGGAAAAGTGTTGCTTTCTATGTTGAGATAAGATACTAATCTCAATAGACTGGAGTATGGGGTATATATTCAACACCAATGTTGTGTGAGACATGGATTTATAATTTAACATGATATTTCAATAATGTTACTCAACAGAAATAAACCTGAACCTCGTGTTGCAAAGACGCATAATGGACGAAGGAAAGAAGCATAATACAGATTGTGAAAGTATACATTATTTTGCTTTCATTTTGACCGAACACAACTATTCTTTTTCAGAACATTGCTTATGTAGGTTTAACAGTTCTTTCGTCGTCAGCTTTACGTTTATTTTTGCAGGATTATTGTCTATATGAGGTTGATTTTATTTTGTATAAGGTTTGATGTGAGGCCCAGTAGTGTCAACCTTGATACAGATTTGTTTCTGCACGTGAGAAAATGATTCATCTGGTTGGCGTCATGTATAATGTTTGATGTGAAGGTTAGTATAATGTTCAGTGTGTAAGTTACATAAATGATGGTGTGTGTTCTTTTGCCATCTGAGGGTGTTTGGATATTGCCACCACTTTATTGGCATTCTTTTAAAAACATTGCAGAAACCATAGCTTACTACTATGTTTACTATTAATAGTAAGTATGGTATGGTTTCACCTATATATATTTAAAATAATGCCAATAAAGTGATGGCAATATCTAAACACCTCAGATGGCAAAAGAATACACACCATCATTTATGTAACTTACACATTGAACATTATACTAACCTTCACATCAAACATTATACATGTCGCCAAGCAGATGAATGATTTTCTCACGTGCAGAAATAAATTTGTATCAAGCTTTACTGAGAAGCTTGCAATAAACGAGACATATTAAGCATGTGCTAAACTTGAACTGGACAGCTTGAAATAAGCTTGAGGTGACAATCCTGTAGCAAGCATTATGTACCAAGTTTGAGATAAACTTGAGGTAACAAGCCTGTAGCAAGCATTATGTATCAAGTTTGAGATAAACTTGAGGTAACAAGCCTGTAGCAAGCATTATGTACCAAGTTTGAGATAAACTTGAGGTAACAAGCCTGTAGCAAGCATTATGTACCAAGTTTGAAATAAACTTGAGGTAACAAGCCTGTAGCAAGCATTATGTACCAAGTTTGAGATAAACTTGAGGTAACAAGCCTGTAGCAAGCATTATGTATCAAGTTTGAAATAGACTTGAGGTAACAAGCCTGGAGCAAGCATTACGTATCAAGTTTGAAATAAACTTGAGGTAACAAGCCTGTAGCATGCTTTATGTAACAAGTTTGCAATAAGCTTGAGCTGACAAGCTTGAAACAATCTTACAGTATAAGCCTACAATATGCTTGTCGCCTGTCAACTTCGTCGCTTGAATCAGCCTTGATATACGCTTACAGACTTGTCGTAACAAGCTTGGGACAAGCTTATATCCTTGTCACGACAAGCTTATATCATGCTTGTGGCAAGCTGTTTCTGCTATCTGGGTCCATTCTTACTTGAAAAATGTGACGAAATAAAAATGTTATTATGCTTTTCAGTTCATCATCAAGAGCAGCGAGCAACTTTTTTTAGGACTTATTTAAGAGGTAGGGGGAGAATTATGATCTGTTCTCAGGAGGAAGTTTCTGATACAGCAAGACCATTTAGTAGGCCTAATAATTCTTGGCACTAAATTGACAGAATGGTTGGGATATAGAATCATATAGGAGCATAGAAGTTTAGTAGGCATCCTACCAAACGTTTCACTTCCTCTGATACAGATTCGTCTGAAAAGTGCAATCGAAGTAGTCGGTTAGTTTAGCTAGCCATGCTCCATGGCTTAAGGCACCTGGTCGTGCAGTTTTAAAGTATTGCAGATGAGTAGAATTTGGACTTTGCACCCCTTGATGAATTAATTCACATAGCCTCAGTAAATACAGCTGATCAGAACTTAGCTCTTTAGTTAATGGCTCAGCAGCATCAATTACAGAGCCTGAAATAGATGGAAGCTTAGTAATTGGGCTTGATATCAGGATCAATTAACAGCAATTAGGTAACATGTACTTCATGTGCTGCTGGATCACTTGTTGTCCCAAGAGCACATTTTTTTCTCCCAAAATATGCAAGTCATTCGGTCCATGTTGAATGCAATATCAAAGATTATCCGCTGTTTGCACTAAGGTTTTTAGTCATTGTTCTCGACATGGTGCAATACTACATCACTTTTGAATGGGAGTTTGTGCTACTAGTTGCTTTAGCATGTAAGAATTTGAGAATATTTACAACTCACTCTACATTGTGGTAGTAATTGAAAACACAACAGAAGCAAGCTAACGTTGGGGTCTAAAAATGAATCTGGAATGAATTATTTTCAGCACATTTTTGTTTGTAACTGGATAGAGATTCGGATTGATGTCTGAAATCTGTATCACTGCACTACTGCATGCAGCAGTTCAGAATGCGTATGCAATATCTAATCTATGTCTAGCTGTAATTGACGTAAAACCCATCTGTTCAATGTAAAGTTGCCCCCTAGATAGTTCTTAAAAGCGCAATTCTTTAGTTTCCCATTATCGGGACGCCACGGAACACCAATTTCACCATGTTTGGTACCCCACCAAAATTGTACCCAAACTCAACCCACCGTATTTATACATACCGACTGAGTCAAAAGTCCCTTCCCAAAGGCCAACTCAGTAACTATTGAAGATATGAAAAAAAATTATAAGAGAGCATTTTGATTGCCAAATGTGGATTGTAAATCTAAAATGGTAGAATTTTCGTAATTGTACCAACAGTTTAAGCTCGAAACTGGTATAGCACCAAATAACAAAAAAAAAAAAAAAAATGTAACGTAGCCACGTCAGTGGAGGACAAGATGGAATGAAATAATCAGGAGCGTGAAATACCCTGGGCCAAGGAGAATAGAAAAGGCAGCAAATTAAAGAACAAAGGAGTAGACCCATTTAAATGGCCCACAAAAGTGGCATTAGCACCACAAGGGGAAGAGCTAGAAGAGAGGTGGCATACGACAAATACAAACAAATGAAAATAAGTCGTGTCTTCTTCTGATAGGTTTAGTGTACATGTTAGTGATAATAAATGTACATACCTCACGCACACATGGCACTTGCTTCCAGACGCAACCGAGTCACTATGCCAATAGGTGCTCAAATTGGTGTCCCTTCTGATGGTGGCACAAACAGAAACGGCGTCTCACACTACCACGCATACGCCGGAGTGTTTGGGGTATTATTACTCTACACACGTTCCGAACATTCTCCTGCTGCTGTTCCACGGTTTTGGGTCTATTCGATACACAACGGACTTCAGGTACCCCTACAATTAAATGTTTAATGGCGTGTGGTCAGGTTATCTGGGCGGCGATTCCACGAACCCCTTCGACCAATCCATATGTCAGGAAGCACCTCTTTGAGCCATTGTCGCACTGTGGGACCGCAATTTAGCGATGCTCTATATTGCTGGAAAAAATAAACACGCCGCGATACCAAAGGTATTTCATCCAGATACGGCGGTGATGTGGTGTGCAGATAATGTACCGGTCTGCTCTTAAGATATCAGGCGAAACCACGGGCCCTAATACAACGTTGCGATGATTTCCACACCACACATTCACTCGCGGATAGCCTTGATTGTGTGCTTTAACAACTATGTGGGGGTTCTCGTGATACCAATACACAGCGTTGTGTCTGTTGACTCTGCCCTTGAGGTGGAAAGTAGAATGTCTCTAGCGTAGGATGTGTTCGTTATCCGGTGAAATCACTCACAGAATTCTGTTGATCTCTGTATGTCATCCTCATGTAATGCTTGTATCAAATGCATCTTGTAAGGATGATACCATTCACGTGATAAAACTCTAGAGACCGACTTCTGAGATATGGACGCCTCTTGTACAATCTTCTGTGTTGGTCTTTCAGCAATACAGCCACCTTTGCAAGCACATGAATAGTCATGTCGCAGGATGTTGCAGTTCGTGGCCGTCCACTACGAGGCCTGTCAGCCGCGCTACCTGTGGCTTTAAAGCGTGCTATGAGTATTGAAATGAGTTGGTGGTACGGTGCTATCTCATTTGGATTACGCCTGTGATAGTCTGCTGCTGCTTCCCGTTGACTCATTCCAGCTGAATGAAGGAGCATCATTTCAGCTTTTTGTTGCATTGAATAAATCTTATGTCTTCAAAACACACGTGTCACAGGTGAAATCGACAACACAAATCTACTCTCAATTCATCCAGACACCCGACAAACAAAAACCGCGTGCCACTGGTGGGTCCGATTGCTATGTACTAACTCCACCATTGAACTCTGGTGATAACGATCAAATTCACTCAGACAAACGATCTGTGTATGTAGAAGTTGCGACCTTGCCACTTTGTATCACAAACCACCAGCTAATTGGATTTGCTGGATCGTTGTTTCTTCTTGAGTAAACAACACCGATATACTTCTCTGACAGAGCTTAGTGCATAAAGTTAATAGCAGCAAAGCCTAAACCACTGGCAAGTACCGAATCGCAATTTGCATAATCATACTCTTACTATTACTACTACTACTACTACTACTACTATACTACTATTACTGCTGCTACTACTACTACTACTACTACTACTACTACTATACTACTACTACTACTACTACTACTACTACTACTAATAATAATAATAATAATAATAATAATAATAATAAAATAATAATAACCATATAGAAAAGAAATATACACAAGCAAACACCAGTGATAGACAATTACATGGACGTAAGAAATGACACGATCCAGTCATACCGACTGCGGTTTATCCATGGTTTTCTGGAGTTCCACCAGCCGAATACCGGGATGCTTCCATCTCTATACTGACCAGGACTGCAGTCTTTCCCACTACTCATCTCACCTAACAGGGCCGCTGTGACCCCGGTATTTGCGAAACGAACCATTCCCTTAGCAGTTTCCTTCCACAGATACCTAAATCCCGGAACCGGCCATAGAAACACCCCACTTCAGTTGGGTTATTGGCTTCACCACGCTTACCTTTCACAGTAAACCTGTGAGAAAACGACACGACATATTTTTATTTGTTTGTCTACCTTGTATACCTCCTCTCTCCTACCCCTACCACTTGTGGTGCTGACGCCACTGTCGTGGGCCCTGCAAAAAGGATTGCTTCTTTCTTCTTTAATTTGCTCCCTTTTCTATTCTCCTTGGCCCAGGGTATTTCACGCTTCAGATTATTTCATTCCATCTTGTTCTCCACTGACGTGGCAATGTTGCATTTTTTCTTTATTATTGGGTGTCATACCAGTTTCGAGCTTCAGTAGTTTGTTCGATTAAGAAAATTCCACCGTTTTAGATTGGCAATGCACACTTGGTAATCATAATGCTCTCTTATTATTTTTTTCTTATCTTCAATAGTTAGTGAGTTGGCCTATGGCAAGGGACTTTTGACTCGCTCGGTATATATATATATATATATATATATATATATATATGTGTGTGTGTGTGTGTGTGTGTGTGTGTGTGTGGTGTTCATAACCTCTTACGTCTAACTTTTACTGGTGACAAAGGGGTCCAAAATGCGTATTTTGGGATAGGAAACAGAAGAACGGAAACTTCTATTTTCAGGGTCACGCCATCTTGAAATTGCAGCAACCTGTGGAAAGAGAATAGTATAACACGAAATAACTACATATTGAAAAAAATTAGGCATGCCCAACTGAAAGTGGAACTGAGGTTGGAACGCTGTTATTTCCAGCGGTATAACTTTGTAATTTTTTTTTCGGCGGAAGTTGTAAGTGGAACTGACATTAAAATTTGCAGATCTGGCATGTTGTCAAAAAGGGTTATTCTGTTGCAAGATAAAGATCGCGTGCAAAGATCTCCTGCAACACTACAGACTGGAAGTTCTCCAGCGCCCACCTTGCAGCCCTGACCTGTCACCCTGCGACTTTCATGTGTTGTGGCCACTAAAAGAGCATTGAAGGGACGCCTTCCATGGACAATGATGAGTTTAAATAGTTGAAGAATGGTTCAGCACGCAACCCACGACTTTCTTCGCTGACGGTATCTATTGTCTCGTGGACCAATGGAACATCTGTCTCTACCACCCAGGTGATTATGCATAGAGAGTATTGTTCGAAGATCTTCTCCCCTATGTAACAGCATATGCATTAAAACTGAGCAAACCATTGCTTAAATGCATCACTAACTCTTTCACTTGGGCATGCTTATACATTATGCCATCTGTATTCGGAAAGCCGAAACATGACTAATTGAAAATCCAAACTGTTTGTTTGTCGAGTTATGTAATAATTAAATACATATGTGTACAATAGATGGCAGTTAAAATAAGTCGAAGTACTCATAAATGTGAGGGATAGAAGTAGAAGGACAAACGAACATAGAGAATGTAGCGAAATATACGAAAAGTGTAACGCTATTGTATTGCTACCCAAAGAAAACAGTCGTATTATTTGCCCATCCATATCACATTTCCACAAGCCCAATGCAATGGTCCACGTCATGTTTTAAAAAATCAAAAGAAAAACGCGAATACTTAACCAAGAATTCTAGCCTCTCTTGTATTTGTTACTGTGTCAGTGAGGACCAAATATTGCGAAACGTAGTTGCGAACATAACACAATTCCGACACTTAGCGGATGTAACGCACATTATACAAGGAGTAGAACCAGATCTCACCGATGAGGAAATCTATGAAGAATTACATCAGAAAGGGTTTCCTGTAAAGCGATGTATCCGGATAAAGAACAATAACAGTGCAACATATCTTGTAAGAGTTCTCACGGATCAACCGCAGCAGATAGACCAACTTACATTTATCGACTACTTACATTTGTCCACTGGAGCTTACATTTATCGACGACGTTATAAAGTCGAACCCTCTTGCACACCTCCTCCTCTCCCGTTACGATGCGAGCGATGTCAACTGTATAATGCAAATCCCACACCCAAGTGTACTAATGATATTAGATGTGACTATTGTTCACTACAACATGCTACGAAGGATTACTCCAATCAATAGGAACCACCACAGTATAGTACGTATCCTGAAAAACATCCAACATATAGTTACAGATGTAAAGCTAAGCCATAACCTGAACCTTCCAAACCAGAACGTATAAGGTCTGCTGACCTTCGCATTCCACCTGCTAATTTTTTACAGTGTTGAGGATCTGCTGCGCTTCCTAACGATTAGTCTGAAGGTCATCGGTTTCTTCGCACTCATATTCGAAACCAAATCATACAAGCAATTAAAATCCTGTTTAATCTTCAGCTCCACGCGACCTATTCAGGACCAATAGTTCATTTTCAAATCAAACCTATGGAAGTGTACGTTTAATACGGCAGCTTTTATTTGCATTTTTGTTTTATTTTCGTAATGGCTTATAGCTTTTTGTTTATTAACATCCGTTCACTATTGACACATCACGTACTCTTCACGCCGTTATTACAGGAAGAATACAACTCAGCCTTTGCGCCTAATGAAACTTATCTGGCTCCTTACGTACAGTGTTACATACTAAAATATAACTTACTACAACATGATGCTCCGTTCGGACGACTTCTAAATGGCGGTTCAGCTATCGCTATAAGTACTTGTCTACCATATCGCAGTGTTACCACGCCTTAAACTTTCAATCTGCCTGATTACAATATAACTACTAACTACTTTCGTGGTCGCATAGTCACATTTGCCACAATCTATGTTCTTCCAGGAAAGATTCTCTATAATGATTTCTTTCGTTTCGTTGATACACAATCTTGGCATTATATTATCATGGCAGACTTGAATTACCATAGTAGAACACAGCGTGACAAACAGTAATTTCTTGATTTTATACAAACCCCCACTACAGAAGGATTTCACATCTTACCACAACCTATGAGACCAGCTGGCAACTCAACGCCTTACTTAGTAATAACCTTGTATTCTCTATCTCTTCTTATTAACATTAGTGTGCTAGATTCAACCGGCAGCGATCATGTTCCTATCAAACTAGCACTTCAATGTACATTGAAGTCGTCAAATCCCTTACCAGCTTGGAACATTTAACTGTATCATAAGGCTAATTGGGATCAGTCCCGATCCGCAATAGATGAACCCATTAGCACACTCTCCATGCCTACCTCACAACATAGCCTTGATCAAGTTATCACTGACCTATCTGCAACAGTTCAAGGCGCAGCGGAAATTTCCATTCGTTCTACTCATATACAATCGCATAAATCAATCTTTTCACCAAGATATCTTGCACTAATTTCTGCTTCACGTCGAGCTTATCGTGAATACGGAACCAGCGGCAACTTGGAGACACTACGCTTACACCGCCAATATCTCCGAAAACACACAACTAGATTCTAGCATGCAAGAAAAGAGAATAGGTCTAACGTGTAATACTCTTACTACAGAAACTCATCCCAGCAAATATTGACTTAAATTCAACAAAGTTACTGACCAAACGTCTCGTACACCCTATCCTCTTATTTACAACCAACAAGCTCTTAATACTGACATCTACAAGACGAATCTTTCTGATACATTTTCCAAAAGGTCTTCACTACTCTTTGTGGACGGCAGACACCCCACCTCCTTTAAACTTCGATCAACCGTCACGCCGACCCGACCGCTCCCCATCTATAGCAATATGACCATGATATGATATCAGGGCTATTTTAGGAACCAAACGCCCGTCCGACTGGGGTATTATGCCCGCCTACAAAACACCAAACTAAATAAGGCGGAAACACGTAGCATTTGAAAATCACGTTTATACAGGTGTTCTCACACTACAAGAAATTATATTACGGAACAAGTTACGAAAAAGTTATCTTATAAACCACAAAGCTATAGATATGCTTCCTGAACTTTGAAAATACAGAATAGAAAAAAAATATATCAATTGAAATTCTGTATGGAAATGCTTGATTAGCTTCATTCTAATTGTAAAATATAAGTGCCTTGACATAAGTAAAATATAAGGTTTGCACAATACAGTATTAATAACATAAAACAGTGTTACGGGAACATTACGCCAACTCCAAATGAGAAATAGGCCTATGATAATTATAATATGTGACACTCATTGAAGGAAAGGAATTGAATTTACAGTTTCACTATTTCTATTTTGCTGGGAAAGTCAGTGGCATTTAGGACACACATTTGCAAACAGTGTGCATACATCATGGAACGACATTTGACAACGAATACACTTGATCCACCCACATGTGGGAATATGTCCAGTACGTTTATCATAATGTCCACCACATATTTCTCAATAATTATCTTGATTTGTATCAGAAAAGTCTGTATGATTGCACTGAATTTCGCAGGATGCACTTAAACTTTTTCCGGATAATATAGCAGCATGAAAAGGTTGTTTTCACTTTTTGGGTTTATTTCAATCACCTACGTTCCTCTTCCTGTTACGAAGAAGGGAAGTTGCTGTACTAGATTTTGTTCATCTCTTCCGAGGGCGAAATTGATGTCCAGTCAGGACCGTAGCTCATAAACTTCCCTTGGATGTAGAGCTGGTACCACTGATGCCGGAGTAATGTCTTCGAACATAACCCTATCGTTTCTATTGCTACGTTCAGCACCACTTGCTTGTGGAGATTCTAGGTTTACTACGGCATCAAAGAAGTATATGGCACATTTTTTGTTGAGGGAGAGGGTAGGCGTGAACTTGACAAGTTAGTGAAACTGAAAAAAATATAATTCGTCAAGGAAGAGGATAGGCCTGATCCGGACAATTTGGATCTAGGGCTACTGTAATTAAAGCGCCTCTTTTCACGACCTACGTTTTCGTTTCCTGAAAGAAGAGTGTCTTCATATTCAAGTGTGCAGGCGGGACATAGAGCCAGGTTTCTCCGTGTACACCAAGCATTCCCTTCCTACACTCCCTGGACTTTGGTTTCTCCTTTTTACCAGCGTATGTGTGCAAATAGTTTTTTCTCTCTCTCTCTCTCTCTCTCTATATATATATATATATATATATATATATATATATATATATATATATATATATATATATATATATATATATATATATATATATATATCGGGTGTTGATAAATAAGTATTACAACTCTTGGGAGGTGACTCCTGCCACTGACACAAGAAAAAAAGTTCTCTTGAACTTTCGCCTATCGGACATAGTTTCGGATCTACAAGGTGCCCAAAGCGTGGGAAAATGACTTTCGGACGCCAATAGTTCGGAAACTATCCAACGTAAAGAGGGCGGATAAAAAATTCACTGAAGAAGTCATACCTGCTGTATTGAATTTTGCATGTTTCAGAATCCTACCATGCACGCGAAAGGGATTCCCTAAAGGAATGTAGGGAGTCCCGGATAATCTGCCAAATGAAAATTGGTCTAAATGGATATGAATTGATAGGGTTTTTACCAGGTACCAATAATTCGTTTGTATTAAGTCGATATCTGGAACAAATACAAAATGGCGGACACCTTCATGCCCGTTGTGTGGTTGCATAATCGCCAGGTACGCATGCTGGCCAACACTAACGTTCTGAGTATTAAGTGTAGCGAATTTGTAATTAAATGCTCTAGAAAGACCTCTGGAGTGTTGGTAGGAAACAATAGATGAAGCAGGGTGATTCACAAGTGTGGAAACAATTAACGAAAAATGCCCAGAAATATACTCATACTCAATGAACGTGAGTTCAAAGCGTCGGAAACTTAAGGAATAGCATCAAGAACATGAAAGCCATTGCCAATTCTCCAATAATATTTCATGAATCTGGTGCAATATGATGTATATGGTTGCATACCAATAAGGATGCAACAATTGAAGCCAAGTTGAAGTTGTGCAAGGAGACTGACTAAGAAACAGGGTAAACTAAATGAATGTCAGTAGTGGGATCGCATGATCGATATTGAAATGTGGCCAATGTGTGTGGTGATATTGATATGTAGCTAATGGACAAATGCCAACATGTCCTATTACTGCTGGGACACCGTCCTACGTGCGAAAACTAGGAAAATAACGTTGTACATTCTGCTATTACATCTTGTGCATTTTTTTGGTAGAACGTAATTACAACACGATTTTATCAATGTCCTTCTTTGTTTGGGACATTGTCCCACAGTCGACACATATCAAAATATATCTCTTAATCCATAGTTCAAATTCTGATAGTGCGTGAAAATGAACAAGTATCATGTCCCACGTCTCCTGGGACATGACGTACTCGAAATATAGAAAAATACCTCCAGAAATTCGCACACAGTGCACATGCCAAGAGAAAGACGAAAATGAACCAACTTGGCACATGTAACACTACTGCTGGAACACCATACTATAGGAAAATAAAACGACATGAGAAATAGGAAGAAATGTCTTAAAGCTCTGATTGTTTACAACTATGCAGTAGATGTAACAAAATGAAACACACAAGCATGTAGGGAGGCTCTACAAGAGCGCTTGCCAAACAAAGTGAGTACTCCTAAAAGAAATGAATACAGCGAAAGTGACGCTCCCACGAAGCCTCAGGGCTAGAGCGCTTGCTTTCGCTCGCGTGGTCGCAGTTTCCAATCCTACTGGGAGCCCAAGGCCTCAGATTCAAGACCTGAGTACTTATTTTCCTATTTTTCGCACGTGGACGGTGTCCCAGCAGTAGTGGGACATGTTGACATTTGTCCATTAGCTACATGTCGATATCAACACACATATTGGCCACATTTCAATATCGATCATGCGATCCCACTACTGACATTCATTTAGTTTACCCAGTTTCTTAGTTAGTCACCTTGCACAATTTCAACTTGGCCTCTGTTGTTGCATCCTTATCGATATGCAACCGTGCACATCATATTGCATCGGTTCGAGGGAATATTATTGGTGAATTGGCAATGGCCTTCATGTTCTTGTCGCTAATCCTTCCATTTCCGATGCTTTGAACTCAAGTTTACTGAGTATGAGTGTATTTCTGGGCATTTTTCGTTAATTGTTTCCACACATGTGAATCACCCTGCTTCATCTGTTGTTTTCTACCGACACTCCAGAGGTCTTTCTAGAGCATTTAATTACAAATTCGCTACACTTAATACTCAGAACGTCAGTGTTGGCCAGCATCCGTACCTGGCGATTATGCAACCACACAACGGGCATGAAGGTGTCCGCCATTTTGTATTTGTTCCAGATATCGACTTAATACAAACGAATTATTGTTACCTGGTAGAAACCCTATCAATTCATATCCATTTAGACCAATTTTCATTTGGCTGATTATCCGGGACTCCCTACGTTCCTTTGGGGAATCCCTTGCGCGTGCATGGTAGGATTCTGAAACATGCAAAATTCAATACAGCAGGTATGACTTCTTCAGTGAATTTTTTATCCGCCCTCTTTACGTTGGATAGTTTCCGAACTATTGGCGTCCGAAAGTCATTTTCCCACGCTTTGGGCACCTTGTAGATCCGAAACTATGTCCGATAGGCGAAAGTTCAAGAGAACTTTTTTTCTTGTGTCAGTGGCAGGAGTCACCTCCCAAGAGTTGTAACACTTATTTGGCAATACCCGATATATATAAATCAGAGGGGGGTATATAAAATCAGAGGGGGGTTTTAGTATTCCCCTGTATATCGTCCTTTTATCTTTCCCATTATCTCTTCTGGTTTTCTTTATATTATTATTATTATTATTATTATTATTATTATTATTATTATTATTATTTGTTAACTCGTTTGGTTTATGCTGATGTGGTCACGCGCGTGATTGTTTCACTATAAAGGTGGTTATTGTTATATTCTTCCGTTATTTTGTTATTGTACTTTCCGTTTTCTTTGTCATGTTTCGTCTATGGTGTCTCGGTATTTTACTGTTGTTATTGTTGTTTCACTTGCTTTTAGTTCTTGTTTCTTTCATTTTTGGTCCGATCTTTTGGCCTGCATTAAGCCTTTGATTTTCGATCTCTCTTATGTGGTTTTTGATTGGGATGTTTGACTATCTTGGTTTTGATTTTTTCTCATGGATTCTAGTATTAATTATTTATTCATTTTGTGTTTTCGATTTTTTTTGTTGGATACGTTTCTGTTTATCTCTCGTCTGGTATGTTTCCTTTATTTACGTTTCCTATTGTTTTCCTTCTTTATCCTTTGTTCTTTTCTCCGTTTTTTCTTTTAACCGTTTTTTCTCTGTTTCTCTGTTTCAGTTCTCTCCCATTGTTTTTTGTTTGCTCATGGGCTGCTTGTAGTGTATTTTTGTCTCCAGGAGACAGAATTGTCTTTTCTCTTGCTACATCTTGGTAGTTTGTTCGGGTTTCCTTTGTTTCCATGGTGAGTCCCCATACGCCTATGCTTTTTGGTAGCTTTTGTTTTATAGGTTTCAACTCTTTGTTTTGTGCTAGTAATTATTCTTATGATGGGATTCAATTCTGTTATCGTATAAAGGTTTCTTAGGGTCCGTTTCTGTCTGAGTTAGCTCCATATGAACGTAGCCGTTCGCTTGTGCAATCGATACCGGTCCCCCTGTGACTGTGTGTTTGCCCCGAAGAAATGTTTTGTCACCAACTCTAATGTAATAATTATACATCAGACTTTCCAGCAATCTCCTTTCTAGTGATGAGTCTGGTGGTTACAGAATTTCTCCCACGCATTCTCTTTTAAAACCAAACATGTCTCGAGGTGTGATGGTCTGGTGCGAGTTGTATGCTTCTTTTGCGTTTCATGCTTGGTTGTTTTTCTTTATGTCTATGGTATATAGCAGGTATTTGGGATTTATTATTCTGAGCTGTTTCATTTTTGAGTAAGGTTTGTTGTGTCTCTTAGTGCTATTTGGTAGATTTTTCTTCAGTTTCCCTGTGAGATTTTCAGGTACCTTTTCAGGACCATCGGGCTTATTTCGTGTGTTGTGAAGTGGAAAGTCTTTTCCTAGTATTTTCAGTTTGTTGGAAGTTGGAATTTTGCTTGAGAGGTTGTGTATTGGTGATTCTATTCATTTTCTGTTTGTTTCTCGTTCTGATTCTTTTCTCCTTCTCTTGTTTTTCGTTTTGTCGTTCTTTTCGATGGGTGTGTTGGTGGTGATTTTCCAGTTTTGCTAGGGCTGGGTATGTAAAATTTAACTCTGTTTTGAGGTTTTGGTGGTCCTAAGAAAGACCCTTGTTCTTTTGATGTGGTTTTCTTTTGTTCTATTTTTTGGAAGTCCTTCAGGAACTCCTGAGGTCTTCAATCGATTCTCTTCTTGGTCTCCTTTCTGGAGCGTTTTTGTTTCCCTCTTTGTGTGATTTGGTTCCTTTTCTGTTCTCGTTCGTTTCCGTTGTTGTGTTTGAAATTGTTCTTTCTCTGAAGTCCAGAGCTACTTCTTTTCGTCTGGACTGCCTCTTTTTGTAATCTGTGGGCTAAAGCGGGATTTGCGTTTCTCTAGGGCAAATTCCCTCTTTATCCAGTGTTAGTTCTAGTTGTTTATGGTGTTCAATGACTACCCGTGTTAATTTCAATTTCAGTTCTTTTTAGTATATTTTGTATGTTTGTTTTCCAATTGGTTGGTACTTTGGCGTATTCAAACAAGTTCATATGCCGTTTTTGAAGCCATGATAGGGGTTTGCCAAGTTGGACCCCTAGTTTTGGTTTGGCTTCGTAGTGTTATGCAAGGTGTCATAGTAGACTAGCTTGCGTAGTGTTTTAAAGCTCTCTTTCTTTCCCCCGCTTAGCCTTTAGTTGGGCCAAGGGCTTCCGGGTTGCTTGCTGGTTTTTGAAGTATTGCTCCTTTACTCTTCTTTTCTTTTTGCCTGGCCTTGGTTCACTTCCTCATGTCTTTGGCTTCTCCATTGTATTACAGGGTATTCTTTGTTTCAGGTTTCCTGAAGTTATACAGTCCTGGAGGTTTCGTACTAAAAAGTACTTTCTTACAGAGGTCTTTACGAGGTTTAGGAGTCTGTGTGCCGAGATTGTGCTTTTGTACTGACAAGTACAGTTTTTAATTTTAATTTCTGGTCTTTATTTCCGCCTGTTGTTAATTGGCCCAGGATAGTATGGCTCCAACTATTTTGACAACTCGTCTCGTCAGCAGTTGTTTCTAGGTTGGTGTTCTAGTTGCAGTCAGCTTCCAAAGTGGCAGGTTAGTGTATTTCCCTTTGTTTCTGTGGGCGTGGCCTGGCTGGCTGATCACTTGTCTCCAGTGGGTTTGCAAGCGTTCTTTTGTTACGTTGGCTGCGTAGTTCTGTTTCTCTTTCTCCGTAGTCTGAGTTATTTTTGTTTGGAATGTTCTTTTTATGTTAAAATACTCTGGAATGATACCAGAATTCAAAGGAAATATTACACAGGCACGGATTCTAGCCGATCCGTTTTCAACTGTCGCTGCTTGGTTCAGAATGAAATATAACTACTTTTTATGTTAAGGGAAATAATATACTACATTATATTTACTGAACTTCAGTGTAATTACAATACTTTCAGTGTAATTACAATACTACTGTACAATACAACCCCTCAAATCCGAACTAATTGGGGCTGAAGCCTGTTCGGATTTCGGGGCGTTCGGATTACCCGGGAAATAATATTACGTACTTATTTCGTCACTGAATTGGCGGCAAAACAACGACTGAGGTTAGACAGTGTGGCCCAGTGGTCGAAAGGGCAGTGACCTTGACTGGCGGGTCTACACTCATGTCCAAAATGATTGTCGCATATCTATAATTGTCTTCTTGTAAGAATATAATTAGATAATGATTTTGAATAAGCATTAAGTCTCAAAATGTTAAAACCTTAAAAAAACTAAATTTGTGTGATTAAATCTATTTTTTTCATTTTCCAGCTGTAGTTATTTTTTTTCTTCTGAGAACGTGTTCGGATTTGCCGGGTTTTCGGATTTCCGGGGTTCGGATTTGAGGGGTTGTACTGTATTAGCTAATATGAGAAAATGTGGTGTGACGCGCCTATGGGCCGTTTACCCCGACACCAAGAGGGCAGATCACACAGATGTAAAACACGATTGTTTCAGTTCATTAAACTCTCAACAGTGAATGGCATGACGGCAAACCTCCATTGCATCACAAGAGCAGCAGCACATGCCCTACTTTGTGCAACCAACATTCGTTGAATTTTCCAATGCACCAATATAATCTCCATAAATTTGAAACGTTCAAAAACACTCCAAGTAAAAATTATGTACTTTCCACATTTAAATCAACCTGTACGCTTTCAATTTCTTCACACAATGTCTTTTAGTGTCACTTTCGTCTTCCATACAATTGCGCTTTCAAACAATCGTACTACTCTCGCCACTTCTTATCTCCTTCCTTGTCTTATGGTGGGTGGGCGCTTCCCCGTACTTGGCTTTTCACCGCAGCTTAATCTAAATGTCTCTATTTTGAAAGAAATTATTGAAGATTTAATTACATTTATTTGCAATTGCTGATGTTTTTAAAATTTTAATCTCAACATTAATAATGTAAAATTGTTTCATTAATTCTATTGTATTTTTCTTACACATTAATTGCTTAAAATTATATGAAAACTTACATGATATATATTGAAAATTTGAATTTATACATACCTTTTGGATGCATTCGTCACATTATTTCTATTTCTTAAGCATAAATATACCCTCGAATGGCCAACTTTTGCTTGTATTCTACTTCTCCTGGTTTGATATTCTCCAGTTTCCTTTGATTTGTCTGACGCCTTCCTTGGCCCAATATAATTTTTTCTTACATGTCTATAGCGAGGTCTTTGGTGTTGTCGCTTCCAAAGTGTAGAGAATATACAGTGAAACAATAATTCTGCACATGCAACAAAGCTTCCTCCCAGAAATATATTTGCTGTTCCTCCAAATGAAACTGAAAGCATACATTGCGTTTTGGCTTAATTTATTGACATTGCTTTCAAAATGGAATATTAGTATTTTATGAAAAAATTACCTTCTCTGTCTCCCATTTATATATTTAATATGTAAGAGTGGTAAACGTTAACATTAAATGTAACTGAATAAACTAGACGTAACCTTTTTATTAAGTTCAAAACATTTTCACATGTACGCCATGACGTTAAATCGTAATGTGATTTAAATAGTCCTCTTTCATCAAATATTGTGGTTTCTAATATCTACTTGATCATTAGTCATAAATTGGCTAGATATAAAATTGGACCACTTATCAATTTATGTACGTTGTAAGGGTTTTTTCTTGTAAGTTGTAAGGTAAGGGAAAAGAACCTCTAAAATGTTGTACGGCCCACATATGCATAGAATTAGAATGTTTCATATAGTAATAATATCACCATGTTAACAGTTGTAAACTAAACCATTTTTGAAAGAATTTATTACATATTACAAACCTTCATGTTATATAAAATGTTTTAATTTAATGTTGTTTTTCAGTGTTTTAAATAAAGGACGCTACACCTTCGCAAACTACTAACCTTTACTGTGCCTCAAGACAATAACAATACAACGAAGATTGAAGAGCCAATTTATACTGCTAGTGTTTTAATCTTAATCATTTAAGAACATAGGATGAAGTTCTGATGAATTGTATTAAATATTAAGTAACTAAATAATGCTATTCGGAAGATAATGTTCAGATGAAATTGCTTGCACAAGAACCTCATTAAATTGCACACATTCATTTCAATAGATGTAATGTTCATGAAATTAATTAGCACCAATGTAACTTCTGGGACCATTCCGTAAACATGGTAAATCCTGGTAAGGATATCAATATTACTTTCAAAGATGTAATTCATAAATCGTGTTTGTACACCTACCAAGGAACTAGTAATTTCGTTTTATAAAGGTCAAGTAACATAACAGTTTTCAAATATCCAACAATAGGATATTGTACTTATCGAAACTATTTCTCAAAATAAATTATTTTGTTTAAGAAAAGAAATAAATTTTCAATTCCTTGCAATTGTCTTCATACTTGCTCAAAGGTGACCTAATATTTCATCTTCGGGTACTTTGGATTCATGACACATAATCTGTGCCACTCCGGTAATACCAACATAGAATCTTATAGGGTTTTGCTTGTTTTCTAATTGTTGTGATACGTTAGCGTCCTCAGTTTGAAACACTGTATAATGAATTACGTTTTGCTTTAATTTGCAGTCTTGAACTATATAATAGCCTAATGCAATAACCTTTCAAAAATACATAAATTTTGGTTTAGCTGTTAACACTGTTAAAGAATATTCACTTGATGATATTTGTCCTTTACAATGAAAGCGTTATATAAGTAACAGTTTAAAATTTACTAGTGCATGTGATGATAAACGGTTCTCTCTGTACATTCCTTCTTAGCTTCGTCGATTAATGCTCTAGAATAAATTTACTTACATCTTACAAAATTACTTCTAGTTCATTCATTGTTCACGGTTGTTTTTCACAGATATATGAAATTATTTTATACCATTTTTCGCCATGTCTGACATAATTAGCGTAAACACTTCAAAGTATAAAAATCTGCATATCTGATTTTCTTTAGAAATTACTCAATGAATAAAAAAGATATTTCAGAATAGATACCCACACATTCACTCAAGTCTTTGGGATAGATGATTCTTCATGTAAATCAGTCAAAAACGACTTTCCTTATCTCTGATAGTGCGCACGTAATTGTACTTTAGTTTAGTGTATGGAACTATTCTTAATAATTTCTTATATTACTATTGTTTACATATAAATTCATTCCGTGTGAACCTATCTCACACTTTTTTCTCTGTATCTCTGCCCCTCCTATGGAAAGTCGATATATTTTAACAAATTAAAGTTTGTGGCTCGATATGCTACCATAAGGGCAGTCCGATATGAGATTAACGCATAACTATATTAAATATTATGTTGTGAAGGTACAAATGAACATCACACTAAATAACTTCCAAACTAAACAATTAATTATTCTTACAAAGAGAGGAGTAGATAGTAACAGAAGAGAAAAGCATATTAAATTTTGAAAGCAGCAGGCTGAAGAAGAAGCTGTAGGCTACCACGAAAACAAAACTGCTACCAAAACTAGAGTAACAGAACAGATGTTGCAGGAAATGAGAAAAAGGAAGAAGTGGAAACAGGCTGATACAGAAAAATTCAGAATATGTACATCATTTTAAGAACAGGTTACGAAGGGAAAAGAGGTAGGCAAATGGAACAGTTTTACAAAAGAAATTCGAACGTAGAAGAATTGGAAAAAGTTAATAAATACGAGGAAATATACAATGAGGTGGCATCTATGGAACTTTAGGGGAAACCAGGGGTCAGTGCAATAGCAATAGAAAATAAGAATTGGGAAATCGTCAGGTAGATAGATAGGAAGATGGTAGCAATATTGGAGAATTTATATGTGACTAGGAATAGACCGTGTGGACTAGATGTTGAGGTAGAAAATGAAGTTCGTGAGAATGTCAATGTTTTTATTATTGTTAGGGATAGGTTTCTCAAAGCAATATCTGATATTAGGAATGGATAGTCAACGAGGATAGATAACACACAATTAACTTCTTGAAAAATATAAGAGACAAGGGCAAGAATGTGTAGTTCCGAATTAGCGAAAAGAATTATGAAATAGAAGAGTGACGAAAAGACTTCCTGCAAACTATAATGGTATCAATAACAAATAAATGAAACTCAGAGAGACTATAAAACTATTTCTTTCATATTTTATACAACCAAAGTTTTGCTTCCAATTCTGAACGGAAGATTGTATGGGAGAAGAAGTAGAAAAGTTTAGGAGCAAGCGTCCACGTTCAGAAGAGGTAATAGTACAAGAGTTACAATTGAATTATTAACCATAAGAACACCAAGGGGACTCACAAATTATTTTTGTTACATTTGTAATTGCATTAAAAATCTAAAAAGATGACATTGTGAAGCTTGACCCCATTCATCATAAAACACACTTGCTTAGATTTTAATGTTTTGCTTTTCTTATTTGTAAATAAAGAAAGTGCTGTGAGCCTCAGAGACACCGCCTATATAGTAGTAAGAGGCTACTCATCGCATACCCTGTTATATTCCCGTGTTTTGGTTATTTATTTAAATTTCTTTTGAAATAATTTTGGTATTAAAATATAGAGGGGAGCTCCGAGTTATTATCCTGGTGCAGTATTGCCAACTGCACATTACAAAAATTTAGTATATACATTTATGCTGATTATTGTTTGCCACGTAAATATTTTATTTTCTATGCTGCTGCACCTTTGGTGTTATCAAGTATTTTTAATAATAGAATCTACAAGCATCAGCTTGCAATATTGACTGAAGACGCATATTTTATAGAAAATTGTAAGTTTGAGATTCTGTGAATGTGACTATATCTGGGGATCTGCAGCAGCATTAGAACAATGGCAAATCGTGCTCTTCGCCAAAGTTCAATAAAGAAAGAGCTTAAAGAACTTTTAAACGAATCTTACATTGAAGGTAGTGAGCTCGAATATAGCAAGGTGAAAATAACTCTGTCAGATTTTGATGCACAAGACAGTAATTTGAAAAGTTTATTTGATAATGCAAATGGAACAAATGGAAGTACTCGTACATTTCTTGCAATTAATATTCACGATGTTGTAGTGGTGTTACTTTACAGAACTGACAGACAAGTAGTAATTAGTTTGCTTACGTTTTACATGTTCATTCCATAAGTGCAAAACCCTGACGTTGTGCTACTAGAAAAATTGCAACTTATGTTGTGCTGGCAATACTGCTTCTCTGGTGACAACCCCTATAGTGTCCAATGAACGTTCCTTACACTATCTTTTCGCGGAAACAAAATTTGAAAGAATGCCGCCATTCCAAGGATAACCGGAATGAAATTATAAAACATTAATCCTGAATTCATTACAATACTGGAGTATACCCCACTTTTCCCCATTCTACGCCACATTACAGCAACACCACTAAAATGTTTTTAGAAAGCGACTTTGTACACATACTACACTGCTGTAAGTCCCTAATGATCTGTTTGATAGTTTTTCTACACAAACAAATAAAATAGGTCATAGTTACTGTCATAAATAAAAAGTGGTAACTTACAAATTACACACATATAGTTGGTAACACTGTACTAAGAAACTTAGTAATGATAGAGAATAAAAATATATGTCGTCTTAGACATCCAAAGTTATTCCTGGACAAGATAAATTACTTTCCGTGAGAAATAATGACCTTTATGCTGTGGGCCTCAACCCCCTTCCCCAATTGGTTTCCATGTAACCCAAAAATACCTTGTTGTTCGTAAGGCTAAGAGTAACCGGCGAAAGGTTTATAGAAAAAGGAAAATATGTGTCTGTTGCATTTAATGATCTAGAAATTGCTTTTGACAACATGAAATGGAAGTTGTTATTGCAAATTGTAAAGAAGATTGGCTTGGACTGGAGAGATTGAAGAGTCATAAGAAACTTATACATGAACGAACAAGTAAGCGCTAGAATAGCGGAGAATATAACTGAAGTTCATTTCGAGGAGAGAAATGAGAGACCGACAAGGATGCCGTCTCTCGCCGACATTATTTAATTTCAATCTAGGAAAGAGTGAGAAGAGCATACATAACGAAGATTTTTTTGGTAAGGGTAGAATAATTAATTGTATGCTGTTTGCAGACGATATGACGCTTCTTACGGGATAAGACAATAAAATCAATATGATGTTGGAAAACTTGAGGAAGGGCTGTAAAGAATATGAGATGAAAATAAATGCTATGAAGTCAGAAACAAACGATTAGGAAAAAGCGGTCCGTGAAACTATGTAAGTTGGAGGAGAGAAAATGTGAACTTGAAATAAAAAAGGCTGTAATGGCAAAAGAAGGCTTTAGGAGGAAAGTAATACTATTTCAAGTGACCTTGAATAAATAGTTAGGAAAAAGACGCATAAAATTATACGTATGAATATTGTATTCTGTAAGGCGGAAACATGAACATTACGCAAAGTGAATTAAAGATGACTGATAGCTTTTGACTAGTGTGGAAAAGAATCGGCAAAATTAGCTGGGTTCTGCGGGAAAGGATTGAGAGAGGGGTAGAAATGGTGGGTGAGAGAAAAATCTTATATATTGTTAAGAAGAGTAAGAGAAATTTGCTGTGACCTTGGCTAAGAATGAAATGTATCATGAGGGACGTGCTAGAGGGTATGGTTGCAGGAAAGAGAGGGAGCGGAGGAAGAAGACCATAATCCGTGAAACCTGAACAGCCGTACGTAAAGAGGAAGGGCTTATCTGAAGACCGTTAAGCATGGAAGCTTCGCTTGCGCCAAGTAACCTGGCAACAATGGCAGCATACCTATGATATTGGAGATAGAAATAATTTAAAATACGAATGAGTAATATATTATAATGCTGTCACTAAAAATATAACATAAAACATTTTACATAGAATTAATAACCTACCTTAAGGAGAGTGTTAATTGTAATGTTTATAGATTGATTTAAGAAACTCAGTTGAAAAAGGATATTAAGAAATTATTGGCTTCTGGCAAATTATATGTTAACACACACTCCTCAAGAAATTGTAAATCTTTCTCGTATTTATAAAGGTAACAAAGAAAGTTCTCTCGTTTTTTTACCCTACACATTCGAACATCGATATGTAACTTAGGACGCACCTGGCACATCAAGTATAGCCCCATGAGCACCGACGAACTTCTACAAACGTTCTGGAAGGCCACGGATTCCATCACGGTAGAATTTAGTGGCCTGAAACTTAAAAGGTATCTAGCGCATTTTGCACCTCTACTAGGGATTTGAACTAGCGTTCTCTGAGGTGATTTTCCAAGGAATGGAACAGATGATAATATTACAGTGCAGTGTCCAGGGGATAGGGTGGATGCAATAGCGTTTCCCATCCAAGGCTTAGAAAGGTATCCCGGGATATCTTAGCCACGTGAGGGTTAGCGTTGTCCGGTAACATGAAGAGTCCTTGTCTATTCAGAAATGCTGGCTCCAGAGTTTCAGTTTTTTGTAAACAGGGCTCAACTGCTGACAATACACAGTTCTATAGATGTTTTGACCAGCTAGTAGCAGTTCCCAATGCACGATGCCGCAAGGAATCCACAAGCACACAGGAGGACCTTCTTTTGGTTGCAGTGCTGGTTTTGGCTGCTTTGGAACGAGTTCATTGTTAAGTAATTGTGACCGTGCCGTGAAGTTTAGAATATGATCAATTTATCATCACATGTCAACGCTCTCTCCACAAATGGTTCCTTTTCAAACAAGACAGAAAAAGACACACAGGTGTCTGCTCGCGTTGCATTCTGGCAAGGAGTCAAATCATGTAGAACTCATCGACCAAACTTGTAGTGCTTCCCAAGTTGATGGAGGAGCTGCTGAATGGTTTCTCCATACATACTGAATTGGAGTATCACTTTCTCACATGTCTGGCCACTGTTCGCCTCAATTACTACCTGAAGATCTTCATTTTGTGTACACACGAGCAAAAGTTCATACAAACTTCCATTTTTCATATCTTGCAACGTTAGACAACCAACAATATTCTTGAGGTTCGCTGGTTTAGAACTATTATACATAAGGCCTTCTACAATTGTAATAGTTTGTTCGAAACATGTCAGTGTGGCAAACAGCAAAACAATAGAAAAGAATTCATGCGACGAAAAATCAGGTAGAATACACCGATTAGTATCTACAGAGCGATTGATATCATGAGAAAGTCACAAAGAGATCTTATTTAACTTTAGAAAAACTAGACAAAAACCAACGTTGGTCAAAGATAGAGTCAATCAGAGCATCAGATAGAGGTGTTTTAACTTCCATCTTTGTTTTGCGGAAATATTTTATCAGCAAAACTATCGTAATTTTTTAAATATATTATTATTACTATTATTATTGTTCCATTACACATTTAAGGTAACCAAGAATATTTTCTGAAATTATATTCCTAGTCTCCAGTTTGTTCGGAAAATGAAACAAAAGCGAAGAAAAAATGAAACATAAAAAGGAAACAGAAGGACAATCTAAGAAAGTAAAAGCAAAATATGTAGTGAGTGTCACTTTAATTTGCGAAAATCATTGCATCAGTGGAAAACATGTCATATGTTTCAAATATGGCAAATAGTCATATTTAGTGTGCACATAACATGCGTTTGTGTAATTTAATGCCTAATTAATAACACACGCATATTTTAATTCGAAGCATATACGATATCAAGAGAATACGAATTCCTTCCTGTAATACGCCGTAATATATCATTCACTGTCCCTTGGTATATTGTATGAAATCGAAAACTAATTTCGTAAATAAAAGTAAACAAAAATGAACTAAAAGATAAACAAATATGAATATCGATGAAAGTTTCGGTTAATATTTCAATTGCAGATATCTCCACTCTCCTTTTCTCTCGGTTAGCATGTGCACGATTCTTGAATCTTATCTCTAGATGGAGAACTTTCAGTAAAGAGAAGTCATCACACACGTTTCAAGAACAAATTAAATTTAAAAGTGTTAAATTGCCTTAAAGAAAATTGGAACCCACGGCCCCACAACACTTAATGTAGTGCCTATAACACCTCGATCATTCTCTCACTACTGCCGATATCTCGTAACTTAAGAGTTGTGTGATGAAATGATGCTCGAAGGAAAAGAAAATCGGAAACAAAAGTTTGATTTTTTTTAGAAAGAAATAAACATAGAAAGTTTCGGTTCCACGAAATGAAATTCACGTGCAGACGAAATTCAATATATATATATATATACATGAGTCAGACCAATTTTTGATAAATATTAAACCTGTAATATCTAAAATAAAATACCAAATAGTCAATAAGACCTGTGTTTCTTAACGCTATGAGCAAGTTTGATAGATCATAGAATTGTCAACTCTTGAAGAAAGGTTTGTATTTTAGTAGGTACTAATAGCACTATATTATATATTATATATATTAATAGTACTAGCACAGATTGAGATTGGAAAGGAAAAGTAGACAAGATCCTTCGGTCATTGCATATGATCTCTGATGTCAGCAGATTTCAGTTCTTAGAAACGAATAGTTCTTGTATTACCTGAAATAGAGCGACCTGAATCCCATTTTTTGCATAAGAAGTAGCAGACATAAATGTGTTTTAAGATTGTTAAAGTAAACACTTCTCTTTAACTAAATTGAAGTGAATCAGAG
This sequence comes from Thermobia domestica, assembly GCF_964235325.1. Lineage (NCBI taxonomy): Eukaryota > Metazoa > Arthropoda > Insecta > Zygentoma > Lepismatidae > Thermobia > Thermobia domestica. The sequence continues at coordinate 6,323,005 of NC_137466.1, read as the reverse complement.
GGTAAGATTCAACAAACCTAATTTAGAGGGATCACGGAGGAGCAGTTGTGCCCCTGGGCTTTATATTTATATAGATTAGTATATAAATGAAAGTAGTAGTATATAAATAAGTATAGTTAGTAGTATATAAATAAAAGATCGCTATTTTAAGTGACGAAGATCCTACTCATTGCCCTGGCGGGAAACAAGCGAGGCGACTGCCTCGAGCACCGAAATAGGGGCGAAAAATTCGGGAGGAAAAAGAAAAGGAAAGAAAAAGGAGCTAAATGTTATTTATGTTAGGAAAATGCATGTGCACACATAAAATCGAAGATAAAAATTAATAAAACGTACTCAAAATCAAGGAAAAGCAGAGTTTAAATGTTTAATTTTTCTCACCTTCGGCGCAAACCATCGTGATGCTTCGCGACTGGTTTGTCGGCCTCACTCATATGTACGGATATGTCGTACTCTTGCCCCGATATATATATATACTTAACCTTACGGACTGGAGGGTGCCTTTGCTAAGTACGAAGTTTTGGCTCACAGCATATACGCTTTGTGGAGGTCCCATGTTCACTCTATACTTATTAAAGTTAACGTGTAACTGAACTGTCACATCCAAGTAGTATGTTGGATATACCCATACCTGATCTTCGCCTTGTCTCCATTTGCATTCAACTCACGGTGCGAGGGCCAAATGAAGACAGACCTCGGCTAAAGCGACAAAATTCTTTTTTGTTACTATTATAGTTATTGTTGCAACATTGTGTGTTAGCAGAACTGAAACAACCATTTAAGCAGGCAGAATTGAATTTCAAAGTACAAGAGTGTAATTTTTGTCTACTAATCAATTTGATATACTTGATGATGAATGTAAGGATTACTTGTTGGATTTATTACTAAACCACATTATTAATACCGGGCACGCTATCTAGTTCAAAATATATGGGGACAGGAAAATGTTGAACTACTGGAGATATATTTGAAAAAAAAAAACGTTGGGATGGTAGATTCAGTGTAAATACGTAATAAAATGGTACTACTGTACGCATTATACTTAAAATCGAAATTATTGGTAAATATTTAAGTCAAATTTAGAATCACATTTTTGAATCAAAATCATATACTATACATATACAGTACATGTACAGTACGTACTACACTTTTAAACAATTACTGCAGCTGCATCTTGAATACTGTATTGTATACAGGCTACAGGGCGTGCTTACGTAAATGCGTACCTTAATTATGTTTAATGAAATAATAATTTATTTTCTATTGTTTTTTCCTTTAAAAGTTCCTATTACATTTCTCTTCAACTTACGCAAAGTGACCAAAATACTTGCTAAGGTCAAATATTGTTCTGGTTAAGCAATGCTTGTTTCGATGGCTACGACGACATCGTCTAACTTAACGGATGCATGGAGTTTCTGCGTTGAAAGAACTTCATCGTCTTCAGCTTCTTCATTTCGTTCGTTTTCGGTCTCCTTAAAAATTTCTTCATCAGTGAGACCTGTCATCTTCTGCGAGCCAATCTTCTGTGTTACTCGGTCCAATATCTTGATTCCCAACATGGTTCACTGTTTCTTGAATCAGCGTAGCCAGTGACAGTTCATCTACTGGTTCCCAAGAATTGTCATAACTATCTTCGACCGACGACTACACGACCTTCTTCCATCACGATCTAATGGCTTTCGTTGAAGTTTCATTCCAAGTTTCAGCTGTCATAGAAATGGAATATTTGATGGTAGGCTGTTATATTGCTTGGGAAGAGCGATCATTTCGTTTCGGTTCGGCCAAACAGAGCTAGCATGGTTGGGTGAGCTTTGGTTCGGCTCACTTCTCGGTTCGATTTGGAGCTGCTCTAGCCGTTGACAACACTAGAACTTTGAACCTGAGACAAAACCGATTTGAAAGCAGTAGAGAACACGCCTCATCTTCACTCGCAAAACATTTACATGAGATTTTTCGGAATATGGTATTGACGAATAGTCCATTAAACAGAGTGCATTCTTGTAAGATAGACTCTGACAAACCATGATATTATAGAGAGCTATTAAGAAGTTTAAGTTAAAAAGTGCAAGATCATCGTGAAAACCTATCTAAAATATTTCTATTACACTAAGAGAACATAAAAACAATAGGTGAGACAACAAAGTGGGAAGAAATAAAATGTCTCACCAAAGTTAGTACTTCAAACCTTTTTTATTCACTACTTATTATTATTATTATTAATAATAATAATAATAATAATAATAATAATAATAATAGTAATAACATAAACTATGCTTTGGCAGTTTAGGTAATACGTCTGATAGTGATTTCCATAACACTAGAACACCGGATTTATTTACAGGTTTACGAAAATCTTTGGAGGAATCACATTGGGATATATAAAGAAAGGTTCTACTCCTGTACATCTTATTTTTGGCTAAATCAGAAAGCTGTCCATCATCTCCGTGTAATACATATACAATAAAAGTGTACGGCAAGAATAACTCAAAAATTACAAAAAGAAAAGTAACAGCAACGAGTGGGATTCGAACCAAGTTCAAAAGCATTACATCAACACAAAAATAGACTACATAACACATATAATATCGCAACTACTAGAGAACACTCCTTTAGTTGTTTAATAGAGAAGGAACTCTTAACAACTCTTCCTTTTATCACAATCTTTTTTCCGTCGAGTCTTGTTTCTTTCTTCATTTCTTCCTCTCCTCTCAGTCAGAATGCGTTCTTGCGAAAGTTACAATTTTAAAGGTGTTAGAATTTTTTTCTCGCACTTATAAATTGAAGAACTGTATACACAGGTGCAAAAGTGCATTCACACTTCCATTTTTAATATAGTGCAACGTTAAACAACAACAATACTGTTAAAGCTGGCTGGTTGAGAACAACACAAGGTGTTCTACAAGTGTAATAGATTGTTAGAAACATGTCAGTGTAGCAAGCAGCAAAAAAATATCCATTCCTCTGCGACGAATAAAATATCTGGTAGAAAACACCTCTTATAATCTCCAGAGCGATTGATATGAGAAAGCCACAGAGAGATCGTATTTAACTTTAGACATACTAAGGAATTTTTAAATTCAATTGACCTTTACTTTTGTTACTTATCGGTTTTAGCATCTCTAGTGAAACATTATGAAAAAGTATCAGGTAGAAATATTTTGATTTCCATTTTGTTTTGGGAGAATATTTTTATGAGCAATACCAACACAGTTTTTTAAATGTATTGCTATTATTATCTTTCATTGACACGTTAAAGCTAACAAGAATATTTTCTGAAGTTATGTTACGAGTCTCCAGTGTGTTCCAAAAAATGAAACAGAAAAAGAACAAAAGAAAAAGAAATAGAAAAAATTAAGCCAATCTAAGAAAGTAAAAACAAGATACGCAGTGTGTGTCAGTCCGATTTGCGAAAACCATGGCATCAGTAGAAAACATGTAATATATTTCTAATATGACAAATAGTCATATTTTGTGTGCACATAACACGCGTTTGGGTAATTTAATCCCCAATTAATGATGCAAGCATATTTTTATTAGAAGCATATACGATATGAAAAGAATATTAGTTCTTTCTTATAAAACGCCGAAAAATTCTACAGTAGTAAAATGTTATAATGTAAAATGTTAAAATAGCAAAGAATAAAAAGTACTACTTTGATGTTAAAAAATTTCATATAATGTGTTAATTTCAAGGCATATATTATGAATTGATTAAATTATAGTCATTTCAAATTCTTTGTGATCATAATATGAGAGAGAAGAGTTATGCCTTTAAATTAGGAAAATCAAGATAAGAGAGCCAATGCTAAAATATTAATGTAAAGTCAAATAGAATGATTTTTTTTAGTTTGCGAGTTTATTGAAAAAAGGAAATTTTTGATTAGAATTCAAGAGATTACAAAATTGTTTATACTAGAATGAAATTTGGAACACGAATTAATGTTTGTAAACAGCATCAGGAACTATATTTATTTAAAATAATATTGGTGTTAACTTTATGCTATCTAATAGATACTTAGACAATGCAATTTGTCTACCCATTTATTTACATCTCTATCTAGTTTTGAGTATAATACCTTGCATACAAGATATTAAACAATGAACAGAAAAGTATGAATATACTTGCCTACCAAATCCAGATCACTATACATTACATCTCGATAAAATCTTACTTTAGGAAATTTTACCAAATAGATATTAATGTCTGTGCAATCACTCCGCCTGCAATATAAAATAAATGATGTTTCAATATACTGTCGTGTATAATAGAGAGCCATCTACATTTACATAGTAAAATAATGAACAAATAGCTACAAATGGTACTAGTAAATACAGTATGAACATTTGAATGTGTGTACAGTGTAAATGGTAGTGTATTGAAATAATTTATAAAATAATTCCTTTACCTAAGTACCAATTTACTCTTTGCTGTTTACTGTTTTTCATATAATTGAACACTCTGCCAGAAATTTAACACTAAGTTTAGATTCCAATTATCTTGCTTTACTATAGCAGAACCATATATTACCTTTTCTTCTGGCATATATTTATCATTGCGTACTTACACTTTATCTTGTAACTACACCAGCGAAAACACTCCTCCTTCTCACAATCCACCCCTACCTTCGAATCTACATTTCTGTGAAACAGTAATGACCAAAGTCCATGATAAGTGAATTATAGCATAAATTTTAAATCCTTCAACACTCATACAACATAAACTTTAATTGATGTAATTTGATGAACAACATGAAGTGACTAGTTTCGAACGGGTCCGCTATATCCCCGTCCACGACATCTATAGATGCTATTCTATGTCATTTTGTATATGGCATTTCTAATCCCATCTCAACCATAGTGATAATGATTGCTGAATGTGGATATAATAAACATTGGGAGTGTGAGTCTTTACATCAGTGACACCGAAAACTTTGGCTCAAAACTAGTATCACTCACTTTAATATGTTTTTACGTATTACCCATGCCAACTTATCCCAAGGATAGTTAGATGGCTTTTACTCTCACTGTGTGTTGACCAGGTAATTCAAATTGCTAGAATTCACATCAGCAATCCCGATATATGCGGAAAGTTCAAATTACCATTTCATTTTATATATTTTGTAAATTGTACCTCTTCTTTCACCGACTCTTTGTAGAGCTATGAGTGCCATATTCCAGATCATTCCTTTGATGATTATAAGTCATACTTCATTGGGTTTCAGAGTTATTGTGAAGCATACATGCACACAAACACAAAAATGCTAATACTAACGAAATCAAATTATTTAAACATTTTTATGAGTAATGATCTTCATATTATTAATTACAACACTAAAAGTTGATCAATAAAGTTTCATCAACAGATTCACGATTCACATCTAGACTCTGCATGTAGGATTAGCAGAATTGGAAACTACACTTCTTGCAAATCTATTATTGAGAATAGCTTTACCAAATACACTTGAATTATCTGAAACTTAATTTCGGAAACATGGAAGCAAAAATTATCCTGCTACAAACAAATACTAGTTAAGAGCCAATCATTAGAAATTCACGAACAGTAAAATAGTATTTCTGCAGCTAAATTAAAATTCGAAAGATTATTCATTAAATTGATTATATAATCTAAACACAAAAGTTAGAACAAGATCTTTTCCGAGTTGGAAATAATTCAGGGTAAAATCGAAACCTTGTTCCTGTCAGTGACAAAGTTTAATACAGTTATGCCACTTTTTCAAAACTTAATATGGTATTTCATTTTAAAACGTGAATTATAAATATTGCGGAAGCTATTGGTTCGCGACATAATTGAATGTAACTCAAAGGATTGAAGTTATTTCGTACCAGAAGGAAAACAGGGAACTAGGTCAAAATGATAAATATTTAATTCAAAGCTTATAAAATACTTTTTGTACACAAGGAAAATCTAAAAGTTAGCCATGTATGCAGAAGTAATAATATAAGTATCTGAAGTTAAAATCTTGCACAGATTTAGCATTTTTGCTATAATATATAGCAACAACAAAGTAAATGTAGCTAGGTTGTCTCTAAGAACAATTGGACGCACACAACATATTTTGGAATTTTAATTTGTGACGTAAGTAATTTGTAACGCAAGTAGAAAACAATCAGAAAATCTGTAATTTCATTCTTCAAGGAGAAAAATAGAGCCCAATACATTATTACATGCTCATACCTACTTCATGAAAACGAACCATCAGTACTAAACCTAGGAACACCAAGGGGGTGCCTCGGAGGCAAACAAATTACTTTTGTCAGAATTTGTAACATTTCCAATTACTTAAACAAAGTGCTGTGGGACACAGAGGCACACCTGGTAGTAATAAGGGGCTATTCACCGTATACGCTAACTGCTGCATTCCAGTATTTTGGCTATTTATTCCACTTTCCTTTGAAACAATTTATTCAATTCCATTACAACACACAGGGGCATTCTGAGCTATTATTCTGGTGCAGTGTTGCAAACTGTAGTATATGTTATATATAAATTGTATATATTATATACAATTTAGTATATGCACGTTTTCTAATTATTTTTTGGCACCTACATATTGTATTTTCAATTTGTTTATTCCTTCAAGCCTGCTAACACCTAGATAAGTCACTTTACATTATAATCACACACACACACACACACACACACACACACACATATATATATATATATATATATATATATATATATATATATATATATATATATATATATATATATATATATAAACAAAAAAGAAAAAGAGGGAGAATCAAATTTTAAATAGTGATGGGAAAGGGTAGTACAGTCTGCGGCTTAGAAATTGTTACAAAATTTATAAGTCCAAATTATTACCAAACTCTTCTCCCGTTTCCTTATGCAATCCTGAAATACATGTTTCGATCGATTAGTTATTTCTTGTCTTCAATCCAACTCCCTCCCTCCTCCACCTCTAGTTGTCTAAAGCAGTATGTGCGACGTAATACACTCTTTTCATTCAGACGCAAAAAAAAAAAAAAAAAAAAAAAAAAACAGAAATCAAGGTTACAATATTATAGCTCTAAAACAGACTTTTTCATTCGTTTGTTCTGAAATATCTTTATAAAGCATACTAAAAATAGTCACACAACCTTCCCATAGCTTCATTAATACCTTTAGTTTCATTCTTTCCCTTCTTTAAAGACTGCAAGCTAGTAAGATGCTCCCTAAGAAATATATGGAAATTGTCAATAACGGCAGTACGTTTTGTGCTTCCTAAAGTCTGTAATGCACGCACAGACCTCTAAAATATCTACTGACAGAAATGAATGTTATTCAATGATTCATTTCATTTCTTTTCAGTAATTGAAACCAAATATCCCAAGAGCGTCATTTGCGCAGGACAGGAGGGTGTAATTTCCCCTCCCTTGAGCTTCGTAAATACATAATGTTTGAGCAAATATATAGTAATATACTAATAAAAAAAGTGAAAATTTTTATAGGCGGAGACTGCCCCCCGAATAAAATCTAAAATGATGCTGCTTTTAGAAAGAAACCTATAGAGTTACGATAGCACATTGCTACAGAGCTTACATTTGGTTTCAAGAGTCGAAGGTTTGATTTCAAGCCATATCAATTCCTGGGCTACATTGAGAGAGACAGACCGAGAGAGAGATTGAAATATGGAGACAGAGAAGAATGATTTATATAAACAGATTTAGAAGCGGAGGACAGCATTCGTATTATGACGAAAATTGTGATTTTGGGATGCAGAAGAAGGTAAGGTTTCGAACTGCAAGGATCACATTAGGCAGTTGTCGAAATAAGGGAGAGAACACTTTTGAGAGCATCAGATGATTACGAATGGAGAGAAAGATCTTGAGAACAGGAATTAAGAATTTAAAAAATCTGAAGCTTCCTAGACGGGTTTCGAACCGCGAACCTTGTAGTTATCGAACCATTACTTTATCCACTCTGCTACGGAGAACTCTGTACTCATGTACATACGTTTCCTTTAGCTACGTTGAAAGCTAACTTAATGGAATATTCCAAACGTTGACATGGTGCACGCGCAGTTCTGGTAGGATATAAACCTCTTGTAACTTAGTTACAATGTGCATAATGAACTTCTCCTTGTTCAGAACACTTTTTAGGGCAGTAAAATTTGTTACTATTGGGTTAATTAGGTTACATTTGATAGAACCATCTAATAAAGTAGTGCCAAACCCTGTGCGTCATCGTCTGTATGGTGAATCCTTAATGTAAGTTACTCCTATTTGTATGCTCCGAGCTTCGAATCAAGACCATCCTTATTGATTATTTTCTTAGAGCTACGCGCACGCTATGCATTCCACAAATTCAATTTTGAAGTAATGTAGTCACATCTAGTTTAATTCGAAATTATTTTCAAATATGATATTTGTTACTACATGCATTTCTTTAAATTGAGATGTTTCAAACTTGATATTAAATCTTACAATCTTAATGTAACTCATTTCTCTACGGCATATCATCATGAATGTTTGCACAACGACGACCGGCATATATATTTAGAAAGTTTGACTCAGGAAAAACGTACAGCGCAACATTGCCTCTTAAAGGAATTTCAAACGAATTTACTACACGTATAAATTACCTTCTCAACAATCTACTGTAGGGGCTAAGACACTGAAACCATTCCAGGTGGGAAAGGGTTATAAGTAAAAAAAAAAAAGAAAAAAAAGAAAAAAAGACAGAAAAAAAGTAATAGAATACGAAAGATATTGGTGTCAAATTCATAGTTTTCTCGTTCGAAGAAATGAATAGTGGCTACCAGATGGCACTCTTCACTTGTTTGTAGCCTTGCATAAATGGAAAATTGTTATAAAAGTATATTTTACATCCAAGTATGATTGTTTAAGAAAAGCTTGTTCTTCAACATTATGTTTTATAATTATTTTCTACTGTATTTCTTATTTATAATAACACATTTTCTATATATGTTGTATTCTATGTTATACGTTTCTTAATTACATTTTACGTCTTGCATTTGAAGAGGAGCTTATGACAATTCAGAGCAGCAGGGACAATCCAGAGCTCCTGCCCCACGAAATCACTACTTTTCTGTAAATTATATCTAATTTTAGAGATGATGATAGACATTTTATTAAAACATGTCCTCAAAAAGCCTTGTCTACGCCCCTGCAAAAGAGTGGAAATTTTTTAAAGTGAGCAGTTAGTAATGTTTCCCTAGAAGTTATATCTCCGATTTCTTCGAGTGTGATATCAGTATCTATGCATTATCACTTTTCACCCGCAGTGTATTGAAAAGTAACTAAAAAGAAACAAGTCTGAATTCTTCACATGACCTCATGCCAATAGGGTCAACCTTGGACATACCCACATCTAAAATATCACCTTTTATGTCAGAGATCACGCAAACTATCTACTCGACGAAAATATAGGATATTTTGTCTTATTTTTGCCTGTCACTCTCCCATTGTCAATTCCATGCCAACCAAGGCTTAATTTGGAATTACGCAGCATCCACAATGTCACAATTCGTCTTTGCACATGAATTCGACACTAATATCGTTCGTATTTGACGTCTTTTACATGTCATCTTCACCTCTTGGTACGGGTAGTTTCAGTGTCTCGCCCCCATAACTATGGAGAAATTCCAACCAACGTAAATATAATTATAAATTACCATTTGAAAAATAGGAGTACAGGTGATCTTTTTCGGAGAGGAATTCGTTAACTACTTTTTCGATATCAATGTATTGCCTTTCTTTAAGTAAGATCCTATACTCAAACACAAATCATGTCTCAAAGCTCTAATCGAAAAGGAAACAAATTGTCCTATACATGTTACGTTTTTGAAGAGAAAAACAGCACAAACGTTTAACGGAATCATTTGCATGCAAATTTATAACTAATAAAACGTGTTGGCTTGATAGATGAGGCGTTAGTGAACGGGTTTTCTGCTGGTGGTCCTACCTTCAAAACTCGTCCATTCTTGTTGCTTTTTCTTTTAGCTAGACTGCGTTTGTGCATTTCAGCTTATCATCAAGCTTGAACCAAATCTAATACCAGTTAGTGAATTAAAAGTAGCTGTCATTGTTTTCAAATACGAGACGTTATGACATGCTTTTGATTAGCTTACAGTACTCAACTTTGATATCAACTCTCCCATCCTTCATTTAACTCATTTCTTGACGTGTTTTGTTACAAAATTCATTAATCATGACGGAAAAAGTTGCTTTACCAGTTAATGGTGATTGCTTTGAAAGCAAGTGCAAAGTATGAGAATTAAATTTGTCTTATCAGTAGTTTCGTGTGTAGAAGAAACAAACTTGTCAACCAAAGGTTTAAGAACAACTCAAGTTATTAATGTAAACTTTGCCGGAGATTATCCACTTATATCATCGTAAAAGAAATACAAAAAACGTTCTGAAACGAAGAATTATAACACTTTGCAAGCGGAGGCAAAGAAATCTAACGTAACAAGACTAAAGGAGATTTATTTACGGCGTACTGATCGCGGTTGAGTGGTCAAGGTATTGGATCAGTAATCTAGAGGTTTGTGGTTTGAATCCGCATCAAGCACTTTTTTTACTTTAGGATTTTTTATGGCGATTGATCGACGATGAAACACGTGTTATTATATCCAGATATTTCAATACGCAGATGTTTCAATACTTGAACTGTCAAATCGTCAGGGATAATAATAGCAATAATAATACTTATTATTATCTCGTAAAAGATTAAACGCTAGGAGCTCATTATCGCTCGGGTCATACCGTTATATGCAGAAACGTGACATTTGGCAAGAATATATCTGGTTTTGTTTAATGTTGCCCACGAGAACAGAGATTTCTCATCTCGTTTCTAAAACAAACAAAATAACATAAGAATTAACATTTTACATTCGAGACGGGATAAGGGTAACTCCTATTATCATGTCGCTTTAGAGATAAAATTCGAGACGAGATGAAAAGTATCGTAAACATTTCTCGTCTTGTTACGATTCTCGAAATAGTGCATGTCCATTGTTTAAGTAACAATTGCTCTGTAGATGGAATCTTATAAGCGTTTTGTTACTTTGTATTTTACAGCTCATTGAATTATGGTCTGTGTAGGTATTTTTTAGAAAAGCTTTTATACTTACCTCTGCATATCCTAAAAATTAGTATATTATATGCCTTACTGTTGAGTGATATTCAATTATTTCTATTACAGTTATTTTTCTTAAAACATACAGTAGAACACTTTCAACATGAAACGTTAGTGGAAAGCTTTTGTTTAAAATGTGGTTAGTTGCAGAAGTGTATCTTGAAGGTACGGAAACCCTTCTCCGAAATCCCTACGTTTAAGTAAGTTTTTTCCAAATTTTAGACCCTAATTTAAAACTTTATTTAACATTATTATTATTATTATTATTATTATTATTATTATTATTAATAATAATAATAATAATGATAATAATAATAATAATATAATAATAATAATAATAATAATAATAATATTACTGAAGTGTTGTTAATTTAGTGGTTACCTTCTTCTACTCAGCTCTCGCCTAGTGGGCATTGTGCTGAATAAACACCGTGTGTATAGTTTTCACGGATTTTGCTTCCTCCCAGTTTCTTTATTTCAATATTTCTTTCATTCTCATCATGGACTTCTGTAGCTTAGTTGGCATAACCATTACTTAAAAACAATTTTTTTATGGCACTTCTGAGTTCAGTGTCCCTACTTTCTACATGAAATCGGCCAGGAAACTTTCCGTTAAACATTAAGCTAGTTGTGGGGACTTATGCAGAGGGTATGTCGTGATGGTCCTTACAATTGCCTCCAATTCCGACTATTTTCTAACTTTTGCCTAACGCTAGGGGCTATTTCAAAGATTTTAATATAATCTGTCCTCATATGGAGATTGTCTTCTATATTATTATTATTATTATTATTATTATTATTATTATTATTATTATTATTATTATTATTATTATTATTATTTTTATTGAATATTTAAGACCTAAATATTACGTCCTATTCCAATGCAAATAAGCATACTGAAGTTAAGAAAAATCAAAATAAGTTTTTTGGACCTTCTATAAAGATGAATTGCTTATAAGAGATACTTTGAAAGGAAAAGTGGGAAAATGAAGGTGTCAGCTACTGGACAATATGAAAATAGAACCTTCAATTGCCTTAACAGAAACTAAGTAGGATTTGTCTTCATCACGATACATAGTAACGCCCTTTCTTTGGGTAAAAGACATTGGATTATGTTTGCGTTATATTGATATTTTAACAAAATATATATGCAAAAATAGTTCGTATTTACCAATTTTGGTTGAACGAATATATGAAACGTGTTGAAAATGACGAACGGAAATATATTATTACTTTTAGTAAGAGTGGAAGAATGTAGAAACAAGTTCACAAAGTCGATTCAGAGAAACTTATGACTTATACTAGACCTTAAGGATGACCGTTTTGTATTCATGAATTGTTTGCAAAACACCCCAAGTTTTCAGACAGTAGGAATCGAAAGTGTAGACTTTAACGTCATGTTAGTTTTCCTCTTGTGAAGGAAGTCGTTTTAACTCTAACTTGTAAGAACGAGAGAAATTTACTGTTTTATGTTATTAAACATCAGAAATATCAACTTTCTAAATTATAAAATATTTCTGAATTTCGTCGGAGGGTCTCGAACCGCGCACCCCTGACTCACGAAACGACTGCTCAAGCCAGTATCCTAAGACTGCATTTTTAACTAAGAGTCAAGCAACACTCGTGTATATAACAAATTGCAAACGTTTACGATTGTAATATTTTATTAACAATGAAACACTGATTTCGGTTATGATAAAATATTATAGTCCAGAGAATTCAAGTTTAAATTTTAAAAAAAAAAAGACAGAAAGTATCTCCGTAACTTATCTCTATTATATTCAGTTATTCATGTTTTACATTTGTTTCCAGTAACTTTCAACGAGAGGGACATGAACAGATGCATCGAGGACATTAAATATTTCAAAGGCTTTCCGATCGGGAATCGTAACTGAGACCCCCCTACTGAACTATCTGATGGGTGGGGTCTCTAGTTCGTTCCAAAGACAAGTAAGCTTGAGGCGGACAACATTGTGCTCGTGGGTTTTCTCGGGACGCTCCCACTTTTTCATTCCACCAATTCGTCCATTATAATTCACTTCTTTTAATCATAGTATTCCTCAACAGAACAGGTATAATCGTGAGAAATTAAACGTAAAGATTATATTTTCAAGCTTTTAACACAAACCAATCCGATTCGAGAAATAGTTGCATATTATTGCTCATTAACGTGATTTCAGAAAAAAATATGTAGAAAAGAAACGGGGAAACGTAATTCCATTCAAAAGTGAAACAGCAGACTCATAATACCTTCACCTAAAACGAAACACGATTACAATTCCCCGTTTTTTCTACATATTCTAGTTAAAACGACATCCTTCACAAGGGGAAAACTAACATGACGTCACAGTCTACACTCTCGATTCCTACTGTTTGAAAACGGCGTATTTCGCAAACAATGCATGAATACAAAACGGCCATCCTTAAGATCTAGTATGATTCATAAATTTGTCTGAAACGACATTGTGCTAAGGCACACGTGCTAACCACTAGACCAGTGGGGAGGGCACCACTCAACCACGATCACTACGCCGTAAATAAATCGTCTTTAGTTTTGTTACGTTAGGTTTCTTTGCCTCCGCTTGCAAAGTTGTATGTTGTATTTCTTCGTTTCAGAACGTCTTTCGTATTCTTTAAAGATGATATAAGTGAATAATCTTCGGCAAAGTTTATATTAATAACTTCAGTTGTTCTTAAACCTTTGGTTGACAAGTTTGTTACTTCTACACACGAAACTACTGATAAGACAAATTATATTCTCATACTTTGCACTTGCTTTCAAAGCAATCACCATTAACTGGTAAATCAATTTTTCGTCAGGATTCATGAATTTTGTATCAAAACTCGTCAAGAAATGAGTTAAATGAAGGATGGGAGAGTTGATATCAAAGTTGAGTACTGTAAGCTAATGAAAAGCATGTAATAACGTCTCGTATTTGAAAATAATGTCAGCTAGTTTTAATTCACTAACTGGTATTAGATTTGGTTCAAGCTTGATGATCTGGAATGCACAAACTCAGTGTAGCTAAAATAAAAACGCAACAAGAATGGACGAGTTTCGAACGTAGGACCACCAGCAGAAAACACGTTTACTAACGCCTCACCTATCAAGCCAACACGTTTTATAAGTTATAAATTTCGATTCAAATGATACCATTATACGTTTGTGCTATCAATGTTTTGCTGATTTTGTCTTCAAAAACGTAACATGTATACGACGATTCGTTTCGTTTTCCATTAGAGCTTTGAAAGACATGATTTGTGTTTGAGTATAGGTTCTTCGTTAAAAACAGATCTTACAAATACAACTCAATTCACACAGTAGTAAAAAAAAACCTCGTACTGCCTTAGAAATTATTCCTAAAAGGGCGAAACTGTATCATGCACCCGGCGTGACTAGCGTCAGTGTGGTGAGGGAGTCCTACAGCGAAAAGGGGCCCACGGAAGTTTCGTAATTCCACTTTGGAGGTTTTTATATAATTTCGCACTTTTCCTCAATGTCTAAAATGCCACTACTTTAGCCTTAGATGAAAAAAAAAACTTATGAAGGAATTATAGATTGTGAAGTCTAGGGAAAAGATTTATCACGTCCTTGCAGCAACAACTTTACGTTTTCGAACAGTAATAAAGAACAAGATTGATTGAAAGTTTACCTTAGAATGAAACAGCTAAAGATCTAATCTTATATAACTCTCATTGATAGTAATGTTCCGTATTTGTTTAGACGCCTATTCTTTTATAACTTTACCTTTGGTGCATGGGGTCCTCGGTTCGATCCCCGCTACCGCCGAATGAATATTATTATGGACACACATTGCGTGCATGAGTTTTATCGAGTTTCTCCCGTTTCCCCTCACTTCTTCATTCCACAATTTCATTCATTTCTCAGCATCAATGTCACTATTAGCGTAATCGATATAATCGTGGGACGTAAAACTTAAACATTTCACTTCATTTTTGTTTATGACTGTATCTCACTTTTCCTGTGACGAGAACAACATCTAACCCAGCATTCAATGAATTAAATCACTGAAACCTATATTCATAGCACAATTGTGCAGATGAAGTTGAGTCCTTTGGCAGTTTGTTCCATGGAAAGCAAAAAAAGGCAATACATTGATATCGAAAAAGTAGCTAACGAATTCCTCTCCGACAAATATCACCTGTAGACTTATTTTTCAAATGGTAATTTATTATTATACCTACGTTGGTTGAAATTACTCCATAGTTAAGGGGGCGAGACACTGAAACCACCCCTACCAATAGGTGAAGATGACATGTAAAAGTCGTCAAATACGAACGATATTAGTGTCGAATTTTTGTGCAAAGATTAATAGTGACTCTGTGGATGCTGTGTAAGTCCAAATCAAACCTTGGCTGCCATGGAATTGACAATAGGAGAGTGGCAGGTAAAAGAATCGAAAATATCCTACATTTGTCTCGAATGGGTAGTTTTCGGAATCACTGAAATAAAACGTGATATTTCAGATGTGGATATGTCCAAGGTTGACCCTATTGGCATGAGGTAATAGGGGGAACCAGTGAAGACTTCAGAACTGTTCCTTTTTAGTGCGTTTCAATACACTGCGGGTGAAAAATGATAATGCACAAATACTGATATCACACTCGGAATTATCGGAGATATAACTTTTGGGGAAACATTACTAACTGCTCACTTTCTAAAATTTTCACTGTTTTGCAGGGGCATAGACAAGACTTTCTGAGAGCATGTTTTACTTAAATGTCTATCATCATCTCTAGAGTTAGATATAATTTACAGAAAAGTAGTGATTTCGTGAGGAAGAGGTCTGGATTGGCAAGACCTGCATTGTGTGTATGTCCCTACTGCTCTGAATTGTCATAAGCTCATCTTCCAATGTAAGACGTGAAATGTAATTAGGAAACGTATAACATAGAATACAATATATATAGAAAATATGTTATTATAAATAAGAAATACAGTAGAAAATAATTATAAAACATAATGTTGAAGGACAAGCTTTTTTTTAACCATCATACTCGAATGTAAAATATACCTTTAAAACAATTTTCCATTTATGCAAGGCTACAAACAAATGAGGAGAGCCATCTGGTAGCCACTATTCATTTCTTCGAACGAGAAAACTATAAATTTGACACCAATATCTTTCGTATTCTATTACTTTTTTTTACTTATAACCCCTTTCCCTCCCTGGAATGGTTTCAGTGTCTTAGCCCCCACAGTAGATAATTGTAATGGTAATTTATACGTATAGTAAATTCGTTTGAAATTCCTCCAAGAGTCAATGTTGCACTGTATTTTTTTTCTGAGTCAAACTCTCTAAATATATATCTACATACATTACAGTAAGAACTGAATTTTGTATTAATGCCTGACTGTCGTCGTTGTGCAAACATTCATGATGATATGCCGTAGAGAAATGAGTTACATTAAGGTTGTAAGTTTTAATATCAAGTTTGAAACATCGCAAGTTAAAGAAAGACATGTAATAACAAATATCATATTTGCAAATAATTTCGAATTAAACTAGCTGTGACTATATTACTTCAAAATTGAACTTGTGGAATGCACAGTATGAGCGTAGCTCAAAGAAAAATAACGAATAAGAATGGTATTGATTCGAAGCTCGGACCATACAAGTAGGAGTAACTTACATTAAGGATTCACCTTAGAGACGATGACGCACAGGGTTTGGCACTACTTTATCAGATGGTTCTATCAAATGTAACCTAATTAACACAATAGTAACAAATTTTACTGCCCTAAAAAGTGTTCTGAACAAGGAGAAGTTCATTATGCACATTGTAACTAAGTTACAAGAGGTTTATATCCTATCAGAACGGCGCATCCACCAAGTCAACCTTTGGAAGATTCCATTAAGTTAGCTTTCAACGTAGCTAAAGGAAACGTATGTGCATGAGTACAGAGTTCTCCGTAGCAGAGTGGATAAAGTAATGGTTCGATAACTACAAGGTTCATGGTTCGAAACCTACCTCCGAAGCTACAGTTTTTTTAAATTCTTAATTCCTCAGTTCTCAAGATCTTTCTCTCCATTCGTAATCATCTGATACTCTCAAAATTGTTCTCCCCCTTAATTCGACAACTGCCTAATGTGATCCTTGCAGTTCGAAACCTTCCTTTCGTCTGTTTCACAAAATCACAATTTTCGTCATAATATGAATGCTGTCCGATCATTTTTCCCCAGTTCTAAATCTGTGTATATAAATCATTCCTCTGTGTCTCTATATTTCAATCTCTCTCTCTCTCTCTCTCTCTGTCTGTCTCTCTTAATGTCGCCCAGGAACTCATATGGGTTGAGATCAAACCTTCGACTCTGGAAACCAAATGTAAGCTTTCTAGCAATGTGCTATCGTAACTCTATAGGTTTGTTGCTAAAAGCAGCGTCATTTTAGATTTTATTCGGGGGGGAGAGTCTCCACCGACATCTTCTTTCACTTTCGTATTAGTGTATTACTATATATTTGCTCAAACCCTATGTATTTATGAAGCTCAATAGTGGGGAAATTACACCCTCCTGTCCTGCCGAAATGACGCGATTGGAATATGTACTTGCAATTACTGAAAAGAAATGAAATGGATCACTGAATAACACTGATTTCTGTTAGTAGATATTCTCGAGCTCTGTTTGTGCATTACAGACTTTAGGAAGCACAAAACGTACTGCCGTTATTGACAATTTCCATATATTTCTTAGGGAGCATCTTACTAGCTTGCAGTCTTTAAAGAAGGGAAAGAATGAAACTAAAGGTATTAATGAAGCTATGGGAAGGTTGTGTGACTATTTTTAGTATGCTCTATAAAGATATTTCAGAACAAACGAATGAAAAAGTCTGTTTTAGAGCTATAACATTGTAACCTTGATTCCTTTCTTTCGTCTGAATGGAAAGAGTGTTCTACGTCACACACACTGCTTTTGACAAGGGGAGGTGGAGGACGGGGAGGAGTTGGAATAAATACTAGAAGCAACTAATCGATCGAGAGATGTATTTCTGGATTGCATAAGAAAACGGGGCAAGAGTTTGTTTTTAATTTGGACTTAGAATTTTTGTAACAATTTCTAAGCCGCGGACTGTACCACTGGAACAATAGCCAATCTTGCTCTTCGTCAAAGTTCAATTGAGAAAGAACTGAAAGAACTCTTAAATGAATCTCACATAGAATTGTATTGAGGTCGAATATAACAAGATAGAGATACCTATGTCAGATTTTGATGCAAAAGACAGTGATTTGAACATTTTATTTCATAATGCAGATATAACTACTGGAAGTACGTTTCTTGCAATGAATCCCTTGTAAAATCATGATGTTATAGTGTGTTAGCTTACATAACTGACAGACAAGGCATAACGTGTCTAGTAGAAAAATTGTAACTTATGTTATGTTGGCAACACTGCTTTTCTGGTGGTATTCGCTATAGTGTTCTATGAACGTCTCTCACACTGTCTATCTTTTCGCGGAAACAAAATTTGAAAGAATTTCGCTATTCCAAGGATAACCGGGATGGAATTAAAAAATATGAATCTTTAATCCGTTGAAATTCTGAAGTATACCCCAATCTTCCCCATTGTACCCCATATTACTGCTCCACTACCAAAATGCTTTTACCAGCCACCTTTGTAAACATGCTACACTGTACTAAGTTCCTATTGACCTAATTTGATAGTTTTCTTACACGAACAAATAAAATAAATAGTTCATAGTTACTGCCATAAATAAAAAATGTTAAGAAACGATTACACACATATAGTTGGCATCACTGTACTTAAAAAATAGTAATAATAGAGAATAAAAATATATGAGGTCTTAGACATCCCAAATTCATATTAGACAAGATAAATAATTTTCCGTGAGAAATAATGACCTTTATGCTGTGGGCCTCAGAATCCCCCCACCCATTGATGTTCCATGTGACCGAAAAATAGCTTGGTGTCCCTAGGGCTAGTACCTGATTTGAATAATAATTTATTTTCAGCTTCAGTGAGTAAAAATATTAGTGTTTAGCGTTTGCGAAAATAAAATAATTACATTCTACATAAAACATAGATGTGAAAGTAGATCCAAGATCGCATGCGATTATCACTTATTATTATAAAGATGACAAAAACAATTCTGTCGCTCTGTTGAGGTCTGTCTTCAGTTGGCAATCACATGTGAGTTGAGTGCGAATGGAGATAATTCGAATGTCAGTTATTGATGTAGGTATATCCAACATTTAAAATTGTTCACTCAGTTTAGTTACACTGTGAACTTACGTAAGGACAGAATGACCACCACTCAGCATAATAAGGGCGTGTATGCTGTACGAGTTTAAACTTGGGTCAAATCCCGCTGCAGCTGAGCGGAAGATATGAGAGGCCTTTTATGAGTTTGTCGTGAGTACGCAGAGAGCGCAGCAGTGTTTAACCCGTTTGAGTACAGTGAGAACATCACTGAAAGACGTACCACGCACAGGAGACCAACACACGTCCAAAATAAAGATATTCAGTTAGTAACAGTTACCAGACATATGAGGAACTGAAACTACAGTTCACTGCGACTGGACAAACCATTCAGTACCAACTCTATCAATTTGGGAAGTACTACAAGGTTTTTTGATGCGTTACACACGATTTGACTTCGTGCCAGAAGGCAAAGCGAGAAAACTCTTGTGCTTCTTTATTATCTCGCGTGAAGAAGGAACCATTTCTGAACAGGATGTTGATATGTGATGAGAAGTGGGTTCTGTACGGAGCTCCACCCCTCCCTCATCATTGGTTGGCATCCTACGAACAGTATCAAACACCCAAAACCAACACTGCACCAGAAGAAAGTCCTACTGCGTGTTTGGTGGACTGTTCGCGGCATCGTGCATCAAGAACTGCTACTATCTACTCAGAGCATCAACGCAACAGTATATCGTCAAGAGTTGAGCCATGTTCAAGAAAAACTAAAAACCCTGGAGGCAGTGCTTCTGAATCGCAAAGTCCTCCTTTTGTTGGAGGACAAACCTAAGTTAGACGTGGCTAGTGGCCCGGGACACTTTCTACGCCTTGGTTGGGAATCACTATTGCATTTGCCATGCTTTCGGACACTTCACTGTCCTATTATTACCTGTTCCATTCCTTGAACAAACACCTTAGTGGACGAAAGCTCAAATCCCTAGTAAAGGTGCAAAATACACTTAGTACCTTCTTCGCTTGACAGCCCACCAAGTTCTATCGCGGTGTAATCTTTGGCCTTCCAGTACGTTAGTAGAAGGTCGTCGATGCTGATGAGGAATATTTCCAATCTTCCATGTACGTCTTCAGTAACATATCTATGTTCGAAAGCGGTGGGTAGAAAAGTGGCAGAACATTCTTGGTTTCTTTATATTAAGGTTTTTTCATTTCTACTTGTCCTAATCAGTTGCTTTATTTTAGTTTATGGCCTGGAAATGTTTCTTCAACGCTTCACCTTTTACAGATTGCTCTTTTAACAAAACATATTTACTTCTATTTTTCACACAATTGATGAGTTGTGTTCTTCTTCATCCTATTACTCGGTTCCCCTTCAATAGTGGTATGAAGACGATTTGTCCAATTTCTTTTCAAGATTTGTCTAATCCAATTGTAATTACAACAAATAGAGCTGGCTAGAAGTATCGCCTTCTTTCCTGTCCGTTTTAGAACATCTTTGTTTCTCCCCGAACATTTTATCTTCTACACTTTACCACAAGAGTACAATTCTAATCTCTCTAAATATTTCTTCTCTAACTTAGTGATCTGCATATCTCTGAACAATACCGTGCAATGCTAAAACTATTGTACTTGAGCAACTCCTTTGGAAGTCCAATATTGATCCAGCTAATTAACAATGATCTTATCTTGCTGAATGCATCTTTGACTTTGGGTATTCTAGACCTGATCTCTTTGGTGCAGTAAAAGTCTGTCGTCAAAATACTTCACATATGCTTTAAATTATTAACTATTCAAGGTGTCTTTATTCTACTCTGATCTATAAGCGAGGGTTTTCACGGGATGTTGTCATGCTTTTCGACTTTCTGAACTTGATTTCCATTGCGCATAATTTCCCAGTATCAACTATTTTGTCCATCTTCTCCTGTAATCCTTCTACGGATCTAGCTATAATAACTGTATCATCTACATATCTGATCTTGTTAATGATTTGACCTCCAATTTTCAAATCCTCAATTGAAATGAGTGTTTCCTTTATTAGACATTCAACGTAAATCTTGAATAATTGTGGCGACATATTACATCCACGTCTGACTCCTTTTCCAACGTCCACACCCTTTATAAGTTACCAGGAAAATAAAGATTTGAGACTGAATTGGAATAAAATTAGACATTTGTAAAAGGAAATAAGTGCTCTAAATGCACAGAACAAGTTGCTAAGAAAAATCTAACGATGCAATTTATTAGGGAACTTATTCCTATAAATAACTTTGTGAGCTTCATTTTTCAATTTTCGTATTTGAATATTTTCGTATTGGCATCGTTTCATAATACTTTATACATAAGTTTTCAATTCAGTTAAATGTATATAAAGGAGAGTTTGAACTATGATAAACTATAAACTAGATTCTTTAAAAAACTGAGGCGATGATAAACATATTCATATTAAAAATTTGGGTAATTAACTACTCAACTCATGTGGTGAGAAAGTGTATCGTATACTACTATTACCTCGTCCACCTCTTTATTGACTGGGTGTTATAAGCAGTGAAGTTAAAATCATTTCTCGATTTTCTAATTTCAACTATTTCATTATATTCGCATTACTATTTTCTTTCTAATCGAAGAGGTGGAAGTAAGATGGATTAGGTTTATATTTAAAGCCTATTATTCGTGTAGGAATTAAATTCACATTAGTGTCTAAGCAAGATTTGAGAATATTTGTGTACATTAAAGGACGTTAATGTTATTTCTATTGCAAATTCATTACCAAAATGTAGAAAGAAATTATTTTATATATGTTAAATAATACGCGTGCAATAGAAAAATTGTTCATTTCAACAAAAACAGGGCAAAAATATGTTCTAAACACGCTCGTTGATCATATTCTTAGAGCTGAGTACAAATATTATGATGGTTTTATTTTATTTTTTTCAACATCCACTATTTTCTCCAAACCGATATATTTGTTCAGTGATTTCAGTGTTCAGTGTTCAGTGTTAATACAATTCATCCCACTGAATAGTGTGCCTATGTTTGAATTTAGTGAAACTTATTCGTTAAAATTCGTAGCTAAAGAGAACCGTGTGAATTCTTCCAAACGACGGGTGTTAGTGTATATCCCAAGTGAAAATGTATGTGGTTTTATTCCACAAAGTGGTCAAGAATCTAACGTTATAATTTAAAAAATTGTCGTTCGCTATGTAAAAGCAGAAATCATTTATGGTTATCTTTTCAATTTTCTTCTAACTTGTTCAGTGTTATAAAGAAAAGAAAGTAATGCTGACCAATTATAAACAGTAAGCGTGTAAGTGAATACAATATTAGTCAAGAAGCTAATGTTACGAATGCCCTTCTCAAAGTGTTCTTGTACATTATCATCATTGTAAAATCTCGTAAACGA
Source organism: Thermobia domestica (assembly GCF_964235325.1). Lineage (NCBI taxonomy): Eukaryota > Metazoa > Arthropoda > Insecta > Zygentoma > Lepismatidae > Thermobia > Thermobia domestica. The sequence continues at coordinate 6,300,302 of NC_137466.1, read as the reverse complement.
AGATGTAAACCTAATGTTGTTAACTTACAAGGAATTCTTTTAATTGAACGCATGAGTTATCAATATTTCAGAAGGCGTATAAATTAAACAGTAAGTAATCTTTCTACTAGAAAAGAGTCCATTTTTCCCGCGTCGCGTTCTCCTTATGCTTTCGGTATATCGGTAATAGGTCCAATAATTATTTATTTCAAAGTATTTTTCTACTCAAGTATTGAAGTAAATATAAATGGTAAAGTGAGATATTAAAAGCATATTCAATAAATGCATCAAAACTGAATGCTATATCAATCACTGTTCAATATAATGCAGTGAATATAGTGTGCTATTGTTTGCGTTTAACAATTTTTTTTTTCAGGTAATATATTTACGTATTTATATGCACATATGCTTAGGTTAAGATCATGTTTTAGTTTTAGAGCAGTGCAAAGGCGCATCGTAGCTTAGTTCCCTTATGATGCTTAGATTAACTTCACGTGAGCCTTATACTTTTTTTCACGAGATTATGTGAGAGGAAGAAAATAGAGAAGACAGTGCTGTATGAGACATACTTGTATGAAAAAGAGGCTCAGATTGACTTTATGTGCGTGTTCCGGATCACTGCCGAATGGCTGGCCACCCAACGTTAAGAGAAATCTTAAAGCCAATAGGGAATATTTCTCGGAATATCATAAACTCGATACATTTGGGAGTGTAAAAGGTATGGTTCTGATTCCTATTTATCATTTATTTCCTATATTTTCTCGGTACCACGTTGGAACAACTTGCACCACTCTCATATCTGTCCCACTTTGGGAACACTAACGCTCTGCCTAACCGTATTTGGTTATCTTTTTACATGAATTAATGTTTGTTTGGAAGACGTTGAGCCTTTGTGCTGCATAATTCTCAATGCTGTTGAAGTTTCTTATTTGTGCTTTTACTGTGTGATATTTTATATTCATGGTGGCAAATTAGCATGAGTTTGAAACATTTCTAGAAGCAGTAATTCTAGAACTGCGGAATTACGATAAACTAATGAATCGATACAGTGGAGCCACACTGAATTATTAAATAGACCGGATGAGTTAAAAACTGATCTCACATAATTAAATAATAAATGTGACCTGTCTCAGCAAGAATTAATCCTATTCAGGAAATACAGACTGATCTCAGTACGTTTAGATTAAAAATAAAATCAGAAATTGTGAAAGTGGAACGAGAACTTGGGGAATTTAAAACAGGTGTACGCACTCGTTTCATTGAAAACGATTAAAATAAACGATTAGCTTACGGATACAAGAAATGAGTTAGTTCTTATCATTGAACGGGTTGAAAATCAAAGTAGGAGTTCCCCAACCTAATTAAAGCATGAATATAAACAAACATTCAAAATGAAATGAAATGAAATCGTTTAGTTTTACGTCCCACGGTTATGCCGGTTAGGCTAAAGGAGACGGTGATGATGAGTAATGAGTGAAATGGTGGAATGAAGAAAGTGGGAGGAAACGGGAGAACCCCGAGAAAACCCACGCACACGGTGTTTGTCCACCACAAAGTTCACTTGGCGGCGGCTGGGATCGAACCCGAGACCCCTAGCACCAGAGGTGAACGCTCTACCACTGAGCCACCGCGGCCCTCATAAACATTCAAAATGCATGAAAGTAGAATTGTTGATATTGTAAATAAGATATGGCACAACCAAAGCATGTTGGTGGATATTAAAGGTAAAATCTAGATTAATCAAGCACTGCTACTTGAGTATATACACAACATAACTTTGAACGAAAGCGGGTTAAATAACTCCGGTACTGAAATTGACCGTATTAATCAGCCATTGCTTTCTTTTAAGAAAAAATGTAGATCGTTATAACTGTAGCGTAGAAGAATTGACCAAAGACACCGAAAAAGAATCAAAACAGTACGTACAAGTAAAAAGCACTGTTTTGGAAGTTGAAAGTAAGTCTGTAACCTGAGACAAGAATTACAAATGATGCAAACTCAAATAACGTTATTGCGAAAGAACATTATAAATCTGCATGCTGAGTCAAAATCTGACATCAACAGTTACATTCATAGTACAAGTAATTCCTTGCACGATTATGATAGTGTAGCAAATAGTAGTAGAACGCGTAGTTCCACTAACAGTATCGGTAGCGAGACTACTAACCATAACTATTAAGCAAAACATAAAAACCATAGTTGCACTCATCGTACGAACCGGAGCAGATTGAGAAAAATAGGCCTATGAGACGCAGTGATACGAGCATTTGAAAGATTTCTGGGGCATTCTAATTTTTTAGAATTGTTGGAAAAAATGTAAAGCTTATGCAAATTCCTGAAACACAATACCTGTTATTTTACACTTTTTCATGCAAGGGTCATCTAAATCAGAGCGCAAAATTTTAAAGTCAGACGAACTCTCCAATCGAAAAATGATGGTCGCCAGTATCTCTCACGTACAAATTATGAGAGGTCCATCATCACCACGACCTTTGTTTTGACAAAGAAAGAAATTACATCATTGCATGAAATTTCAAAAACAGGTAATTAGATTTAGAATAATCAATTTTGAAATGGACAATTAGGATATATGTTAAAACATATCTTATCTTAATACTTCACGTTTGTGTAACTCTCTCTCTTTTTGCACTGAAATACCCGTTGTAGTTTGCAGTTTTGGGATCAAAGTCTTTAGATGAACATTGTCAGCAAATCATCCAGTGTCAGTCTTTAGTGAATTCCTGTAAGATTTTTTTAACTCTGTTGAGAATGCTGAAGCCTCTCGGACATGAAACTGTGCTCACAGTAAAACTGCACTAAATGTGACAATTGGAAGCAATTTTTTAAATCTCGGAATGAAGGTTTCACTTTAGATCTTTTTCAGTGTCTGGTTCAACGTCAATGAAGAAAAAAAGTTTATAAATTGCGCAGTAGGCCAGTGAAGGAGTGGAAGTCTGATGAAGACACAGGTATTGTGTTGAAACTGTTACGTGATACTGTCTTTCTTATAATATTATCACATAGCCTTGCTCAGTGTGTTATTGAATATTAGTACAAAATGGAAACAAGGCCTGATAGAATAATATTATTTAATGCATTATGTTTCTGATAAATTGAAGGCTATTTGTTCTTATATCTAAATTTTTTATATGCGTTATAATTTACGAAAGTTTACGTGAGAATACAAAATGCTATCAAAGTGCATGTCTAGTATTTCCTAATTGGTGTTAAATTATTTGGTACACATTATTTGCACAGGATAAACTTTAGGTGATGTTAGGCGTATAAACATGCCTAATGTTATAAATGGATGATACAGTAGAAGTAACATTTAGGAGCAGTGACTCATGAAATTTTCAAAATGTTAACAGTATCATCACGGGTGGGAGACTTGGGTCAAATATGTCACTTGTGGAGGAAATAGAGACACACACTTTCTGCCAAGAAACCAAGGAACTATTAGCAAAAAACGTCAGCAAGAAACATCATAACTAATGTGTTCTCCGACGTTCAAGGAGTGCTTCTCGTTGAAATTCTGGAACGTGGCACAAAAATTCTCAAAGAAGTACTGATAAACACTGAGAAAATTAAGGCCCGCAATTCAAAACATGCGCTGGCGATAAAATTGCGACAAAGTGTTTTCCGTGTAGTACGACGTACATTGAAAGTGATACTGGCGCGAAACTGATGCCGATGTAAGACAGTAGTCGAAATCGCAGATGGCAGATTTCTTGCGCTACAGTATTGAAAAACTTGTGCCGTGGTATGATAAATGCCTTACTTTGCTCGGCGATTATGTTTAAAAATAGCCTTTCAAATGTATGTTTTTCATTAGTTTATTTCAAAACATCTGTTACGTTCGGGACAGCCCTCGTATATTCAATATTCTGGAAGAACCACATGAGTTTTTCTCGTTAAATAAACTTAGTATGATACACGTTGTACCTTTTTCTTAAAAACACAGTTTCTCGTATTTAGTTGATTGCAAAATCACTGCAAAAATAACAAAATGGTTAAGAGAGTTTACTGGCAACAAATACCATATGTTGCAATTACATGTGCCAATAATATTAGAACTCGATATATGACGAAACATTGTTATTCATTTCATACGTCAGCTGGAACGCATGGAGCGTGAAGATTTATAAATAAAAGTCTCGGACGTTTCTTCGTAATATAGATTAGATTAGAAAAACACTAGATTTAGACAGAATTTATAATTTGTTAACGTTTTATCTTAATGTGATGAGACAATCGTTAGAAGCACATAGAAATGAGATTTTAGTCATTATTTTCCAGTGGTAGAAGAAACGTTGGACGAAATTAGTTAACTTTGAATATATAAATATAATGCAAAATAGACAGATAGCCTTTTACAGGTATCTATTTTAATCTAGGATAAACACACAGTAAGTAGTTGGTGTAATAAACGAATATTTTTATCGATAAAAGGTATAACTATAAAAATAACTATGTAATGTGAAATTAAAGTTTTATATTACCTTGACTGGATTGCTGAATATTATGTAGAATAAAAACTCAGTTTATTCAGCTTATGTAAAAGAGAACCTCTTTTCTTATTATTTTCGGCATAGTGGTAAATGTACTGGGATTTCCTTTAGCAGTTATTCCATTTTTCAGCAAGAAGTATTACTCAGCACTGCTTCATTATTAATGTATCTCGTAACTCCACAATTGTAAATTTCAGTTCAATACTAAGCGCCTCTTTAATATTGCTGATTAGATTAACCAAATAATTCCTAATTGCATAGAAGCAGTCGCTCTTTCCACTGTCTCATTACAGGTTCAAAGAACATAGGACGTATACCAACAATAATATCTATGATTTTCAACGTACTAAAGGGATAGTATGCTGTAACACAAATAATAAGTAAACTTTAACGTTAGTGATAGAAAAAAATTATAAATGGTGGCTCACACTCTCAGTGGTACAGCACTTATCACTTGCGATGAAATAACTGGTTAGACCATCGTTCAAGTAAGTCTACCGTAGACAGCATCGATTCCCTGGGTTCTTTAGATTATTCCGTATCTTCTCACATTTTCATTTCACCACCAATTATTTGAAGATAATTCACTACTGTTAATCACTGGGTTCAATTTACCTTAATATCATGCTTGTGGAACTTTAAATTGGTAAATTCCGCTATGTTTTCACCCGGAAAAGATTCCATAAACATTTATTTCAACTTTAAGATGTGCTAAATTCCCGAGAATATGTGCTAAGCGAGAATCGATGACAGCTGAACTAATTCTTGGCAGATACGTATAATTAACTTCAAAATAGAAACTTAAAAAGATTATGTTGTTTTCCATGCTAATTAGGCTATAATCATTTTCGTAGAGTATTTCTAGCACCTTCTAGAATGATCAGTATTTCATACAAAGTTTGTCGAAATAATTTGATTAAATAGAGGTAATCACTATGTTCTACACTAAGTACCTTTGTAAATAACTTGACACAATGCATATATTTAGAAACTACAAACGAGTAGCCAAGACAAAATTATAATATGTACGTTCATTAATATTACCAAAATATGTATCTTTCGCTTTTTAAAGGAGTGCATCAAGGTACGCATATTTGATGAAAGTATGTGAGTCTATCCTATGGTGAAATGCCGTAACAATATCAAATATTACGGTGGAAATTAGGCCCTGAATTCCAAATTTAAATTTTCAACTCGTCTTTGTTTTAGGAAGGAGACAGTATGTGTAACAGTATTTCGATTTCGCAAAGAGCCATCCCACACAGCAAGGAATATTTCCTCAATCAAAAGAAAATGTTTTCCTTGGTTTCCAAAAGATTTTCCTTCTCTGTACATTTCCATGCTGGTTTCCCCAATGTATTCCAAATATTTCCCGAAAATATTTTCCCAAAAATGTTTGTAAAACATTTCAGAAATTACCTGGAGTACATTTTGAGAATGCTTGCCGGAAAGTAAATCCAGGAAAATATTCACAATATATATTAGAAATATTGTTTTGGATCTAATTTAATATATTTTCACTGTTGAGAAGGGAAATATTTTTGAAATGATACTAAAAATGTTTTCCATATGTCATACGGAAAACAATGAAACGAAATATACTCCACATATTTAAAAAATGTTTTCTAATACGTTATTTGCAATATTTTCTACTTTTACGAGAAAACGTATTAAATATATATTATAAAAACATTTAGAATATTTAAAAAAATATTTCGTAATATAAGAAATATTTTTCAGAAATGTTTTTAAAAGGTTTACTTAATTTTTACAAAAGTATTTAGGTAATCTTCTTCTATAACTTAAATTAAATATTTTCGTATGATATTTTAGTATTATTTCCAGAATATTTTATCAAATTTTGAATATAAAACTTTAAAGCAGATAAAAGAAAACATTAAAAATGAATAGAAAAATGTTTTCCATTCTGTTTTGGAAAATATTTTGTGTCTTTAGTGAACATTTTCTGATATAGGTCTATTATAGAAACATTTTTACATTGTTTTCAGAATATACTCTTCCGTTATTAGAGAAAACATATTCCTTGTTAGATCTGAGAAGTATCCTAAATATTTGCTGGAAATATTTTTTAAAATGTGTTTGGAGAACGTTTAATGAAGTACAGGAAGCAGTGGCGTTAAATAAGATTTCCGGGCTTAAGTCCCACCAAAATTTGTTTTACTATATTAAAGTAAATAAAATATCCTGCACAATTTTCACATGTCCAGGAATAAAGTTAGCAAAAATTCCCTCCACGAAACAAAATCGTAAATACGCCACTGACAGGATGCGCATTTTTAGAACGTTAGTAGAAAATAATGTAAGGAAAATTTTCACAAATTGTAATAGAAATATTGTGTTGAATGTAATGTAATATGTTTTCAATGTTGAGAGCAGGGGTAAAAGTGGATTTGAAAAGGTGGGGGGACGGTAGGTAGCGGATGACGTCACGCCATTGCCCCTGACTATCTTTGACCATTGTATTTTTTTTAGGAACTGGGGAGACGCCGTACATATTTTTTCCAGGTGGGGGCGGCATCCCACCGCACTTTTTACCTCTAGTTGAAAGAGAAAATGTTTTCGAAGTAACACTAAAAATGTTTTACATAGGGCCTACATGATAAAGAAAACAGAATAGGCCTGTGAACAGAATAAAATGTTTTCCAACATGTCATATGCAATCTTTTCTATTCTTACAAGAAAACATATGAAATATAATTTTTAAAATATTTCGAATATTTTAAAAATAAATTCGTTCGTAATATGAGAAATATTTTTCAGAAATATTTTTAAAACGCCTATTAATTTTGTATGGAAATGTTTTTGTTACCTTGTCCTGTAACTTAAATGAAATATTTTCATGCAATATTTTAGAATTATTTCCAGAATATTTTATCGAATGTTGAATCAATTCTCTCACAAGAGTATCGTAGTAGCATTATTACCAATCATTATACTAATTATAGCAACATCAAATAAATATATTTGTTAAAAATTTGACATTTATATCTTGGTGACATCGCACAGGCATTTATTTCAGATCGCAAAATAGCATCGCTACATCAACCGTCATTTGTTTTTCAAAAGTACCAGCATTCCTTGCGCGATATGTTGAATTTGAATGTTGATCTGTTCCTGTGAAGTTGTGACAGAATCCCGGCAATTCTAAAGATCAAAGATTCATGTGAAACACTAATTCGAATGTTACCATTTTACAGTTATATTTATTATATAAATAGGAAGAAGGCATCTGGATCTGAACGGTCGTGCCTATGAAGAAGGTGTCCAATTGGAGGCCGAAATGAAATGAAATGAAGCTTACAACAAAAGTCGGTAAGTAGAACGATTACATAAAATAATTTAGCTTTATTGTCTGTAAAATTTAGCTTTATTGTCTGGGCTTGTGTATAGCCCGCTCCCCCCAGTTCTTTGTCACCGGAACTGGAAGAGTCAGTACTACTACTACTTATATCGAGAACAGAACCAAACCAACCCCTGCGGGGCTTCTAACCCGTTCCTACTACTATTGCTACTAACTACCACCACCACTACTACTATTGCTTCTAACTACTACTACTACTGCTACTATTACTACTACCGCTACTAAAGCTACTACTACTACTTATACTAAAGCTTCCTTACCGCAAGATTTACATCTTAAATCTTTATAACATGCGATTCCGATTCATTATGAACTAGTATGAATCGTTAGAATCACTATGATTCGTTAAAAATCACTGGGGGGAGCGGGCTATACTCAATCCATTGTGGGTAATAAATTCATGTGGGAGGCTAGATTTCCATTGTTTATGATTATACGTAAAATACCGTGCAGGTTTCTTTTGGCTCACCATTCGAAATAATTGCTGAAAAATGAATTATTTTAATAACTTTCTTTTTATTGTCTCCTAAGTGATTTTCGATAGGCGATTTGAAATACGTCACATGGCATAGATGAGATTCTAAGGGAGCGTCAGAAGTAATTGTCGAAAAATTACAGTTATTATTTTATGATTTGCGTATATATGTACGGGGCCGGATGTATCACGTAAAAACTACAGTACAAAACATACAAATCAGCCTACGTGGCCACTAAAAAGCACCAATAGGCAGGGCTCTAGAACACAGGTCTCCCTTCCCATTTATATGTAATATAGACAGAAATCAAAGTGCCCTGCGGGGCTCTAACCCGCTTTCACTTGCTAACGCTCGCTCGGCAATACTATGTGAATTAAATACTTTACTTTGGTACAGAGAATGAAATCTGTTAACCTACATGGGGACCTGTGTTCTAGAAACTTCCCGCAACAATACTATCTGAATCAGAACAGGGCGAAGGTGGAGGACAACAGGAGCAAGTAGATGCTTTCCAAAGGAAAAAGATGTGGGCAAGTCTTTACTTTAGGCAAGGCAGTGGCAATAAACAATTCATCTGAACCTGTTCCTGCAGTTAGTTACAGTTCTCAAGAAGGAAAGACAGAAGATAACGTTCCCTACGGGGCTCTAATCCGCCTTCAATCGCTAACGCTCGCTCGGCGATTTGCATTTTATAATATTACTACCTTGCCCAAAGTAAAGAGTTACCAGGCGTAAATTACCATTTTAATGACAGGTTATAATAATTCTGCGTGTAGATTTACTTCTGGCGTGCCACTCGAAATCTCTGTTTCTTTCAGAAGTAAAGTTCCGGGGGCATTGCTAATAATATTCTTGTTATTATTGTAAACGTATTGTTTTGGATGCTCCGGGGGGCACTGCCCTCCCAAAAACACGTCTGGAAGAAACACTGCTCGAAATACTTACTGAGATATAATTCTTTCGCCACTTTCTTTCTTGTTGTGTATTCAATGATTTTCGCCAAGGGAAGTATAAATTTTTCACTTGGCATAGATAAAATTCAAGGAGACCGTCAGAATTAATTGTCGAAAAGTTACAATTCTTTTACGATTTTCGTATTTATACTGAGTCCTGATGTGTGGATAAGAAGTACAGTACAAAAAATAGAAATCAATCTGTGTTAGGGGGCTACTAAAAAGCACGAATACCATCTAACCGAGTCATGGAGGGTGAAGGCGGGGGCCCAAGGGGGTGCTTCCGAAGGGAGCAGGCACGTACTTTTCTATTTTGATCAAGGGATAATGGCGCATATATTACCATTTTAATGACGTATTCACGATTTTTTTTAGGGGACAGACGCTTGGCTAACTTTGTTCCTGGAGATGAAAAAATTCTGAAAGATAATTTATTTACTTTAATATAGTAAGTACAATTTCAATGGGCTTAAACCCGGAAGCCCCCCTTAAATACACCACTGGGTTATAATAATTGTGGGGTTCATTCGAGCAGACGTTTACACCGAGAGCAAAATTTATAGGTAAAATGTGAAGTATTTTTCGTGAAGGAATAACAGTGTGAATGTAAGTTATTTCTGTCATTGCACAGCTTATTGAAATGGATTTTGAATGCAAATAGAGTAGAAGTAAGCGGCGGGAATTTCCGGTTCATACGTCAGTTGTGAACATCTGCGATGGCCGTAATGTGATTTTTTTTAAAGAATTGTGTAGTAAAGAGAGAAGGATTATAAAGTTTATGCAGAGTCATGGTATGGTGAAGCGCGTAAAATCAACTGCGCAAAGTGTGGAAAAGATGTATTCACGAAGAAAAATTCAGAACAGAGGCAATAGCCCTGCATACACTATTTTCAGTCGTAAAGGTGAGAAAGAAAGGGGGTGTAACACGCGTGTATTAGCTGTGAAAGGTGTTTTTTTTTAAAGGTTCGAAATTAAGTGTTTTTGAAGATAAGAATAATTACATATATTGTGAATGACCATCCTCTTTTATGCGTACCCCCCATCCCCCTGTCGCTGATGTTCCTGCTCCCTACGCTGTCGCACGGGCCCCCCTGCTGTGCTTCTGCCCTGATTCGGTTAAATAGCGTTCTTGTTTTTTTTTTACTGGCCACCTAGCACAAGTTGTTCCGCCTTTTCTTTTAAGCTCCTCATTTAGTGCATAGGGAGGCGCCGTTGCTTAGTGCTAGAGCGTTCACCTCCGGTTCTTGGGGTCCCTGGTTCGATGCCAGCTCGCGCCGTGTCGACTTTGTGGTGAACAAACGTCGTGCTCGTGGGTTTTCTCGGGGTTCTCCCGTTTCCCCCCACTTCATTTCACTCATTTCTCATTATCACCGTCTTCTTTAGCCTAAGAGGCATAAGTGTGGGACGTGAAACTTAAGGATTTTTCATTTAGTGCATGTTCTGCAAAAAGAAACTGGAAGATGCAAGAAATGCGTCAAAATTTGGTACAACAGCCTGTTAAAGTATTGCCTAATTCTGTGTGCAGGTTTACTATTGGCGTGCCGCTCGAAATATTTGCTGAAAAATTATAATTCTTTCGCTAATTTTGTTATTGTCTCTTAAGTGATTTGCGGCAGGCGAATGTAAATATTTCACCTAGCATATATAAAATTCAAGGGGGCCATCAGACTAGATTTGCCGAAAAATTACAATTATTCTTGTATTGTATTGTATTCAGGGTTTGCCCAAGTGGGTCCAGCCCGGAAAAAAACCTCGGGTTTTTTCGGGTTGGACCCACCTGGGTTTTTGAGATTTTCGTTAGTATATTATTGGTGCAATTAACGTGATCACATTGGAAGTGATTCTTATCAGATTTTGGACTTTCCTTGGGCAAATTAGGTGCTTTCACGTTAAGGTATACAACATCCAAAGTGAGGCCTTTATAAAGTTCTTAATGCACTGAATGCATTTTAAAAAGCCGTACCTTAGATTGAGATAATTATAGAACAAATTAATTTATGGAATGTGCTTATATCCTATTTCAAGTAAAATATGCAATTTTATATTTTAGAAAATACTTTCCGTGAATAGTGTGCTGGCTTACTTAGCGACGCCGAAGGACATTATCCCTCATACATCTGATGGGTTTAGTGCCATAGGTGCTGGTATTACTAGTAAATATGTAGTGTATTAATAAAACTATTAGTATTATTTTTTATTATCTTTGATGGTAACACTGGTATTCTTCAGTAGAGTTTGGTTTTCCAACAACAGTTTAGTTTAGTTATTTGTTGCTACTTTTCAACTAGCTTTCTGTAGAATCAACAGCAGCAATAGCGTAAAAATTCGTGTCAAATTTAAGAATCTTAGTGCTCGGAGTTTCGAAGGGTGCGTAACGCTTACTATTTCAAGTCCTGAATTCAAACTTTGTACTAGTGGAAGTTTCGATGTACAGTAAAGAAAGCTTGCATTTTCGGAAAATAATAATAAACCTTCGTCGCGAAAGAAGTGCTCGGGAATTTGGAGCAATTAAACGCACAAAGCATTGGAACTGAATACTTCAACAATAAAACTATTTGAAAAAATGAAATGAAATCTTTCAGTTTTACGTCCCACGGTTATGCCTGTTAGGCTAAAGGAGACCGTGATTATGAGAAATGAATGAAATGGTGGAATGAACCAAGTGAGAGGAAACAGAAGAACCCGAGAAAACTCACGAGCACGGTGTTTATCCACCAAGAAGTCGACACGGCGCGAGCTGGAATCGAACCAGGGACCCTAAGCACCGGAGGTGAACGCTCTATCACTGAGCCACCCCGTCCCTAATAAAACTGTTTATTTTACGCTGTAAGATATTTAGTTTCATTTAAGACATATTGAAACATTTACTTTATGAAATTGAATTATGCAGGGTGTTTCAAAACAACATCGACAACGTTTTTGAGATGATTCCTGACAGCAAAATAAGACAAAAAGTATAGACCAACCTGGGTGCACAATTGCTTCCTTTCGGACTTGTAGGCTGCCGAAAATATGAAACGATAAACTTTAAATGTCTATAGCGCCAAAACTGTGGTACCTACCGTAGTCGTGTCGAGACTTCACTTAATAACTGAGATGTGCACTCTCCAAAAATACGCGTTTCAGAATCCTGCGGTACTCACGCAACAATTTTTATAGAGCTAGCCTTGCTACTGGCATATAATTTGGAGTACTGGCCAACTACCTCTTGTTCATGTTTTCCGCAGCTTATAACTCCGAAAGGAAGCATTTGTTTACCTAGGTTGATCTATACTTTTTGTCTTACGTTGGTGTTAGTTATCACCTCCCAAACCGGTGTCGGTGTTGTTTTGAAACACCCTACATATATGTTAATTGTTTAAATTAATTTTCTGGGAGAACGGTCTTGCAACAAGTGCTCGGGAAATTCCCGTAATTCAACGCACAAAGTATCGGAAGTGAACTTCAACTATAGAACCATTTATTTTACACTAGAAAATATTTAATTTTATTTAAGACATTTTGAAACTTTTATTTTATAAAACAAGAGTTACAGATTGATTTGTTTAAATTAAATTAATATATTTGTTCTCAATTAATATATTTGGCGAATGTCAGTGAGGGTATTAGGCTGATTCGTTCTATATTTGTACGTTCGTCTGCCTGTACCACGCGTACAACAGGGTACCACTTTCCGTCTTTTAAGTTTAAATTTTCAGGGTACAAGTACGAGACAAACTAAATTTCTCATGTTCAGATTTTGGCGGCATACCAACCTAAAATTTCAAAATAGCGGGTATCCACGCCGCAATTTTCAGTTTTTCAAGTTGAAATTTTCAGAATAGAAGCACAAGACACTCTAAATTAACTGTATATATTTTGGCGGCGATCCAACGTAAAATTTCAAAATGACAGTCATTTTTCAAAACAGCAGTGAAATTGTTGCAAGTTGTGACAATCATAATCTTGAAATATAAATCACATTTTAACACTTTTACCCTAAAGGCATTGGAATATTTAAAAAAAAAACCTCAAACCCGAAGAGAAAACAATTAATCCCGAAAAACCCCATATGGGTCCAGGTGTGTTGGGCTTTTTCAAAAAAGTCCGGGTTTTTCAAACACTGATTGTATTGTATTTATTTTCACACGTTTTCATACAAATTGTTCACAACATGAACGTATGAGTTGGACACGTTACAAGAACATTGAATGTGTACATATTTATACATTTAAATCTACATCCGATAGTAAAATAGCGTCAATTTAAGTAAGAGAGGTACAATTTTTCATTATTCTAATTTGCATACAACGATATGAAACAATATAACAGTTAATAAAGCATTACATTATACATATGCAAAAATATATATACACTTTAAACCGTATCGGACCGGAGTTTTTGAAAATTCCGTATATTAGAGTGAAAGAGGCTCAATTGTTGGTCTGACAGTGAAGCGAGTACGTTTAGAACTAGTTGAAACGTTTAGAAAGTACGTAGTTCATCTCTGCTGCATGGGGTCCTTGGTTCGATCCCAGCTAGCGCCAAGCGGTCTTTGTGGTAGACAAACCGTGTGCGTGTGTTTTCTCGGGGCTGTCCCGTTTCCTCCCACTTACTTTATTCCACTATTTCATTCATTTCTCATCATCAGCGTCTCACCCTGGATGCATAAACGTTGGACGTTAAACTAAATGTTTCATTTCATCTTAATTTCCATGTACAATACCTGCTTCTTGAGTTATACATAATATTTTCAATCTGTGCTAAACTAGTGTATTAATATAGGTTGCTGACGTTATGGTACCTACAATTCTCCGCAGAATTTGATATTTATGAATTCTGATAGAACAACTTCGTGTAGGCTTTGCTTTGGAAGTAGTTTGGAAATACGTGACTTGTTAAACAATGCATGCTGAGAAGGTATCTCTCATCCATGTTCGCGAATAGTTTGTTTTCTGCATTACTACTTCCTGAATACAGCTTGGGTGTAAAGTCACTTCTTATTTGTAACAATGAATATTTCTAAAACTAAACAACTTATCACAGTTTTATTTTCATCGAATACATTATTAGAGTGCACCATTTGGTTATTAAGTTACATTGCAACGTATGCACCCGCATTTTCCACAACTTCTAAAATGTTAACTGGCCAGCTAAGCTGATGCCAGTTTCTAGGATAATCTAGATTAAAAATAGGTATTGACTTTACAACCACCGTGTATATTCTAAAACTGTTAAATTATTCCTCGTTTTCCTGTAGATTTCGTAATATTTTTTATAGAAACGTTGCTTTCATCAATTTCTAATTTACAACGGCAGGGTTGGCTGGTTTAAACAGCTGTTTTTTTTTATTTTTTCAAAAAACCCAACAGGTATAAACCAAAAAAAGAACGAAAAATGCTTTAAATCGTGTGAACTTCATGGTGACGTTTCCACATATCACACCATCTGCATTATGTTTATCTACTTTTCATCTTTTAATCAAGGGGTCCCGTGTTCAATTCTCGGTCCAACCACAACCCATCTTTCAAGTGTAAACCAAGTAGCGATTAGGTGTCCCTTTAAGCGAAAGTCTTCTTCGTGATAACTTTTGTATTTCATAAGGATGTTAAGGCTAAACATACGAAACGAAACCAAATTGTATATTTCTACTTGCCTGAATGCCTGTTGTTTTATAAAGAAGCCAAGGTTGCTTAAATATATTGATAGAAATTGGCAAAATGTATCAACTGCCTACGTAGCTTCCAACATCAGCTTGGATTCGACTTTGTTTTAATATTGTTGAATGTTATCTACATAATAAATTTGTCATTTAATATGATACGTTGAACTTAAAATTTTACATACAAATACATTTAAACTAATAATAGGATTTTCCCAATGGCTAAGGCGGGAGTTTCTTGATTTATATGTAATTCTGTATAATGTTTTTACTTCTGTAACTACTTTTTGTCCTTCCGAAATGACTCTTGACAATTATATTAACAACTAGGCCTATGTAAAGATCAGTATAACGTATTATTATCAGGAGTCTCTCGTGAGTGAGTCGACAATCTCACTTATGACCAATTAGTCCCGGTTTCGTGTCGAAATGGACAATTTCTCTTGGATGTAAGCCGAGAAGCGGTTTGGATTCCCTTTCAGCATAACCTTGTTGTTGCATAATAACACCAAGACGAAACAAATTAATTTCTGTCCATATCTAATATAAATACATAGAGTAAATTATTTAAACAAAAAAACTTTTTTTTCCAATAAAAAACATGGTTTTTGCCAAACCTGTACAACTGCTTGAAAATTAGTATGTAATTTTTCTTTTATTGGAAAAATAAAACGTCAGTGCAAATATTAATTTTTGAGGATGCGCCAATTGCAACTGACTCGGTGAGACTGTCGTCTAAAATCAATGTAATTTGTTTAAGGGCATCAGTTGTATGCTCTAAATTTCCATTACTATTACTTGAGTGCTTAATGTGTATTTCATTACAGGTCTAAGAAATGAAAAACTGGGAGGCCACAGCTTAGAAGCCATCACAAGAAACATCATGAAAAAGACGAGTGCAATAGCTGAGCAATTTAGTTGGCACGTTGCAAAAGGAAAGAGCTTTCCTCGTTAACCACTAACACAATAATAGGTAAGAAACCCTCCCTACTGTTCTATAATCTCATTTTCAGAGTGGAAAACAAAATATAGAAGTTGTCATTTGAAGAGGGATACACTATGTTTAAAATATTGTATATAAAAAAAAAATCTGGTGCCCTTTTTATTTTCTTCGCTTTAAATACTTACTATTGTGCCATGAATACTTCTCAGAACCATCTTCCTGTGAACTTTATTTCCCAAAAGCGTATACTGCAACCGCTGTTATAACATTTAAAAGGCTTTGGAAATCCTTATTTTAGCAAAATGTGCAATTTTCCTGTCCTCAAGTGACACGTTACATTTAAGTGTCCGTGGAAGAGAGAGCTGAATATCTATAAAATATATTTCATCTTTTTACTGAATTGTTCTGTCATGTTGGTAGTTTTCTTGAGCATTTCATGATTAATTCCTACATTATCAAAATTATTCATTTGTATAAGGCAAAGTAATATGTATGGCCTGCTCCGTGGCAAAGAAATCGAGCAAGTTAGCGGTCATCAAAGCCTTAGTAACCATCTCGGCATTCATCTTGTGCGACTGAGGGAAAAAGAATGATCGGGCCCAGATTTGAGATCGGAACCTTCGGAATGAGACGCTAGTTCTTCATCAACTCAAATGCTGCCACATGTTTTCAAATTATTATTATTTTTAATATTAGGTTTAATATTTATAAAATGCTATAGTTTTTAAAAATAAAAGTGCGACAACTTCAACATGTTAAAACGTCCGTAATTAAGCTACAGTCTGAGGTATGTCACCTTCAGCTTTAGCTGTTGTCTTCCTTGCCCTTTACACTTTCTTCAGGATGTTACTTTTGTAACACATTATTGTCTTCACAACCTGCTGTAGGTCCTACACAAACATTTTAAATATTTTTGTAAGTTTAAGATGTAATAATTGATCTCTAATCGTTCCCTGCTGTTATTATGTTATTAAACACTGCCTATTATTTTTATTTTCAGAAACTGCAACACGAGAGAAACGTAACTAACGATGAGATCGCGTAGATTATTGGGATTTGGCTTCAACATGCCATACAGAGACGAACAAGAAAATCAGTTAAGAATTCAGCTGCAGTTCCACAGAACTTGGAGTGACAATTCCCAGCGTCGAAATTAGAGTTAGTTGTGGTAATCAAAAGTGAGATTATACAGAAGCAAATGAGTATTTCTTGTTATTCAGCAATGTGATATTTCTTGAAAGTAGCAAAAAAGTGACATTTCGTGAAAAGATCTATTCCCCATGCGCCGTAGATTTGTGGAACATATTTTTTGCAACTTCCATAAATATTGTTGTTGTTGATTTTTATTGAATTAGCGTGTCAGTGACATAATTTCGTGGAACAAGTTTTTACAAGTTAAAATGTGAATTTCTGATATTTGAGAAGATTGTTCTTAATGTATAGAAACAAATAATACGAGCAGCATGAAGATTCTGCTGAAGAGAATTTGAATAAATAAAACTAGAATAGTGTACATTTATATTTTTATTTAACTACTAACCGATATAAACTGATATATATGCATATTTATTATAGTGGACAGTGTAAATTATAACTACATAATATTAACTTGCTCTCATATTTCTTTTTCTCCTCAAAATCTTATTTATGCACAGAATGTTTCTGGGTGTTGCACTGCTACTACTGGTATGTGGCCACGCCGTGTATGTATGTTGGGGTGTCTTATGACATATTGCGAGGTTCAGACTGCAAATTAGTCTTCACAATCATCGCGTGCCAGTTTTCAAAGCGGCTATATTGGATTTATTATTTTTAAGATAGGAAAAGGTTTGCCAACAATTGTTATTTGAATTGGATGTCTAAACCTCAATCTTTTTTTTTTATGGATTCAATACAGCCGCTTTCAAAACTGGCAGGCGACGATTATGAACACACTGATATCCAGTTTGAATCTCGTAAGTCACATAAGATACCCCAACATATATGCACGACGTGGCCATATACCAGTAGCACCAGTGGAACACCCAGAAACCATTTGTATAAATAAGATTTTGAGTAAAAAATAATGCTTAAAATTATGAGAACAAGCTAACATTATTGTAGTTACAATTTACACTCTTTATTATTATTATTATTATTATTATTATTATTATTATTAATAATATTTTTTTATTTTATTTTTATTTATTAATTTATTTATTTATTTCGTCTGAGTCTGTGGGCCGCAATGGTTTTTCGTCATGAAGACAGAGTGAAACAAAGGCGTCTAAGCAGGTAAAATTGGACAGAAGAATATTATGTTTTCTTCCAGCTGCTATGTCACAGTATGGCCGCCTTGTTTTCGACCCACTATTTGTTCCCAGCAAGAAGCCATTATATATACACAATGACCCAAAAGGCTGGAGCCCATAGGCCAACT
The DNA here is from genome assembly GCF_964235325.1 of Thermobia domestica. Taxonomy (NCBI): domain Eukaryota; kingdom Metazoa; phylum Arthropoda; class Insecta; order Zygentoma; family Lepismatidae; genus Thermobia; species Thermobia domestica. Next base: position 6,281,998 of record NC_137466.1, on the reverse strand, counting down.
CGGTTACTATTGCAGATATGAAAACAAGGTTAGATATGTAAGGACACTTTTAAATTCCAGCAACACTTTTGTTTTTGTACTAGTGTACCGCTCAATAAAGAAAATGCGTTACCATACATCATGTTGGACTACACGAATGAAATAATGTGTGGTTTAAAATTAGCTACACCGAGAAGAATTGAAAGGAGACACAGTGAAGAATAAACATGCAAATGCAATATCTACGCCAGTGGCGTAGCAACCACGGTGTTGGGGGGGGGGGAGGAAGAGCAGGTACGAAGGACGCGAAATTGGGTCTTGCACTATATTTTTCAGTGTGTCTTTCCGTTCCCTTTGGTCCAGATAATTTCAAACCACACTTTCTTTCATTCAGTGTTATCCAACAGTGGCAGCTTTGTACTTCTCGTTACTATTGGGCAGTATACTAATATAAATACAAAACTTGCTGCATTTTAAAAATTTCCTTCTATATCTTACCTTGTTTCCGTATCTGCAATGGTAACCGGGTTGGCCTATGGGCTTCGCATTCTATCATGTACAGAAAATATTCTGTAAATATTTTGTCATGTACAGAAAATATTCCCTAAACATTTTGTCATGCACAGAAACTATTCTCTAAATATTTTCTGAGATGTACAAAAAATATTCACTAAATATATTTTGGCATATGTAGGAAAATATTGTCTGTGTTACTGGTAAATAATTTTAAAATTTTCCATGAGAAACATTTTAAAAACCATTCCGTTAACATTGTATAAAACGTTTCAAATACATTTTCAGTAATGTTTGGAAATCGTACAGGAAACATTTTTTGGAAATCTTCTCTAACGGCGTATAAAATATTTCTACAACGTTTTTGAGTATATTCAGAGAATGATTTCAGTATTATGTGGAAAATGTTTTCAAAAACATATGGAATATATTTCCTTAAGGGAAGTAGGATACATTTTCTGAAGGAAAATGATGACACGTTTTAGAAACGTTTTGAAAATATTTCATTGCTGTGTGGGATAACGTTTAAATAAATAATACAGTCCTTTAATTAAAATGGTACAAGCAAAAGCATGTTTGTAAGTTCTTCACAAACTCAAGGAATTTACTCACAGCAATAAGCAAAAATAATAAGAATGATGGTTCTATCCGTTAATCGTTCTATGTTAGCCATGTTCATAATGTTCCACATACATCTAATAGAACGTAATGTTTCTGAAGTAAGTGTCCCATATCAAAAATAACGTAGAAATATGATAAGTTATCAATAAACTGGAGAAAAATTTGGTTATTTACCATGGCAGTGTTCTACGTATGGAAAATTGTCTGTAAGAAAGAAACGAATGCATCAAAGGTGGATGGACGTTAACAAGCAGGTCATCTCCCTACTTCAAAGACTAGATAATACACCAAAGTTCCCGTGAAACATAATCCCGGTAACGACTATGCAGAAAGTAGAAGAGAGTTAACTTAAGCTACACAAGCAGTAGCGTAATAAACGTTCAGCAATTCGTTCTGAAAAAGCTCCAAATACATTTAATTGTTTTGGTATGTTAATTGCTAGGAGCGAATTACAATATTGGAATTTACTATGTATCGAAAATTAGGATTATTTTATAATACCGATAATATATAGTACATTAATTTTTAGAATATTGCCTTGGATTCTATTGACAATAGATGCAGAAAGATCAAGGGAATAATATTACAAGCAAAACTATGGTAATAAGCCATTGAAGCTTTGTGTGTAACTTTGTGTTTTAAAATGGCATGGTAAAATGTATTTAGAATTGTGATGTGATTTAGGCATTGGAAAGAAATAATTAAATATATGACACATTCAAGTTATTGAAGTTGTCTTAACAAGAACACGATTGCCAGTAGTTCGGTAAAAAAATGCTTCCCCAAATTAATGTTAAAATTACTATGCATAGATCACGTAAATTTAAGAAAGTTTATATGTTAGTTGTGCAAGGCATGTACCAAATTGTAAGTAAGATAATTTTTATAAAAATATAAGAGTGTGCCGATGTGGACCAACTACAATTTTAAGAAGATCCATCAAAGTGCCTGTGTCTTTTTCAAGACAATAATCCAATATACCCATCTATATTTTAACACACACCAACAACGCTAAAATCTAAGTTAACAAAATACATTTAAAGTACCTTGTGATACAACGCACTATTTTAATCTGTTTTTCTTTTTGTTTGTTTGGTCGTAGAACAGTTAAACACACCAGCAAAATATACAGAGGTTTTTGCTGACTTTCTAAATATTAATTACAACTTGTACTTATTTGAAATTTACCGAATATAGGAATACATCAAATGTGCGACATCTGAAATGTGTTACATTGGCTGTTAGATGAACTTTTGTATTAACTTTAATTAATCGTGCATCTATCTATGTGAAGATTAGGCCGTAGATTCATTAAGCCAAAAATCATAAAGATGACGGCACGTCAGAAAATGTAAATATTACGTTTATATGTTCAACTTTATTGCGACGTTAAAGGATAGTTTGGAGCCGTCATATATTACGAGGTATATACCTTAGTTCTAGAGAATAACAAGACGTTCCTGCGTTTGTTAATTTTGTAAATATTAAAAAGGAGAAAACGTAGATAACTCTTTTTTAAGTTTCAGAGTAAGCATTGTGAAGCACATACCTTATGAAACAAATTTTTTGTATCAAGTTTTCCTTTTGAAAATGCTAATATTTCAAGGTGTGTTAATACATATGCCATAGAAGTTTAATAAACGCATCAATGTATTTAGACCATATGAATAGGAATGACTACCTACATTCATCAATATAACCTACATAAGCTAAAACCTCCATAAAGAGTAAAAGTAGTCACAATTTTGTGCAATTTGATTTTACCCTTCCTTAACTATAAAAGGGAAAGAAGATTAGGATCTCAAACGTTCAGACGGACTATTCCAGGTTATGTATTACCATAATAAAATTTTAACATGGGCAATTCCCAAATTCTAAGCGTTGGATTTAACACAAAAAAATGGGAGACTAGAAGAACATATCCATTGCTATCATTAGAAACAATGTTCCTTGGTACCCGTATCCCGTGTTCTCTATGTTAGAGGCAATCCTGAGACTAGCACACGTAACTTTTAAAGAGACAAGCACACTTAAGCGAGAAAAAACACGCGTATAATAATAATAATAATAATAATAACTGTTTCTTTTAAAAGACTTTATTCACAACAATTATTTTTATATTTACATTACATTACTTTACGACACCTTTTATAATAAGCTACAATATAAGTTCCGAAAACTATTAAATATATGATAATACTTACGATGACAGCCGTATTAATGATCCTCCATAGAATTCTTGATTACATGTTTTATAGCACACACAAAATTCAGGTTTCGACTCCTTCTCTGAAATAAATGACAAGAGACAATCTTATTTTAAACAAAATATTACACGTATCAGCGTTGGTTCAAATAAAATATTTTCAACTTTTTCGCTTTTCCTGAAGTAGTTGTGAACTATCGTCCCTATTACGTAATCGAGGTATAAATATATGTTAATGAAATCAACATTAAATATATGGCTTAATAATAATATTAAACATTCGATGTAAGTGCACTTGTTCTAGATTATTTATCAAGAGGAAGTAAAGCTCCATTGAAAGAATAATTGCAGGGCATACTGTATATCATCGCAGATGGAAATTGTATATGATTCATTACCTGTGCTAAGTCTAAATCCATTTAAAATATAGTAAATTTTAGTGTGGCGCTACAACAACATACTACAGACCTAAGAATTTACTATAATAATCACTAGCGGAAGTGAATGTCAGTTTCCTTTTTATATTGGGTTTATAGATCTGGTTAGAAGTACCACCGTTTATTATTGTGCATTTCGTGTAAAATGTTATGTTATTATGGAAGACTATAACATTGATCCTATTTCACCTTGATATACATAGATTCAGACTTAATTACAATGTGTTGTTACTACGTTACTTCACTTCCCTATCGGATAAAAATATATTTAATTGGCAACTACAAAAGCACGATTCCAACGAACACAAAAATGCGCTCCTTTTCACAACATATATATTCACTGTTCCACTGTAATATTCTGTTTCATTTTTCATAATCGTGATTTTAAACTTCAATTTATTATTAGTTCCATTCTGGGAGTTGCCATATTTCGAGCAGGTAACTATGCAGCTCAGAAATGGGCAAATATTACATGGGTTTAAGGCCATCTATATAATTTGCCGGAAGACAACGTACATTTATATATCTTCGTATATTTCACTGCTTGGTATCTAACTTAAACTTCTGAACAAGAAACTTTTATTTTGAAACCAGAAAGACATTTTTTGTTTTGGTTTAAAATGTAGCTTTCATCTCATACTCAGTTGAAGAAGGACTATATTGTGAGATTCGGATATTCTATTAAAAACAGAAATAACTTCCAATCATACGATAAAAGCAATGAATTGTCACTTTTGACATCATAATAATTTAATGGTAGTGGAATTGCTTTACTTTCAAAAAGTATTTTGTCAGTGTTTTACCGTGCCAATGTAAGAGGTTCAGTAAAAAAAAGTTCTCTTGATTTCGTTGTAGCTCTTTACTGCCACAAAACATGTGTACGTATACTTAATCACCATCAAAGTAGGCACCTTCGGAACGCACATTTGATCCACCTCTCCAGCCATTGCTAGAAACACCGACGAAAGTCATATTTTACTTTGTTGCGAAGTTCAGTTGTCGCGCAGGTTTTGATCGTCTTGTACGGTGGTAAACAGGTAACTTTGAAGTCTGTTTTTGCTTTGGGAAGAGCAAAATACGCGATGGGGTTAAGCTGTTTCTAAGGCTATCATTAACTTCCAACAGGCTTGCTGCTTGTAAAGTTGCTCGATCTCTCAAACTGCGCCAACTGATCATCGCACATCCTTCCATTCAGATACACTACTCGTGTAAGCGCTGTTACGATTTGTTGGTTATTTTTCTGAAATGCATAATTAACCAACTTAAGGACTGTACTGTATAAGATTCATTGTGAATATACCACAAATGCCAAAACTCTAACAATATTCCTAGAACACTTTTAAATACTTCTCGTACATATAAAAGGATAAAGTATTTTAACGTTACCCTCTTAGAATTTGAATGGCCCCTATTCTTACTACGCATATAATAACCCGAATAAGTTTTATCTGCCTAACTTCAGGCATAAACTTTCTTTAGTGTCCTACTTTAGTAGTACTTCTAACTGTAGGTTTTCTTTTAGCTATCAGGTCTAAATGACAGTTGTATTCCATATTCAGTTTTTATTACATATTCAGTAGAGTTTTGTTTTGCCAAGATTATTGAATCCTAAGACATGTTCGTTGTAGTATATTACACTAAGTCATCTAGAAACGACTACTTGGAAAAAAATATTTTATTCTACTGATTTGCCTTTTTTTAATCAACTGACTAATTGCGCCTGATCTTTGAATTTAGAGTGGTTCCGTACTTGTTTCCTTTGCTCCATAGATTTCAGTAAAAAATACAATTTTTAAGTATTGACTAAATCATAGCGGTCACAGCAGACACGCAATCATACTAAACGTCTTGCAAACGGAAAAGTATTTAGAATGTATTTGCGCTTTCTTTGCTACTTTATATTCCATAACAGCCCAGTTTATTCGTTTTCCATTACCCAGAAAATGTAATTTTAATGTGCAATTGAACTGCACCGTCTAACCCTTGTCCCGTACTACAATAATCGAAGCCAGGAGTCCAAAAATGGTATTGTGTATGCTGTTTTGCTCTGGTTTGTACTGCAGTTTATGATTATTCTTCTCTAACCTTCTCCATTAAACGTGATTTAATGCGGTACACAACAATATGACACTTCCCCTACCTTATCTAGCATCATGGCAGACGTGAATGCAAAGTTGAATAGTTTCTTCTTCGTTTAGTCCGATTTACTTCTTTCACCTCTTAAGAAAAAACTAGATTGTTATTAGTGTGCAACAAAAGCATGGTCTTAGTCCGCAAAATGGTTAAAATCATAGCAAAGAAGTGTGTCTTCCTTCTTCATTTTTGTTCAATATTTTTCAGCAGGTGTTGTGTTTACTTATTTAGTTCCGGAGAAAATCGAATTTTAATACACAAGTAGAAAACACATAGTCACATCCTTTCTTGTTAATTATTTTATTCCAAGGGAACTTGCTGTTTGTTTGTGCGTTGTTAAGAAGGATTTTTCATAACTTACTTAGTTTTCTTCCTTTCCAGTTAAGGATAATTTTTCAGTGCCACCTAAGATATGATTCCAGCATCCATCCACCTAAAATTCGTCAATCTATCTGGTGTATTTAAATATATTGATATAATCACAAGTAAGGATTTATCTAGAAATAATTATTTTGTATTTTGTATTAAAATAAGGATTAGGTACTAATTACGTTATCTGAAGCTTTTAAATTGATGCATATAACAAATGATTCCCATTTCTTGAAGATATTTGATTTAACCACGTTCAGGCTTGACACCGCCAATTAATAACTTCAGACTAGCAATCAAGCAGGTTGAGGAAATCATTTGACAAAGTGAAATTATCATTGAACCTCCTTCCCTTTCAAACAAAAGTTTACAAATCTATTACGTTAAAATGCTGAGTTAAGCTCTATAACCAAATCTTGTTGAAATATTAAACGGTGATCATTTTCCACGTGGTTGATATTTTGTTGCTCTTTTAGGAAGAAATATTCGGCGCTGTTATCTTAAGGCCTGCACCTGCTGCTATGCAGGTAAAGCTATATGATTTTTGTTTTATTATTACGTTAACCCTTTCACTGAGAAATCTGTTCTCGGGGCCAAAAAATATTGTTGTTTCTGGATTGTTTGTTAGTCATGTTAATATAATGTGGGAGAAATATCTGAAATACTTACATTTTGTGTAAGAAACCAAACCCTCCCATTTGTGAAGGTAGCTACTTACAGAGCACAAATGTCTATTATTTCTAAAAAAAGTACATTTCATTCGATTATTTTGTTAATTCTTCGACTCTTTTCAGTTGTGTATTTGTAAATAAATAAACTTATTTATGTAGTTTTGGCTTATATTATTACACTTTATTTAAAAATTGTTTAATAATATCGATGTCTGAACTATTTTTACCTTAAAGCGCGGGATACAAGTGAGGGAAAATTAGACAGACGTCGTCTACCCACTTCCAAAATATATCTATGGCGTCCCCACACTTTCTAAACAATTACAGTGGGCAAACGTAGGCACGAGGGATGACGTGATGTTAAGCGTCCCTCTACCTTTTTGCATCCACTTTTACCTTTGCCTCAAATATATTTATAACATTTGTGATTAAAATGCAGAACGTGTACATATTTTGAAAAGAACAGATTTCTTCTCTCGGCATGGCAACTTGAGTGGAAAACTATTTACAGACAACTAGAATTTGCTCACACATGGGAAAGTTGTATCTGGAATTGTTATATGTGGTAGATACTCCAGATCACTCCAGAGACTTGTTATTGTAACAGTTACCTTTCAATACACAGTGCTAAGGCCTCGTGAAATATTGTTTGTATTGCCTTCTGTCTGAACATTAAAAAAATGCAAATAAGATTTTGCACGAAATTACTGAATTTTTACTAGTACCGTAATTTACAGAAAAATCCTCCAAAGAACAAAAACAATATTGATTATGTTGTTTTCAAAAGACACCAAAATCTGCTTTCTCACAAAGTAAAAAAGAAATTTCTAGATTTCTAAAACAAAAAGTCTGCCCTAGTTGGGTAACCTCACAATTGTGATGGACAAAATTTACAGCGTTTCCCCCAACCTGATAATTAACTTGCACACATAACAAATTGTCCTAATGAAAAAATAGATTCTAGTTCACAATGAAAGGCATATATTCTTCCTAAATACACTTCTGAAGATGAGTAATAGACTTTCGAAACTATGGTTGTCGAGAGCTTTCTTCAACTCCTCAGAACACACTACTTATAAACGTTGTGATTTCCAACATACTTAACAGATGCCTATTCACTAGCTGAAAACTTGTCATTCAGACACTCACAAATGAACTTGTAGTTAATTTGTGTACTAAAATCCTTTGATTGGCATTTTTACCACAGTAAAATACCACTCACAATTATGAGGGTATCTGCTGGAAAGGTTAAGTAATGAAAATCCATACAATATTCTATCTTAAATTCCAGTATTAGTGAAAACATGATCTAACATACTACAAACATTATTTGCTACTAATCTAAAAACAATGTGGAGATCAAAATGAAACAAAAATATTTATTGAAGTTATACAAATCTGATTCAAAAACGTACTTGATATAATTACACTTTTAAATAAGTACTTTAATAATATGTACCTTTTAAATGTAAAATGCATGCCAGTCCCTCAACACTGCAAACATTATGTTTTCCTATGAAAGAAACATATTATTAATCCCAAACATTTTTAAACAAAACTTAGCATTCAGCTACATTATAGCTTTTCTGTCAAGAATTGATTTCAAGACAATATAATTGAGTTTTCTGCAATTATTCAAATTTTCTAAATAATAAGAGTACTTACAATCAGTCTTTTTGTAACGATTGTGTAATACCAAAGTACTGAAAACATGATCTAAACAGGCGAATCAACTCATATCTACATAAAATCAGTTTTCAAAATTTCCATATCCTTCGACCTTTTCCAGAACATTAAATTTTATGTTCTGTTATTATGCATATTTGATATAATTTTTGAAATTTCTAAACCTTTGGTGAATTTTAAATACAAACTTTATTTTCAATACTACAAAATGAGAATAAGTTCATTAACAAAAGTTCGGTTCATATTAATAGTGAACCAATGTTTCCTCCTCTAGTAATTTCAAAGATACCGAAGCACTGCTTTTGAATAATGTCAGTGTGTTGCATCTTGTTTTAAGGAAGAGGTAATGCATTTTCGTTACTCTTCTATCTCCTGGAAAATTGGCTGATTAAATTTTTAAGATTCTTATGTTGGTGACTGGTTCGTTAAAAATTTTTAAACGTAATAACTTCAGATAAAGCCCCAAACAGTGACACTAGGTTTATTTATTTCTTTATCTCATTTTAAGCAAGTGTTTAAACTATGAGAAGATATGAATCTAGAATTTCAAAGCTAGTTCATATGCACATGCAATATTATCAAAAATTCTTATGTTATTCTACAAGATTATTTCGGTTGATTACCTTAAGTCATTTATCTGTCTCGACCATGACCCAAGAACCAAAAACTTGTAGCAGACGATAAGCAGTCAATTTAGATATTTATGAATTTCTAAAGCAAAGTAGAACTATAAACGACGACGTAAGATCGAATTAAATCTGATTACAAGCGTGATAATATTGTAGATATAAAATTTTGGTTAATAGATAATCATGGTTTAAAAAAAACATTTTCATAATATTCCCGCAAGTTCGTTAAAGTTTCCAAGAAGGGTTAAAACCATGAAACCATTGAAGGGAGGCTAAAGTATTTTGTAAATATACTTCAATTTCAAAGTATGATTAAAAGCAGACATAGTTGGTTCCCTAAAATGTACGAAATTTAATTACTATTTTGGGCGTCGATGACTAACTTTTTATCATACCACCCGAGTTTGCACATAATTATATAATAAACGAACGTCATACATGAAATTAACTCTTTCATAGATAAAACGTTTCCTTCTTTTCCAATTTGGTGTTTTAAAATGCTCAGAACATTTTGTCGAAACTTTCTAATAGCTCCAGTAATATGATATGGTATATTGAGTTCAATATATTGCTGAAATATTTTGATATGATATGTTCTATTCAGTTTATTCCTGTTTTGTTGTTCATTACGAGAAAAGTAATGATGTCGCCCAATGGAACTGAATTTATGTTTCTTTCAAATAAATGACATTTGAAATATGCTTTGCCTTATCTTTTCTGAGCCTGAAATTACTTAATACATAGTTAAATTTCATTGTTTCTCTTGTGAGCTTTATTGCTGCGTAATGCAATATTGTAACTGTTCTGGAATATCATCTTGAAAAATGTGTAACATCACAAGTGATATTGTGGAACCTGTTTCCGTGAGTTTCTACATGTTCGTTTCTACTTCAATTTCAATATCAACAAATATAATAGGTAGTATAAAATTGCCCATTTTAACATCTCTTACGTTACACCATGAAACAATTTATAATATTACATTTTAGTTCCCATATTTTACCTGGAAGAATAATTATAATCTCTTACTTAAGTTCTACATGCATGTTTTAATACATTCCTTTTGGTAGATAAATATTTTTCTATCCGTACGCAGGTAAAATGTTGCTTATAGCTGAAAGATCTATTCTCTCTATTAAAGTAAGTTTGTCTGATGATACTGAGGTTTAAGAATTTATTAGCAATATAGCTTATTAAGATATGAGCTCAAACATCATCTGACTCGATAAAAATAATATTTTTACTTAGACCGTTTTTCTTGATTTCGTATTAATTTATCGACGATGTCTATCTTATTCTTTCAGAATGTGTAAATTCATTCTGCAATTATTACTCGATTTTGGTGGTTTCCCGACTTATGCCGCCTTATGCAGAGTCGTTTCGAAGTATGATTAGCGTCATACTAAACTACTGACTACTGCCATAGACTTATGTTAGTCGAACTCTTTAGTAAGCACTAATCTCGTTTCAAAACGACTCTGCATAAGGACCATGGTGTCTATAATTTAATGTGTACTCTTAAGAATGACAATCTTAGAATACGAAAGTACCTACTATAAATTGGAGGTGTTCATTTGTTTTTTATGACCATCAGTGAAGTTAACTATGTTTTCGACATAGCACCCACTGAAGTTTATTTATTTTAAGCTACTTAATTGAAAATTAGAGTACATTGGATTATAATGTATACAAATAATAGTGAATAAGTATTGTAGGTATGAATATTTGGCAATTTCTTGTGAGCATACGAAACTACGCGAATACGTTTCGAGTGCTTTAACTTATGGAGTTCTTATCGTGTTATGTCTTTCATCTCTAAGCTTGAGAAACGTACGGTTTGTTCTTAGAACAAACAGTCTGATGTCAGTAGTACGCAAGATTTAGAGGTTAAATTCAAATAGACAATTATTAAAACCATTCCATATGCGACAGGAGTGATTTTAACCTTTATATGTTACTGACCATCCCTGCCCCAAACTAGACATTTTGAACTTGAAACCCGTTATGTGGTTATTGCATCCCTTTTAAGTATATCAAAAAATTCATGCTCGAAACATTTTATTTGCGTTGGGACGAGTGCCCTAATATCAGTCGTAAGCAAATTTAGGGGTTGCATTCTAACAATTAATCATTTGGGATGCAAAAACAATTTTTAAACGGTTAGCTTTTTAGTTTCTGCTCATAGTCTAAGATAATTAACAAATTTAATATTTATGGAGTTGGTTCACAATTTTAATTATAGTTTATTTTTCACAAATTTATTTCAGTTCGTAAACTAGAAACTGATTTACGTTTCGGTTTCCAGTTTGTGTTCTAACTGTTTGTTTGAGACTGAGTTGTTCTTAAGATCTGATAAAATATTAAAGAAAATGTTTAATACCTATTTTGTTATTGCATTTAGTTATAATATCCAGAAACAATAGTAATATACTTAGATATCATAACATTATGACAAAGGTGTAAAAAAAAGTATACTTCGTGGAATCTGATATGTTGAAAACTTCTGATTTTTTTAAAATCAAATAGTTTAAAATCTACATTTTGTTTGTTATGATCGTTTCTTTATTTTAGTTTGTAAATTTGATCAATGTTAGAATTGTAGTCACGATCTAGCTATAACATTTTGAGTGGAGAACACATTTTGAAACATGAGAAGTATGCTTAAGGCAAACTGATACGCAAGAACAAGAACTTCTTGATACTTTCCGCTTTAGTTAAAAGTCACAATCTAAGATACTTTGTTCAATCTACTTGGCAGAGAATTTTCGACGTTTTTTATATAGTTTGCAAATCCCAAAGAGATCAAATCAGTCTCAGAGAATAAGCAGTTTTATATACTACCGTATCAAACTTATGTTCTATCTGTCCACTGTAGCACAATTCAAGCCTAAAAAGTGGAAAACATGTTTGCGAAAGTGAAAATATAACACTGATCATAATATACTCAGATGGAACTTTTAACAATCGTTTTATGAAATGACTGCAGAGAAATATTAATCAACTGATCAATTTCCAAAGTAATAAAGATCATACGACATAGCTAAAAATCCGAAAGCTAATGCGTGATCTGCTGAATTATTGAGTATATGAGACAGTTGTAATATCTTCATTACAATTGTTTTCATCCTACTCATCTGATGTGGATTTAGTATAATTTACCAATGGCCAAGATGGTTACAAGAAACATAAAATCTTCAATTTCAAGCAGGAAAATAAAAATAAAAGATTCACCTTTCAAATCTTCAGCGACTAAAATAATATAAGTAAGTATATTATGTCTTTTATGTATCATATGATGTGTATAAAATTTAAAGAAATAGAGCAATAGCAGGAAAACTATATAGAAAAGAAATTCGGAGTCAAAACGTTTTCGATTTATAAACAAAACTAATTGTTCTGAAGACAATAGTAGAGATGGTGAGAAACTATATAGTGAATTCGAGGAGATATATTCTGTCACCAATAGAAAAGACAATTAAAATGATTCATAAAGAGGATAGACGCACAGTGTTATTATCTTTTTGAAATTAAATTTTAGTTGGTAAAGTTTTAGTATTTAATAAGATGATATTAAGGGTAAGGGGAAAAAAGAAGGAATGTCGCAAAACTGCATTTACGAGAAAACGGCGTTTTAATATTTAAAACCACGTAAAAAGAATAGGGTTAGTTACATCTTTTGCCCCTTTCCATATGGACATTTTTACATCTATGCATGCATGGTATATACAGTCAAATAGTACCACGAGTCATCAACAGATAGGACAAAGCACCCGAAAAACCTCATACATGGATTTCCTTGTTTTTCCCCCTTACTCTTCATATTAAGATTTATGTTGATTTCTATATAAAAATGAAAATAAGGGAAAAAAGAAAATATGTTTGAAAAGTTTATTGTCGAACTCAAAAATTACAACTCATTCTTCAGGAAAATGTTTTATCTCTTAGTAAGAGGAACATGTAGGAATCCCATTTTCTATTTTTCTACAGTCCCGAGATTTTTATAATATTATCATAATTTCTTGTTTACATATAATAATGAAATGTAATATTCATGCTAATTTTCCGTTCATTTTAATTGGTTAGCAGTGTCTTGTTTGAGCAACTTATACATGGGCGTAGTGGAGTTAATGATCAATTTTATTACTCATTAAATTATATATGTATTTGGGAAAATTATTCAAAATAATCTATTTTTTATGATTTTAATATATTTGTATTCAAAATGTTTGCTTCCTATACTTGGGTTAACAAATTTAAAAGAAATTCAATCAGTAACTTGAATGATTATTTAAAAATAAGCAGATCACGTACATAGTGTAGTATATGTTTACATTTTTGTATGTTTAAAAGTAAATGTTGTAATGAAAATAGGCGTTTGTACTCTTGATTTGAGCAAAGTCTGGGGTACAAGATTCTAAGTTCATGGTGATTGCAAATGGCCATTTTCCATTATATGAAACACTTTTGCTAATTTTATTAGACGTAAGTATTTTAAAGTTCGAAGTGGAGTTAATGGACCTCAAAAGCATGTAAGTTACTGAATTTGTGCTAAAGGAAACGCACGCTTAAACATACAGGAAACGTACTTCCTAGTTCATCATTGACACTACTTGGTCTTCATGTGATTGCGAATAATTAAATATTCCAGAAGACGTGTATTTTGTTATTTATCCACCAAGAACTACCTATTCTTTGTTTTTAAACAATACACGAATATTATATAGAACACATTCCAAATAATATTTCAAACATATATTTTAAATATAGATTAGGAATTTAAATATACTCTTTATGATAAAAAAACAAGCATACACTCTACTATCCATTTCTACAGTGTGACATTTATTCTGTGTTTTGAAGTTGCATTTTTAAACTACTTACGTATTCATAATTCAAGACAATGTTTGTTAAATATTTTACTTACCGTTGTTGAAGAATATTGGAAGTGAACATCTGCAAGTATCCATAAAACGTTTATACATACATTGCATTTTACATGCTTCCTGTGTATAGAAAGGACTCACGTCTAGTTGCTTTTCCTGTCGATAATAGCACTTCCTCTGATAAGATGACAATCTCTTAATATTTGGCGAACTCACTATTTGGGTTGCTTCGTACACAAAATTGTATTCTCCTTTTGAGCGGTTAAGTGGATTATTAAGTTCATAATTTGTTATCAGTGGGTATTCGTATGGTGAATTCACGAACACCTATATTCCAATGGTTAAGGAATATAAGAAAGCAATTATTCGTTAGTAACTAAAACGAACGTATGCGAAAACTATATTTTACAAAGTATTCTTATATCAAAATATTGCATAAGAAAAAGCATTATTTGATAAGTTAGGCTATTACTTTAAATCGTATGTTTATTCTGTCATTTTTGTATATATAGCGTTTGTAAATTGTATCTCTGTAAACGTCTGGGAAGAACGAGCGGTGCTTCCGGGGGAATGGTTTATCACAAACGATATATTTCAATATTAAGTGTTTTTATGATTTAAACTTGGATTCAGTGATACATTTTCTCTCAATTCGGTGGAAAATCTGTTAAATTGTTATTTGAAATGTTCTATTCTATGATTAAAATTATCTTTTTGCAACACTTGTAAATGGAATCATCGCACGAAAATCGCATTCCAGTACTTTTGCAGCGAACCGGCTGATCGGGAGGCATGAGTTGACGCCAGTTATGATGACACACTTCTTTTAATGTTCAACGATGTTTCCTGCTAAGAGAGCCACAATCGTGATGGATTCATTTTTGAAATCGGAAGCGTGTCACTAATTATTATCTGGCTAATTACAGAGGACGTGCCATCCACATTAGCAAAAGTCGCCAAACTGTCCACAAAAATAAACCTTCAATATCAAAACATAAGCCATTTCTGAATAAGAATTCTTCCTCATCAAATGGAAATGAATACGATAATAATAAAAAAAAGAACATTTCCGATTTTTTCACTCTAATAACAAAATTAAAAATCCTGTGTATCTTTATTAAGAAGAATTCCAAGATGTGCTCGGACATCTGTAGCTACCTCTTTCTATGATGTTATCCATCGTATTATAAACACACACGACCTAGACTCATGCATGGATCAGTTATTATTCCCCACGCACACACCAATGTTCCTTCACAATCGTACCAATTAACAAACTTCACAACCGGGGTCAAGCAACGAGTTTGAAATGATTCTGACTGATATTTTTAACCTAATCATTATACAAAAAGATACAAACCCAAAACTCAACATTCTTCCCATCCAACATCCTTTAACGCAAAACAGTCAAAGAGAAACTCAATGATGGAGACATAAGTGGTGCAATCAGATTATTAATTTCTGCAATATTATCGCCACACATAATGTCTCTGATTTAAGAGCACTTAAGGAGAAGCACCCTTTTATATTCAGACACTTTTGCATTACTAGTTTCTCCTAAAGAACAACCTAATATTCCAAGAGTTTCAGATTCAAAATTACATACGCTATACAATCCTTGCTCAAGATATTGATCGTCTGCTCCCTTCGATTCTTAAGAATTTACTCTTGCATCCAGAATCAGATTCAAAGGAAAGATTAACCACACTGATTCTAGAATTATTTCATATATTCTTTTTAGGTAACATAGCTCACGAAATATGTCCAACCTTTCTTGGAGCAAAGCTTAATGCATTGAAAGTTGCTCAATGCATGAGGAATGAAATTCGATCTATAGTTTTGGACAATATTTGGAAAAGGTTAACAGCAAACGTTTTATGTTGCAGAATTAAAGAATCCATCGTGACTTACCTTTATCCTTATCAATTGAGAATATTCGTTTTTAATGGAGCCGAACCCGCAGCACATGCTCTTCGTATTTACTTTCCTGCTCCTGATACACAAGACAGGGTTTATGGAAATTATTCGTTCATAACGTTTTCAATGAACTGAACCTAGACGCAATGCTACTCCTAATTGATTACTCATCGATTTGTCACTACATATCGTATCAATGTTTAATGTTCGGCGCAACTAAGTAACTGATTTCTAGATGATGACATATTTCGCAATGTGTAGTACAGCAATGCGATCCTTTGAGTAAGCTTTGTTCATCATTATAACTCAGTCCATAGTGTCTAGGATCAATACAGAATGAAATACATTGTACTTAGATGATGGTTCTATAGCAGGGGATTCTGACACAGTTATAAGTGAGCTACATAATATTCGGACTATGACAGTAGACATTGAATACACTTAAATTTTATGAAGTGTGAAGTAAGATTTTTTAGGAATTTCGTAAGATCAAATGGAAGTGTTATATTCTCAATTTGAAACTTCAACACCGGGAATACAACTTATCACAACCTCTTCAGCCTTTCTTCTTAGTGCAGCTATTTCACCTGGGGTAATACGTAATTTATTAGTCGAGAAAAAGAGAAAATAAGTTGTATATTTTATCTTGCCACGTCTGGCCCTAGTCTCAGAACATTCACTTTTTATCTTTTTCATGCGTCTTCTCCATGCCAAGTCCAATATATTTTAACGCTGTTCTCCTTCTTGGTATATAGTCGATTTGCTATAGAAGTTTGACACAATTTTGAAAAGCGGACTGGAGTCGTTACTCAACTGTAACCTAAATAGTAACGCATGAATCCAGGCCTCCTGGAGGTCTTGGTATTCGTTGGACTGTCGATTTGGCGTATCATGCATATTTAGCGTCGTTCTATGGATCCCGGCATACCATTGAGATACACCACTGAGATACTCCTCAATCAAGAAAATGAGCTTGAATTTGATATCCATGACTGCATATCACGCTGGTCTAACATAGTTGGTTTAAGTCCACCTGAAATAACTGACAGAAGTTTACAATCAGATTGGAGCAACGCGATCATAAAATTGCATCAATCAGTGTTACTACAAGAAGCAGTCAGCCAAGAGAGCAAGGCCAGACTTCTCGCCTCGTCACCTCCAATTTCAGGTGCTTGGCTACAGGCATTACCAGGCCGGGCTGAGATACTAATGAGGACGGTGGACAAGTCTACTAAGAGGGCGCCCATGCAAACGGGAATAAATATATTGAAAGAAAGTATAGATGCCTTTCTATATCAAAAACGCCACCAAATTTGTTTTAGTATTAACGTAAATAGCTAATTTGTGGAAACCTTGAATCGAAATCCCCTTTGCTAGAGAAAACTTTTTTAGTTCCTGTAATAACAATTTTGTCAAATAAAGAGAAGCTAAATATATCAACAATTTAATATAGCTCTATGGCCTATGGACACAGGAGGTTCAGTGCTACATTTACAAAAGCTATCCATTGACTTCCGTCTTTATCCTACTGGACCCAGTTTCTACTTTATATTTCAATCTCTGCGAGAACCATTTTAATATTGTCCTCCCATCTGCGCCTCGGTCTTCCTAATTTTCGTTTCCCTATTTGGATTTTTAGTTCGAACTTTGAAATCGTTTCTAATTTTTTCCATTCTGCCAACGTAACTTGCCCGTTTGAGCCTCCTAGGCTTGATGACCCTAACAATATTTTTCTAAACGGTATAAAATTATGCAATTCATCGTTATGGAGTTTCAGCTATTCCCAATTCCCGTACCTCTTGGAGTTCGAATATTGGTTTAAGAATCTTGTTTTCAAATACTATCGGCTGCGAGTTTCCCTCAGAGCCAGTGACAATGTTTCGCAACCATACAGCACAACAGACATGATTATCGTTTTATATTTTAAGCTAAAATTCCTCACCAGAATTCGCGACAACAAAAGATTTTAACTCAATAATGACACGAAATCCCTGCTTTCAGTTGACATCAAATGTTTTTGTGATTATGGTTTTGGTCTGTTAATAATGATTCTCGATTTTTGAAAGTATCCACTTTGTCGAAAGAAGATATTATTTGGTATTTTAACGCATCCATAAAATGCAGTATTGCGATCCCGACAAACTTCCATTTATTTAGTTTTCTCTGCATTTACTTTTAAGCCCATATCTCTGCAAGTGTTAAGTAAGATTTCTGCATTCCTTTCTCTTGTTCTATCATCCCCTATTAAATTTACATCGTAAGCATACACCATAACCTGGTAAATACAATTCACCTCTAGGACCTGATTTCTGTCTTTGATTTTCCTTATAGTGTTCTCCAGAACAAAATTAAATAATACTGGCGACAACACATCTCCATCATTTTCAACGTGAAAGCTCGTGAACAAGAATTTCTCTACCCGAACCTTACTATGGGATTCATTTAAACACATCTTAATTAATCTACCTTTTTCGGTATTGCAAATTCTGTAAGCATGTTTTACAATGTTTCACTCCTTGATGTTCCAGAATATTGTATTCCCATTTTATTTCAAGTATTTGTTCAATATTAAATATCTGGTCGATAGTTGATCGATTTTACCTACATCCGCTCTGATAATCTCCAATAATTCCATCTGCGTATGAAGTCATCTTGCTAATAGAATGATTAAGAAAATTTATTGGATGTTGACAGAAGAGAAATGCCTCAATAATTATTAAATCAGTGTTGTTACTTTTCTTCTGAACTGGAATAATGATTGATTCTTTTCACTCTTGTTGTAATTCCTCCTTGTTCCAGATAAGGAGAATGAGTTTGTGTATCTTGCTCTAAAATCCCCTACCAAGCTAAGATTAAGTCAACCAGAATTTCGTTTACACCCGGAGATGTGCGTTTCTTTAAATTTTAACAGTGATTTCTATTTCTGTCTGGTTAGGTTCTGGAATATGCGGCTATACCGTATGCACTTCACTTTCTCCACGCACATTAGTTTTTTTCTATGTGTTAAGCAAATCGTAAAACAAATCTTTCCATCTATTTAAAATGCTATCTTAATAAGCACGAAATTGATAGCTTTTTTAAAGTCCGTTGATGCATTTAAACATGTCCAGAATGTTTTTAATTTTTACTATTATTTTCAAGTTAATTAATTTTAGCTTTCAAAAATCGCGTTTCTTTGTTCTAAAAGTTTTGGAAGTTTTCCGCCAGATGACAATGAAATTTTATGTAGTTATTACGGTCGGATTTTGTAGCCAACGCTGTTCCTTCTGTTTTCTCTTCTCTATTACTTTAGTGCATTCCTGGTTGAACCATGCTTTGTTCCTACGTATTTCTGCATGTCCCAATATTTCTTTTGCTGAAATCGTAATATTTTCTCTAATTTCAACTAAGCATCTCTAATTTCAACTAGTGCACTCCGAACCTTCTAAAACCGAGAATCTATTCGACACTTCAATCTGACTCCCTTCTCACCCGACTCATCTCTAATTTCTTTAAATTAAACCGCTCCGTGTTCAGATATTGAATATTTACTTTATTCAACGATAGTCTCTCTCTTATTATCACAATCAACTCCTCTGAACTACCGAACATCAGTTGTGCTAGACTATTTTCTTCTGTCTACTAAAACGTGATCGATTTTATTGTGAGTTTTTCCGTCTGGTGAGGTCCAAGTATATTTATGAACGTCGCGATGTGGAAATTTTGTAATATCACGATAAGGTTTCTGGATGTTGCAAAGTTCACGAGTCTAACGCCGTTGTCAGAACCTTCCTTACGCAGACATTTATTTCCTATAATCGGTTTGAAAGTACCTTCTCGTCCTACCTTCGCATTGAAACCGCATAACAGAATTTTCATATGGTATTGCAGGAGATGATCAAATACCCGTTCTATTCTTTCGTAAAAACTTCTTTTATTGTTATCCTTATTTTCTGTTGGAGCTTGTACATTTAAAACAATAATATTACACCACCGACCCTTAAGAGAAGAAAATCAAAAACCAACATTAACAAATTAAACCCATGTAATTGCTGATATTACGTATTCGTTTGTGAACGAAAAGCCCTGATCCTAGTTGGTAATTTTTAATTCGTTCCCCGTAAAAGAACGTAAAATTTCCCGACTTGACTCCTCCATTTCCTTCTCATCTAACTTCCTGATATCCCACTAGCTCCATTTTCTATTTCTAAACTCATTCGTTACGCATTTTAACGAGCATATCATATAGTGACTTCTTATCTTCCATCTCCCAATTCTCATGTCGATTTTACTTTGCTGAG
This sequence comes from Thermobia domestica, assembly GCF_964235325.1. Taxonomy (NCBI): domain Eukaryota; kingdom Metazoa; phylum Arthropoda; class Insecta; order Zygentoma; family Lepismatidae; genus Thermobia; species Thermobia domestica. Next base: position 6,261,674 of record NC_137466.1, on the reverse strand, counting down.
TTCGTGCCAAGTTATCAGTTCTGATCCGTTGATTCTGCGAATACATCTGAACAAGCCTTTTTTTCACAGGATGAGTTGTTAGCCCCACACCAAATCCCCAAGCTGGAGGATCACCCCTTGTCTCTCCGCGACTGCTTACTCAGTATATTTGCAGCTAATCTCTATATCCCAGAGGCCTTCTCCTCGATCCACAACCTGAGGACGCGTCGTGCCGTGGTGACAGGAAATTAATATAGCTATATTTTAGAATTACAATAAGTACTGATTATCCGAACACTGATTTAAAACACACAGGAACAATCAATATGCTAGGATATAGGGATGCACATTAAGACTGTGAAAGCTTCGATGCCGTAAAAATCGTAAATTAGAGATTAGTGTCAATGTAGTATATCATGAATGCATCGTACGTTTGACTATCCGAACTATTCTAAATGTATCACGTTGTTCCGTTTTATAGCTACATATCTTTATAATATTTTTGTAAGTGATTCTACTCTTTACCTGTTTTCTGCCATTAGCAACTGTATGAATTGTAAAGGTCGCCTTGTATTCTTCACAGCTTCTTTATTAACAATCATTATTTGAATTTATAATATAAAGCTGGTACACAGGATAAGTAAGACCACTTATCTACAACGTGATGTTTGGTAGGGCGCCTTATGTAAAAGGCGCACTGTACCTTTCACTGGTTCTTTACCAATAGTGACTGTATGTATCTATTGTACAGAACTGTGGTATACAGAAGAGTAAATAAAATCGATTATCTTTGATGTGGACTCGCAAGGGCGCCTAATGTAAAGGGCGCACTGCACATTTCACGGGTTCTTTACCAATAAAACTGTAAGAATGTATTACTAAAAACTTGTAACTTTATTTATACTGTGATATTTCGGAGGGCGCACGGGACACGTCCCGGTGTCCCGGTGGGCCAGCACGGGTTTTGGCATTACTATCACATAATCTAGTACTATATCTTTCAAATGAAGGTTCTCGTATTGCAGTTTCAGTTTATCTACGGGAAGACATATGTGAATTACAGTACTGCAATAAATGTGGTACATCAGTCAACCAGAAAGATCTACACGGTATCTCTTGCATAAGTAGTCCCGGAAGACATGTGAGACATTCGAAATTGAATGACATTATCTGGAAGGCACTCACATCGGCGGAAGTTTCATCTGTTCGTGAACCTCCGGGCTGTAACATATCCGACGGGAAAAGACCAGATGTCATAACACTGGTACCATGAAAGAGGGGGAAGATTATTCTTTGGGATTTCACCTACTCTGACACTTTCGCGCAATCCACCCTTATTCCTCTTCCTCACGAAAAGGAGCTACTGCAACGAGCAGAGAACTTGAGAAAAGAAGAAAATATAAAGAACTACTCGAAGTTTGTGGCTGTGGCCATTAATCGGCACTTGGAGCCTAGAATGTCTAAATTTCATTAAAGAACTAGCCAAGGTATTGTATACATAACTTGCAGCAATGAAACCACTAATTTTCTGATACAACGTATTAGCATAGGCAATTCAGCCAGGAAATATGGCTTCCATTTCAGGTACACTACATCCTGGCAAATTAGTAGTAGAGGTTTTCCTGTTGTAACTAACTGTGCACAATTTGCTGTTGTCTCCTATCCTTTTTCTCTTTTTCTTTTTCTTTCTTTAACACTAGCATTATATTTTTTCATTTTTTACGTTCTTTGTTTCTCTTTTTTATATTTCGCAATTACCACATGATTTTGTATATCGGGAGATTATATATATATATATATATATATATATATATATATATATATATATATATATATATATATATATATCGAGGATGGCCCCAAAGTAGGTATACACTGCCATACTGCATTTTATATCATTTCTTATTGCTATCTCTCAGGCAGACTTAGTTTCTTTATTACCCTCACCGGCATAAACGTGGAACGTAAAACTCAAAAATTTCATTTCATTTTCATTCTTTAGTTTCTGTATTATTTGTTCTTAATGTGTTTTACTTATATCTTTACCGCGGAAGAGCAGTTGCAAATAAACGCATAAACTAGAATGTTATATTTAATTAATGCATGGGCCATCCTGTATATAAAGTAATAAACGATGTACACTTGACGGACAATATTGTACAGAACGCATTACGAAAAAAGTTCTTTTCTACCGGATGGAAGCAACGAGCTGAGAGGGAGCTTAATCCATATAGGAAAGGTGCCGAATATCGGATACTGTTTGAAATAAGCAATAAAATTTTTACCAACAGATATTGAAAGTTTCGAAGCACTAACGAAATATTAAAAGAAAGAAATATACACTTTGGCACAAAGTCGAATTTTTCTCAGTTTTGAAAAATGTTGCCCAATATGGGATAGTAAGAGGTCTCAATATCGGATAGAAATTAAATGTGAAGGATTTAAGGAAAACCACAACTGGAGAAGACTGTGCATTATTTTAATTATATTACACGGTGTAAATATATACAAAACGTAAAGTTGCAAACCATATACATGTAACTAAACGTTGTTCTATAAAATAAACTACTTTCTAAATATGTGCATATGTAAATTTATCTTAACTAAACGTTCTTCTACAAAATTGTAGACGTTTTCAACATGTAGATTTACATTGAATTAAACATTATTCTATCAAAGAGACAACTTTCTAAATATGCAGATTTTCTGGTACTTAAACATTGTTCAACAAATGAAGCTACTTTCTAATGAAGTAGATTTATTTGTAACTAAACGTTATTCTACTCATCTGTAGTAGGATCTTCCAAGAAGTTAAATTACTGACAATAATCACAAACAAAAGATTTCTGCGTTTTTGGATCAATGCCTACATATAGCTCGTGTGTCCATTTAAGACATTGTATACGTCGTATCCATAGTTCACCATCTTTGTCAAGTTTACACTGCTGTGAACAAAACATTGAATATTTTGGATGCCTTGAGGATTTCCATTTTCTTTCTTTTGACGGCAGCAACAGCCTGGAACATAGCCTCAGAATCCTATTTCTTCCTCCAAGCGATTTCTGTCAACTGTAATAACCTAAAAATGACATCAGCAATACCGTTCCCTAATATCTAATATCCGATATTTGGAACCTCTGTACTATTCGATATTTGGCAACGTAGATCGTGTGGCAACATTCAACTATATACATTACGTAAACAGAAACGAACTACCAAAACATCATATAATTTAAGACTCTTCGTATTAGCCTATATTATAAGTGTAGCATGAATATGATTAGGTTATCTTTATGGACGACATAAAGCAATCAACTGTAGTACTGGAAATATTTCATAAGGTCAAAATCACAAAACATTTCACCACACAAATAATCATGTTGCGAAATAACTTTAGTGTGTAATGGCCTACCTATTGTTGTGCAGTTATGATAACGGCCGCCGGCAGCAGCACCGCACACGAAATATTTCTCGGTATCCGATATTAGGAAACCATCCGATATTCGGCACGTTGACCCTATATATATATATATATATATATATATATATATATATATATATATATATATATATATATATATATATATATATATATATATATATATATATCCAGCATAGTGAAAAGTGTTACAAGCTTATATTTCGCGACCTATTCATCAAATAAAATAAATATTTAGAGTAAATGTACAATACAGCGAGTGCACTTTCACCAGCTTGACGAACCGTACGTCACAAGCTGCATTTTGTACCAAGCCTAGCCTAGCTGGGAAGTGTTAACGTGTTACCGAGGATATTGTGTAGCATACGCACAATTGGGATTAGCACGCATACGCTCTCACTGGGATTGACAGTACTTTTCAGTGCTGGAGGGTGGATCCTATCATCATCACTGATCATCTCACGTCACCTCATCTCATTTGGACATCTGTCTTTGATCGTTGTTATTCTCTTCTCATTCTACTTACATTTAATACGTTGTACTGGCTTCGGCCATACCACAGTCTTCAAGATCCGTGGGTTTGTCCCCTCTGAACTCGATGGAGTGCAAGGGGGCCAAACCCAGAACGGGTCCCAATCCTCAAAAGCGATCAGGTGATACACTACAGTCACAAAATAAGAAGAAAGAAACTCGATCACGATCTCCTTGCAGTCAAGCATCCGATAGTGACATAGATGATCAAAATATGGGCATTGCTTCAAACCAACCTCCACCGATTTTCAATTTTTTTCTCACCAATGCTGATACCAAATACTCAACTCCAAAACATATCCTAATCCAACTGGTGAAATACTATCCAAAAGCCAATGTATCTGAAAGTCTTCACTCGCAACGGAATCATAATCAAATCTCCAGACCAAAACTTCGCTACTACAATTCGAAATAAAGCAGGATTTCACATCTTTGGCGACAAAGCCAACCTTCAAGCTCTTGCATCAACCAGAAAGAAGCAATCACCACCACCTAGACTTCAGCCCATGTTTTCAGTAGTAATAAAAGGCGTTCCACCGGCCTATTCTGACGAAGAAATCCTTGACGAATTACGTCTCGAATGTTATGAAATCCATAAATGCATTCGTATCAAGTGTCAGTCAGGCCTCACCTATCTTGTTCGAGTCCTCACAGCATCCAAAGAAACAGTAGACGATCTGCTTCAAAATGGTGCCTATATATATCGCAGACGACACAGAGTAGAACCATCTCGCACTTCACCACCACTTCCTATCCGCTGCGAACGGTGCCAAACATATGCCTCACACCTAACAAAAAACTGTCCTAACTCACCCCGATGTGGACACTGCAATGAAGACCATACAACCAACAACTACCCCAACCTTAAAATACCAGCTCTATGTAATACCTGCCATCAACAGCATCCAACCTACAGTTACAAATGCCACCAAAAACCTGCTTCCCCAGCTGACAACCTTGAACTCTCAGTCCCAATCCGCAGTACCGATTCCGCTACAACTCCTACAAACTCCTTACGACACCCTGTCACAGTAGAAGACTTGCTTTGCTTCACGACGCTCATTCTACAAAATATCCATCCCTTCGTACGACCACATATTCTTATGCAGTTCGACCAAATCGCCCAACAATTATTTGGCCTACAACTTTCTGCCACCTATACAGGTCCACATGCTCACTTTTCCATAACTTCTACTAAAACAGATCCAGAAGGCCATCTCTGTAAATACAAAACCCATCCAAACAACCTTTCTCATGTTATCAATCACCATGGCAGTCACCTTCCTCTTTCTTAACATTCGATCTCTTGTCACTCAGGGGGGCGCGGTGGCTCAGTGGTAGAGCGTTCACCTCTTGTGCTTGGGGTCCCGGGTTCGATCCCAGCCCCCGCCAGGTGAACTTTGTGGTGGACAAACACCGTGCTCGTGGGTTTTCTCGGGGTTCTCCCGTTTCCTCCCACTTTCTTCATTCCACCATTTCACTCATCTGTCATCATCACCGTCTCCTTTAGTCTAACCGGCATAACCGTGGAAGGTAAAACTTAAAGATTTCATTTCAGTTTTTTTCTTGTCACTCATAAAACAGTTTTTGAACAACTTCTCCGAGAGGAAAAAGTACAGGCTTTTACCCTAAATGAAACTTATCTCAAACCTACTGATTATATCCGCATTCCTCAGTTTCAATTACAACGTCATGACTGTCCTAGACCTTATCAACGAGCTAATGGTGACACAGCAATTGGAAACTATCATACTATACCTGTGCGTCCTCATACTTTTCCAAACCACATGATCTCCCAGAGTATTCCATAGTCACACTGTATCTTCGCACAAAAATCATTACTCTTTGCACCATATATATCATACCAGGCCACCCTATTCCCTACGAATTTTTTCAATACATCGACAATACATTCAGACATTATATAATCATGGCAGATATCAATATTCATAGTCGTCCTCAGACAGAGAAACAACATTTTCAAAACTACATTTCTAATATTCTAGCCGTCGACTACCATCATCTCCCATCGCCATCACGCCCAATCAGCAATACCTCACCCGACATAGTGATCAGTACTCCTTCTATTACTATTCACAATCTCAGAGTTCTACCACCTTTCGGCAGCGATCATGCTCCGATACTCCTTGATCTTATTATCACCACACACCCAAAACACAACCCCCGCCAATTCACTTCTTTGATTACACACATGCGAACTGGGCTAATTTTCAAACCGACCTCACAACTTCATTGGAAAATCTACAGGAGCCCACTAGTGAAGAACTCTATAACCTTGTGGACCAAATCACAACATCCCTTGACGCAGACACTCAAAACATACACGTCATGTGCACAAACCTCCAATACCTCCACAATATCAATCTATCGTTGCTGCTTCTAGACACTCTTTCCGTGACTTCCTACGTAGAAGTAATCCTATATCATTAACACATCATCGTCGCTGGAATCGCATGCTCCACAATTACTTAGATGCCTACAAACGAAAACGTTGGATCTCAGCCTGCAACACTCTATCCACTACCTTGCACCCTACCAAATTCTGGCAAACATTTCATCAGTTAACTGGCAAAATCCGTCATACTTCATACCCTATCATCTCACATAACAATCCGCTTCAAACCGATACTGACAAACCAAATGCTTTCGCCTCTTTCTTTCAAGATATTTTTACCCAAACCGTACAACCACTTCATTCAACTCTCACACGCCGTGTGTAAGATCTCGCAAACCCGCACGCTCCTCAACTTCACCCCAATCTTCACCACCTACTTACCGCTTCTCCTCTTAACGATCTCATATCTCCTGAAGATATCTCTTCCGCCATCCGATCAAAACGAAACACCGCCCCCGGCTTTGATCACATTACCTATAAACTCATCAAATCATCTCCACCCATCCTCTTTTCACTTCTCGCAACCATCTACAACTACATTCTTCGCACCGGATTTTACCCTCCTCAATGGAAAATCTCCAAAACTCTCCTTTTCATCAAACCAAACAAACCTCCTACCTCACTCTCATCATACCGACCAATCCAACTAACATCAGTCCTTAGCAAAATCTTTGAACGCATTCTAGTTAGCCGTCTGCATACTCATCTTTCCGACCATAATATCATCCCTCTACATCAAGCCGGCTTTCGCCCACATATTAGAATTTCTGACCAGCTTCACCACTGCTATAACAAATCATTATAATACCTCAAAACCATCTTGTCTGTTACTGTTCGATCTGGAGAAGGCTTTTGACAAAGTTTGGCATGCCGGCCTCATCGCAAAACTTCACTCTTTCAATCTTCCTATCTCATACATCCGATGTATACTTTCTTTTCTTTCCAATCGTATGACTTATATTAATATCAACCAATCCCTTTCCTATCCGATCTTTCTTGACTGTGGCGTCCCTCAGGGATCTGTCCTTTCACCTCTTCTATATATTTTATATGTTGCCGACATGCCCCCTCTCCCACCAAATGTCTCAGTATACCAATATGCAGATGATACCACTTTTCTTGCCACATCTAATACTGTTCAAACCATAAATAAAACACTTCAGCAGGCAATTGACGCCTTTACCTCCTGGTGTTCCAAATGGCGCCTCACTATCAATTCTCTCAAAACACAAGCTCTTATTTTTCTCGCACCTCGTTGCCGCTCACGAATCCATCGCAATCCTTCCCTTCTTTACATTAATGTAAACGGCACTTTCATCCGCCCATCATCACAAGTTACCTACCTTGGGATCATCTTTGATTCTAAACTCAGTCGGAAACCCCACCTACAAAATATTCGATCACAGGCAACGAACCGCTTAAACCTCCTCCGACGGCTAGTGGGCACAACCTGGGGCTTACATACCGACACCGTCATTACGACCTATAAAGTATTCCTCCGACCTCCTCTCACACATGGCCATATCTGCTGAATCTCTTCCCCTGATGAACTATATAATAGACTCACCATCTCCGAAAGACATGCTCTCCGACTTGCTTATCGTATCAAACTACCAGCACCGACTGCCGACCTCTATCGCCGAATCAACTTTCCAACAATACTTCCATACTTAGAAACACTTCGCACCAAATATATTACAAAAGTCATTGCAGAAGGAAATCCGATATTCCTAGACACCTTCCAACAGGACATAATACATAATACGCCCCCACGTCACCAAGCCACTCCTCTCCAACATCTTCTCACTCTATACCATAACACTCTAGACGACGATGACCCTCAAAAGGCCGACTTTGCCATCTATCATCCACCTCATCTTAGTCCATGCATTTTTCCATCTCTGCACTAGTGTTCCATCAATGTTGCTAGCAGCGGGCTTCATCTGTCTACATCAGCCCTGTGACGCCCCAGGGCAGAAGATAACCATTCACTCGTCCATACTAACATATACCCTCGTGTTTGTGACGTCCGCCTGCAGTTCACCTCATCTCTCATAAAAATAAATAAATAAATAAATATGTCCACAAATAAGAATGAAATAAAATAAACTAAAATAATTCTCCAAACCCTCAATGCCCCCTATAAATAAAGAAAATCCCCCATACCTATAATCCTTGTCCCGAAGAAAGGGCGTAACCCTTTGGTCGGCTTAACCTAAAAAAAAATACAGCGAGGCCTAAAAAATGCGTCGAATACGAGGTTCCCCCGACCCCATTTTTTTGGGGGGGTATACCTGAAATTTTCAAATAGGAACATTGGTCTTTCGAACATACTTCGAAAGACCTTGGAAAATTGAACAATTTTTGTAGGAAACAATTTTTGATGGTGAACGGCGTTTTCAAGATGTCCCCCTAAAATGGTTCTGTATCAGATAAAATGTCCAGTACTTTTTAATCAGAAACGACTGAGTAGAAAACGATGTAACAAAAAATGAAAAGGAAAAGGAAAAAGCCATAGGCAACGTCGAATGGCTTTGTTGCGGTGTCGCCGGGGCACCCATCATGGGGTCCCGGAACCAACTTGAAAATTTCAAATGGGAATATATGTTGACTGATATCTTGTTTGATAGATCATGACATGCCAAACGGCTTAGTACAAAATTTGTTTTGATTTCGGGCAAACCTGTTTCAAAATAGCCGCCGAAAATGGTTCCCCATTCCGATACGAGTGTTCAAACAGTGTTAGACGCCAACTCGAACTATGCATTAAATAAGAAAAGTGTTAAGACTCAATGTAGAGTGTGACGGCCTAAAATATGTGTTAAACACGAAGTTCCGCCGCAACCCATTTTGGAGGGACGGGTGTACGTAGAATTTTCAAATGGCAACATAGGGCGACTGATACCTTCTTGATAGATCGTGAAATACCAAACTGCTTAGTACAAAATTAGGACCTCATGTGATTTCCTTCTATAGGAAATTTAAGAGTTTAGTCTTGGTAGATAAGTAATAATAATAATAATAATAATAATAATAATAATAATAATAATAATAATGGAATACTATTTAATTCTTCTAGCAAGTCTGCGAACAACTAAAACTTTTGATGTTATACAGGGTGGCCCAAAAGTAGGTATACACCTCTGCATTGATCAAGTATAAAATTCTAGGTTATGGGTTTATTTGGTTCGGCTCTTCGGAGCTTAAAATGTAGGTAAAAACACATAAAGAACAAATAATGAAGAAACTAAGTCTTTCTGATAGATAACAATAAGAAATGGTATAAAATGCAATAATGGAATAAAATGTGCTTATCGTGATGCTACAATAATTCAAATTTTGTTACGAGTATAGCTCGTCATTGTGCGATTTGCCACCGGGAGACCATACGAGCATTTCATTGCGAGGATTTTAACGTCAACTAGTTTCCAAGTAAGAATCTTCCATGCATACGGTTTTTCTTCATCAAAAGTACAGTGACAATATTGACGAACTAAATGATTTAATGAAGAATCCCACGCGTATAGTGTTTGCTCATTACAAGGCCCACCTGGCGTATGCTGGGATTGAACCTGGAGTCTCACGCAGCACAGGTGAACGCTCTATTGTTCAATCGGCCATGACATGCTGCACGAATACTCCCTTCTTGTTTCGACTCGCACGTTCTCAAACAAGTATGTTTCCTTCGAATCTATTTCCACTCTAAAATTCACAGACTTATTCCTATTCTTTGAAGTTAAAACTAGTCAATAGGAAATGGAAAAATCACTTGCTTCAAAACCACTACAGTACCACTAGTTATTACCATGTCCAGTGGAATAACTACATATCAGTTTGTTTTTAACATTCTCTCGTTTCCCAGCACTTACTTCTTGTACTTCGATTCACTATAATCATGTACCTGATCATTACCATGTCCCTTTTCTCAAGAATAATCATGATCAAATTGATTGAAACAATTCATTTTTTCAGTAGGATGTCTGTCTGAATATATTATGTGATATTTGTGTAATGTTTTCTGTATGAGTACCTGCTGACCATATTTAATATTGTGTTGACTGAGTTAAACCTATTGATGACAATATTCCTTCATAAATTCTTTATAGAGATAACATTCATTAAGTGTTTTCTCTCCTTCTCTTCTATTAATGAATATCGGGTTTGATGGTTAACTTAAGATTCTCCTGTTTCCTTCTGCATGTTTTATTACATCATCAATTCTTTCATAATTACTCATTTTCAGTAATTATGCGTGTACTTACATCTAGAGGGTAGAAACCAAATATTTCATTTGAAGTATGTTTCATTACGTCTTAAATTGAAAATTAATCTTTGTCCTCTACATACATTTGTAGATGAATTATCAAAGGTCGTTAAAAAAATTCGAACCTTAACTCTTCTCCTACTACTACACCTCAGCATTATCTTAGAATTTCTGTATAACTTTTAAAGATTCTTTATCAAAAGACAATAACAAGGAACTATGAATTCTGGGAACACACACACAAACACACACGTACAAGATTAATTCAAAGATCACAAACAATTCGAAACTTAACAATTTTCCATTCAAAAAATAGATTTAAAACAATCTTATCTGATATCATTACGTACCAATTGAAATGTGCAAAGCGGACTACCACTGAGTTTCCTTACACGAAAGTTAAGGGAGAACTCCCTTGTGACTAAGAGGTTAGTGTACGAGGCTTTCGCGTGGGAGACCTGGGTTCGATTTTGTCGAAGAACTCATGAGGTGTGGATTGCACGTTGATCAGTAGACCCAGATCTTATATATCATCGTAACTGAACGGGACTTTAAACTCATAATGAACTCGACTGCATCAAAACTTAAGGTATGTATTTTTTCACTGATGAAATAAAAAATAATATTTTTAATTTTATGTCTCATGAATGTATTACCTTGATTTATATATATATATATATATATATATATATATATATATATATATATATATATATATATATATATATATATATATATATATATATACGATAAAAGTATGTGTCCTTCCACTCGCTCACAGTCTCAAAATCTAGTGGTTCATTTATCACTTTGAGCGTCAACCGGAATAGAATCCATGATCGTGGGTTCGACTCTCAACGGAAGGTTATGTGCTATAATGCAGAAAAGAGAGAGAACGTAACGTTAAAAGCTTGTAGGATGAATATTGTTCGTAAGAGTAAAAGTAAAACAATTATACGTGTAGAAACACAGACACATACATGCGATCGCAGTTGATGCAATCACTAACTGAAGCACAATGAGAAAGTCAAACCGCTAGGCTGGGTGTGTTTCTGTGGATATCGTACTTTTCTAAGCACCTTTTGATTTAGTAATTGAATGTATTTGTTCTTCGGTTTCGTTTTACTTTGTGTGATGATTGCATTTCTTCTTGCATGTGTAATTCGCGAACCCATGCTTCGTAATGTCTTTAATTAGAACACTTCTTCAAGAATGTAAAGGGTGTTTTGAGAATTTATCCTGTAGAATTGGTAAGCTTGAAATTCTCTTCACGCTTCTGAAATTTCGTAATTTGGCTTTCTTAGATATGAGACTACATTGTGAGCCAGGGGCCAAGCTGTTGAGACCATTTCAAATATATCATCATGTATTATTTACAAATGTGACTCATGATTAACAACTAACGGAGATATAAGATAGTGTTATTTTGGAAGTAGAAACTTTTTCTATAGGTGGAATAAAATAGATTTTAGTTTTTCTTTCCAAATTCTGAAAATTTTACATTCTTCGGCCTTTGGTTTGATTCCCGGGTTAAGTAGTTTTGTGGTGCTTAATAATATACAGTAAATACTAACAATTTATGTAATATTTGCAGCCGGAGAAAAAGGAGAAAGAACGTTAGCAAGGTTCATATCCCATATTATAGAATTCTTAAATCTTCGCTTAATAATCTAGTTTAATACTTACAGGAATTCATTTCGGAAATACGGAAATACGGAAATAAATTAGAGATAAAGAGGGCCCCTTAGCAAGACAGCTCGCCCCCTTGAGTGATGCACCAACCTATATCTACGTGCACCTCCTACATGCAGTTAGAGATCTAAAGCAGCATGTCGAGTGTTGTGTCGCGTCACGGTTTTTATCCAAAGACATTTACCGGACAGTGTGTATTAGAGAAAGAAAGAAGGGTAAAATAGAAGATAGGAAAGCGCGTGAAGATTTTTCGCCTCACCATTGGCTTGGGTAGTAGGAGGAGAAACCTGGAAACACATGGAGTCCAAGGAAACCCCATTTATCGGTCATGCTCGTGCTCAAGTATTTACATGGCAAAACCACACTAAGAAGGGGTGGTAAAAATCCATGTAAAAGCATCTTTACTGTCTGTATTGATTCCCTAACTTAAAAAGTCAAGTGTGAGTTATACTATTGTGTTAAGTTGTCTGTAGTTTGGTGGACAAGCTTTGTTAGTGGGACTTTTGTTATTTTTTTTTCATAAAAGTCTCTCGTCTTCTTCATCCTTGGACTGCGTCAATCTAAAATGAGACTAAGATATATACATATACACGATTATGTAGTATTTAGTTATATTATAGTATTTGGGATATGATTGATATTAGTATCCTATTGGACTTGTCAGTTTTCAATGCTTAATAATATACAGTAAATAATATTCTCGATTCATTTCGGGGGAGGTATCGAAATTTAAAATGACGTGAAATTTATGATATCGTTCCTAAAGTAGACAGAGTTTACAGAAATATCGGGATGTCGGGGAGTGAGTTTCGGACACAGATCCCACCTTTTTTCCGCAGCAAATGAAGAATAGGTTTGGGCATAAGCCGAGCTTTGTTTTACTAATGTCACGGTTGAACGAAATAATCCTCCAAGGAAATTTCCAATACCATATCCAAATTGATACGACAACAAATTTTTATAAGGAAACAGCCTCAAATCTGTGGAGTCTCGTGTTCAATCCCAGCTCCCGTCAAGTGAATTTTGTGATGGACAAATACTGTGTGCGTGGGTTTTTTCAGGGTTGTCTCGTTTTCTCTCACATTCTTCATTCCACCAATTCATTCATTTCTCATCATCACCGTATCCTTTAGCCTAAGCGGCATAAACGTGGGACGTAAAACTGAAATATTACGTTTCATTTCAAAATTTGTGATCATAAATGTAAGAATATACTGTAGTTCAGGATGAATTAATAATAATAATAATAATAATAATAATAATAATAATAATAATAATAATAATAATAATAATAATAATAATAATAATAATAATAATAATAATAGCAAGTTGTTGTGGTGGTATCATTCATAATTACATTGTCTGTGTAGGATAGCTGAAGAGAGTACTTGAAAATACACACAGAATTTCGATGGACTCGAGTCAAACTTGGCCAGAATTCGAGTCGAATTATTTGATTTGTTTTCTTCCTAAAATCTAATTAATTACTCTTTATTTCGTGAAAATTAAAGTTGAAGAATATTAACAAAGGTCGCTCAAAAAGTTACACACAGCCCATCAAAAAGTTACACACAGTTAGCTCGATAGTGGTATGCACTACAGAAATGAAATTTGTATGTAAAACCATTGGCCCTTTGGAGATATGACTCAGTATATGATCAATTTGTTGTACTGCTGCTGCTATATAGAGAAAATACGTGTTTGATCACGTTTCATTGTTCGCTGAAGATAATTTTTTATATGAGAGGTGGGAAAGGCGAGAAAGGAGTAAAGATTAAGTTTCTTATATGAGAGGTGGGAAAGGTGAGAAAGGAGTAAAGATTACATTTTAGCTGAAAGAAACATTGAGAAATGGAACTTAAACTCGATACATGGTAGGAACACAGTTCAAAATACGTAGAATAAAACATTATAAACACTTAATGTAAGATATCTGTCTTGCCTTTGCTAACAAATAGATTAAAAAACAAAGCTAAGACAGATTGGGTTCGTTATAGAACGTGCTGCTTACTTGCAATTCAGCTGTATGAAATTATGTCTTTCAGGGAAGTCAATATTATTATTAATTGACGTAACGTCCCATGGTTATTTCATATGAGAAACCTAGGTCTGAAGGTTCGATGCTGAAGTAGTACTTTTTGTCTTTGTTCTTGGAGGTCTTGAGTTCGACACTACCAATTAAGTCTGTTATGAACAATATCGTGTTCATAGGTTTTCCGACTTCTTCTATTTCCTCACACATTCTCATATCATTAATTCTTTCAATACCAGTCAATTGCCTTAATTATCTACTTCTATGTGAGGATGTGGAAGAAGAATTCGATGCCGTAGTTTTTCTGATTACAACGACTAGTAAACATGATTTCGTTTGTGAGAAGTGCTTTTGTCATAATTTGAGCTTATGTGCAAGAAACATACACAAAAACTGGTGAAGTAGCACACTCATAACTCAGAATAACTTACGGTAGGGTTTTTAAAAACTGAATGTGATATATTCCTTCACTAACAGGTGTGGAGACTTTAAGAAACACGCAAAAATAAAATATGTTATTCTTATTTATTCGAATATTAATAAAATCCTCACAATCTTATAAATGTAAATGAGTGAGTTTTACGTTTGAATATATATGTTTTAGTTCATATCAAACAATAGCTCTTATTGGGCTGAACAAAGTGGCATTAAAGCTGACAGTTTATAAAATTCAACGGTTTGTAAAATTTGTATATTCTGAAATTATACGATGGTAGTAATTTTCCGGAAAATTTTCCGTTTCAAAATTTTTCGGAAAATTTTCCGACTCATAAAAACATACTCCACTTATTCCTACATCGTTGTATAGCCGTGATGTAAGGTGGAAATTTTTTTTCTACACTTTTCCGGAAGATGGTCCGTTATTAACAAATATCAGTGAGCAGGTAACAATTCCTCAGTATTTATAAATTGATTAAATTCATGTATAGAAATTTTAATAATTGAAAGATTGTTTAAGAATCTGGATTTTTCATGGCTCAGACTATTTTCAGTACTATGTATTAACAACAGAAACAATTTTTCATGAATTGAAGAATTGTCTCTCCTGTACAGTGATGAAAATTTTCCGGAAAATTTTGAAACGGAAAATTTTCCGATTCATAAAAACATACTCCACTTGTTCCTACATCGTTGTTTAGCCGTGATGTGAGGTAAAAATTTTCCGTTCTACTAAATATCAGTAATCAAGTAACAGTTCCTAAGTATTCATAAAATTGATTGAGATCATGGATAGAAATGTTAAAAGTGAAAGATCGTTTAAAGAATCTAAAAATTTTCATGCCTCATACAATTCTCAGTACTGTGTAGGAACAAGTGAAACAATGTTTCATAAATCGAAATATTTTGTGTCTTGTATGGACAAATTGAAGAAGTTTTTATGAGTCGGAATATTTTCATCATTGTGAAGCTAAAAGTAATACAACTTTTTGTGAATCGGAAGTTTTATTGCTCTGTAGAAACAAATGTAAGGAATTTTCATGAATAGGAAAATTTTCATCACGATGTAGAGACAAGTGAGAACGCTTTTCATAATCCGGACAGTTTTGGATGATATGTATAGTGATGTAAGGTGCAAACTTTTCCAGTATATTTAACTGCAAATTGAGATATACAATTCCTATAGAGTAAACTTAAACGGCAAGAAATTATAATTTTTCAATTAGATTTCGAGAACCAGAAAATTTTCTAATATTTCAGGCTGGGAGGTAAAAATTTACATAGTGTTTCTCTCTCTCTCTCTCTCTCTCTCTCTCTCTCTACTATATCTACTTATTTATAAATGTTGCACAATGTAAACCTATAAGAGTAGTAAAGCTATGAGAAAACCGTTTTATGCGTATTAAACTGACGAAATGTAATATTCTAAGATCAAAGGTGGATTCTGAGGGAAGAACGCATTGAAGTTTTTGAAACATTCTTGAAATGAAGAAACGTTAGATTTTCACTTCATGTAACTTTTTAAGGTAATATTTATTACCAATAAATTTTACGGCTAAACAACGATGTAGGAATAAGTGCAGTATGCTTTTATCAATCGGAAAACATTCCTGACTTTTAATAAATTCAAATTTTAAATAATAGAATGGGATATTTGTACTCTACAAACTCATGTTCTCTGCACTTTGCATACACACACACACACACACACACACACAGAGAGAGAGAGGAGTTGAATTGAGTTGATTTTGAGATTAACGTCCCTTTCAGCAGCGAGATTATATAAGACGGGACCAACTGATTAACGTGAAATCCGAACTATATGAGCTCCCGCTGGGAATCGAAACCAGGTCTTCCATGCCAAAGGCGCGTATGATAAATCCTTAGCAACGAAGGAGCTCGCAGATGAAGAGAGAGAGACAGAGAAACACTGTGTAAAATTTACTTCCGAACTTAAAATATTAAAAAATTTTCCGGTTCCCGAAAGCTAATTAGAAAATTATAATTAGTTGTTGACTAACTTTCCTCTACAGAGATTCAATTTTTTAGCCCTATGTGCAGTTAAATATAATGGAAATTTTCCACCTAACATCACTATACATAATATCCAAAATTGTCAGGCATACGAAATGTTTTATTTCCGCTTGTTTCTACATCGTGATGAAAATTTTCCGATCTATGAAAATTCCTTTCACTTGTTTCTACAGAGCAATAAGAATTTCCGATGCACAAAATGTTGTTTTACTTTTTGCTTCAAAAGGATGAAAATTTTCCGACTCATAAAAAGTTCTTCAATTTTTCCGTATAAGATAGAAAATATTTCGATTCATGAAAAATGGTTTAACTTGTTCTTACATAGTACTGAAAATTCTGTGAGCCATGAAAATTATCTGATTCTTTAAACGATCTTTCACATTTTTACATTTCTGTGCATGAATTCAACCAATTTTATGATTGCTGAGGAATTGTTACTTGATTACTGATATTTTTTTTAGAACGGAAAATTTTCTGTGGAAAGTTTTCCACTCCACATCACTATACGATGGATTTGCCGTTAGCTGATCTACGTTAGCGTTTTAGACGAATTAAGTCTTTATACTGTGATTAATTTCCATTCAAGGTTAAATCTTCAAGGTAACCTTCTTCTACTTATAACACTGAAACATACTGTGAGATAAATAGAATAGAGTAAGTATACATGTTCTTTTAGCTGTGCTACCTTTCATTGCGCACACTGTTTGTGAAACAAATGTTCTTTCCAGTTTGATCTTTCATCAGTTATTTGAGAATTGTTTCATTAGCCTAAGTCAAGTAATTCTCGTTCCTCTCTCGAATTTAACACTGTACAAAAGCTCAATAATAGGTTGATTCTTAATTCATGGATTCTTAGTCAAGAATGAAAGTTATCCTTTCGTTTTGATATGTGAGATTTTGATCTTAGTTCCTTCTGTATTATATGACGTTCGTACACACCGAGAAAACAAGTAGTAGTTTTTTATAGTATTCTATAAAAAATCAATAACCAATCGGTTGGTTGCCAATAATCATTTTCCAAAAATAAATTTACTATCACAATCTAAAAAGAAAGTTATGTATAAAAATCATTATATTGTAAATGCTTCTAGAAGAAACGGCTATCGTTGATGCATTGAGAGTATTGGATCAAAACTGGAAATGCTACCTTCACCCGTATGGCATTAATTCGTTGTAGAAATTATTGTAATGATTCTTTATAACCTTAATGAGCAAATTATTTCGCCTTCTTTCTTTCTTTTCCTTTACATTCGCCGTGTTTTACTTAATTGAAAATTAATGAGTTATTTATGAAATTGAAAGTTATTTATGAAATTCAGCTCATTCTTCGCTTTTGTCTACATTTTAATTATAGCGCAATTGAGCCTATTATTATTCTACGATTTTTTTACACTTTAATTTGTATGTGATGAAAAAATAGCCTTTGTTCGTGTGACATGTAAACATATACTTGTTAATACCTTTTCCTAAGGCATTACTTGAGGATGCCTTACACACAGGATGATCTCACACCAAGCTGAGAAGACATGACGACCCTAAAATTCGTTTCAGTCCTGTGTACTTTTGTTAAGGTTTTGAATCTAACGTCTGAGGGTGCTTCATCATCATCCTCAGGCAATTAAGACGTGTGTCCTGTGAATTCTCAAGACAAACCGAACATGCTGATTTAGTGATTTGTGATATTACACTGATATTGATCATACGTGTAGATTACATGCTACGTTTCTATGCATCATGAAATTTCAAAAAAAAAAACCGGTAAGTGTTTACCCATTTTTTTTTAAGTTTTCGCTTATGTTATACTACCAAATGTAAAGCCTACTGGAGGAACTCAGGTATACACGATTGGCAAATTATTCACCGAAACTTCCTGCATATTTTGCATACTCATTCATATTAATTCTGTAAAAAGTGTTATTTGTTCTATAATCTTTATTTTTATTTCACAGTCAGTGCCAGTAAATTTGAGTGAGTAATTGGAAGTTAAACCACTTGTGATTTGTAAACATAGTTCTTGTACTTTCTTTAAAGTCACAATTACTGGTGTAAAATGGGTTGGAACTGAAAATGATCGAGGGTTAGAATTGTTACTAATGACAACGCAAATAATACCGTAGAATTGCAAAGACAAATACATAATAATACATTTTCCAAAGAAAATGAAATTAATTAACTAAATTTTTTTATTGACTGTCTCTTCATAGAGACTTAGTACGTGGTTTTAACTTCCATAACATGATTTTAGCTATATAAGCGCTTTAACGTAAACTTTACAAACCGGTCTTCCCAGATAAGTGGCTAATAAATCTACTTTCCATGCAGAAATATAACCTGATTGCATTTATTCAGGGATCCAGAGCAAAGACGTCCAAAGGGTTTAACATCAATTTTAATTCATAATCCTTTTGTAATGCACTATCTTCAGTGAAGAATGAAATAGGTAAACAATTCGTATGAACAAATTGGAATGAAATAATATAAAGATTAAAATTAAGAGTATGAGACAATTACGCTGAAAGACATGTCCTTTACGTATACATTTAGGAGTGTTATATTGTAGAAAAGATTTGCAGCTATATGGTCTTAATCCTAGAGAGCAATTATATTTTTCCCAATTTCTAAATTTATAGATTGAATGAAAGCATCCCTTTTCAAGTTTTATCGGTTTCCAATATAATAGTAGTTTTCTATGAAAAGAAAAGCATAGTATTTATCAACCTTTATTTTTGAAAATTTGCAATTAAATTTTAGTCAGAAGTATGTAGTTATTACAAAGTTTAAGAGAGGCCAATCAAAGCATTGCTCCATAAACAAAATGACCATATATATATATATATATATATATATATATATATATATATATATATATATATATATGCATGCAACAACATATTATAATAAAATTATATTTTAGATGATAAAATTACGAAAAATAGAACTAGTAGTGAAACACATCGCTTACATGATTTTTAATATATTTTCTGAATTATCCACTTAAACAAAGAAATGTGTTCATGCTTAGGTTCGACCATATATATACCTTCCGAAATTTAAGAGCAATGTGGTATTCGTGTAATGTAAAAGACAATGAAGCCCGACATCCATTCACAAGCTCATATCTTTAATCAAAATTCGTCGTGGAAAATATATTTGGTCAAAATGTTGAACATTCTAGACTATTTTATAGAAAAAGCAGAACTCCCAAAGTCTGTGATCTATGTACCTCAGTCTATTGTTCTCCTATCATCTCCTATTAAATTTACATCATCAGCATATGCCATAACCTGGTGAATACCGTTCAACTGTAGGCCCTGGTTGCTATCTTTGATTTTCCTTACAGCGTATTCCAAAACGAAGTTAAATAATAATGGCGACAACGCATCTCTTTGTTTCAGGCCATTTTCGACGTGAAAGCTCGTGGACAAAAATTTTCCTACCCGGACTTTACTTTGGGATTCATTTAAACATATCTTAATTAATCTAATTAGTTTTCTCGGTATTCCAAGTTCTGCAAGAACGTTGTATAATGTTTCTCTCCTAACCGAGTCGTACGCCTTTCCAAAATAATAAATAGTTGATGTACCGGGGTATTGTATTCCCACTTTTTTTCGAGTATTAGCCGAATGGTAAATATTTGGTCGATAGTTGATCGATTTCGTCTAAATCCGCACTGATAATCTCCAATAATTTCATCTGCGTATGGGGTCAGTCTTGCTAACAGAATATTTGAAAGGATTTTATAGGATGTTGACAGAAGAGAAATGCCTCGATAATTATTACAGTCAGTTTTGTCGCCTTTCTTGTGGATTGGAACAATGATTGATTCTTTCCACTCTTGTAGCAATTCTTCCTTGTTCCAGATAAGGAGAATGAGTTTGTGTATCTTGTTCCACAATTTTTCGCCTCCAGCTAAAATTAACTCAGCCGGAATTTCATCTACACCCTGAGATTTGTGTTTCTTTAATTTCTTTATAGCGGTTTTTACTTCTATTCGGTTGGGTTCTGGAATATACGGTTCTGCGGTGTGTATCTCCTTTTCTCCACGAACACTAGTTTTTGGTTGCGTGTTAAGCAAATCGTCAAAGAAATCTTTCCATCTATTTAAGATGCTATCCGTGTCAGTGAGAACTGTACCGTCAGATTTCTTTAATATATAAACACGAGGTTGATAGCCTTTCTTAAATTCGTTGATTCCCTTATACATGTCCCGGATATTTTTATTTTTACTATTATCTTCAAGTTCCTTAATGTTAGCTTTCAGAAAATTGCATTTCTTTGTTCTAAAAGTTTTGGAAGTTTCCCGCCTGATATCTGCGAACTTTTGTGTAGTTATTTCATTCGGATTTTGTAGCCAGCGTAATTTTGCCTGTTTTCTTTTCTCTGCTAGTTTTATGCATTCCTGGTCGAACCATGGTTTATTCCTATGTATTTCCGCGTGTCCCAATTTTTCTTTTGCTGAAATTTTAATGCTATCTCTAATTTCAATCCAGGTATCCTCAACACTAGTGCACTCCGAATCTTCTAAAGCCGAAAATCTATTCGAAACTTCAATGTGGTATTTCTCTCTTACCTGGCTCTCTTCTAATTTCTTTAAATTGAATCTCTCCGTTTTCGGACAATGAATATTACCTTTATTCAACGATAACCTCTCTCGTATTATCGCTGCTACCAGGTAGTGGTCAGTGTCACAATCAGCCCCTCTAAACGACCGGACATCAATTATGCCAGATTGCCTTCTTATCAGTCCTTGTCCGAGGCTTTTGTGAATATTTCTGAACAAGTGTTTTTTTTACAGGATGAGGTTGTTAGCCCTACCCAAACCCCCAAGCTGGAGGACCACTTCTAGTCGGCTGTCCGCGACTGCTTATTCAGTATGTTCGCAGCTATCCTCTATATCTAGAGGCCTTCTCCTCGATCCGCAACCTGAGGACGCGCCATGCCGTGGTGACAGGAAGCCACGTCACACCTATGTTAATTCAGTTATGGTAGTGATGATAATTATTGAACTTTAATAATACGTATTTAAAGTACCTGTTCTTTCACTCATCATTCTGAAAACTTCATGGCAACTTTTGAAAATGTCATTAGAATATTGTAGCATCCATTATATGGTTTGTATTAAATATGAAAGCATGTTTCTTTATTCCTTAACAAGTGTCAGAAATTACAAATACAAATATTGTTTTACAACTTTTTCAATGCGAAGTCTACTGTCTCGGATGTCGTTTTTGAAGTATCCAAACCATATGAGCTCTCAACGGCAATCGAACCCGGAAGTTCCACGCCAAAGGAATGTATGCTAACCGCTTAGCTATGAGTGAGCTCTAATTGAATGTAAAATACTCTGTTATGTTCTGTTTTGTTGTTAGATTTACACACTATTTATTTTACTATTTAGTATATTGCATTTCTAATTTTAGATGAACCAAAGAGTTGCCTTCCAAATGTATTACTATACAGAAAAATATTGTATTTCCTTATAAAACCAAAATAAAATAATCAGAACTCGAATTGTCAATAAAACCAGTGCATAATTATCTATCTAAAGAGATATGTAACAAAGAAAATCATTTTTACTCCAAATAAGAATAAGAAAACAGTAGATGTCTGAATTTATTTTTCTCTAATAATTATTACTGTAAAACGTAATAATAAATATGTTATTCTCTCCTTATCAAAAACATACAAAATGACGTTCTAATAGAAGACAAAAATGTTTAAAACGATATTTGCAATACATTATGTTCATGCAGACCTTCTGACCGCGAGCGAGTACACGCTTTACTTCGGCACCGCGACTTCTCGAGGGTTAATTCTATATATACACAATTGAATCACCGATAGCAAAGAGGGTGGAAGCTTCTCTCCAGCGACAGAAACAGTAGTACTCAAGCATTCTGAACCTCCATCGAAATGCATTACAAAAGATTGTATGTCTAATTTTCACATAAGGACTACTCCTTGGTAGGTTGGATAAGTTTGAGAAATGTGTATGGACCTCAAGTACCTGAAGTTTAATCGACCTCATTTACCACGTGCACTCACGAACGTAATATCATGAGTTCGGCAGTCATTCAAAAGACTAGTCATTCCTGGTATGAACATAATATTAAGAAGAATTATATATCAAATACAAAATGATTCCTTACATATGCTTTCCTAGGAATTCCGTCAATTAAGACAAATGACATAGGAATAAGAATAATCACAGCGTAAAGCACGACATTTGTTTTTTCGTCTTCGGGTCCATAATTAGATAACATATTTACCTACCAAAGTGTAGTTCAGTATATGCATTGCGTAGTACTGTATTGTTTTATTTAAAGCATTAACTGTTTACTTTTCGTTCATTCAAAGTATATTCGTATAAAGTACCCTAATATAAATCACAACATTATTTCTAAAATATACCATAGTTTTGCTAACAATAATACATCATGAAGAGCTGAGAATTGTTTTCATTAATAACGAAACGAATATATAAAAATATCATTGATAAGTTGAAAGTTTATTTCAATGTTTCGTTGACACACTTACCGAAGATGAATTTTCAAGGCAATGTACGTAATAGTTTCCATCGTGATCTGACACTTCTTTGAGAAAGTGAGGTTCCCAGCCTGGCCTAAGAAAGAGCATAATCATTGTTTAAAATCGTAGCGATCAGATCATTCACACATAGTGTATATACAAGTGTTTATCCAAATTACATGCTCTATACTCCGGATATAAATCATTATAGCACACTCTAATTCTGATAAATTTAAAGAAAACTGAGAAACAAACTCTAATTTTACTTAGCTGTTGTTCTAGTTAATTTAGATAATTGTTTATCTTTGAAACTTCTAAATACACGACGTGTCTATCTCATGTATATTATTAGAAAATACTAGAATAATTGGGGTGTTTTAAACTAAACTGAACAGTGGGTTGAAGTTTAGTCAAAATGTATAATTAATATGATATTAGCATACCCTACGTAAGTGAAGTCACTCTTTTTTTATTTTCAACCTACACAATTAAAAAACCGAGTCTTAGAACACTTTATTTTCTTTGTAATTACTATACTAATTATATATGAAATGGTAGGAACGCAAAGCCTACTAACATAGAAAAGAAATATGATTTTATGTTTATGCTAAAAGGTTTCACAGTATTCGTGTAATTTGGTCGATTATTAATGGGGTAAGAATATTTATAATTACTGCCATTGCATCAGTTATGCATTGCGAAATACTTGACGCATTAAAATCAGTTGGACATTTGAGAGAAAAACGATTATCAGCTTATTTGCTGAGTAATATTGAAATTTCCTAAATAAACAAATTAACGAATTTTCGGTATGAAAGACAAAATAAACGGAATGTACAAAATGTTTCTCATCGTCTACAAGTGTTTAATATTTTAATAAACAAACTAGCAAGTGTTAATAAGAAACCATTTCAAAAATAGAGATTCACACACTCTTTCCTATATGTACTTAATGTAGAGAGAAAAAGATTATACATTGAAATATAAATTTACAACGGTGCAATAAATATTTCAAATCTAGATATAATTTTTAATAGATGACAGATTCAACTCACTGAATGCTGTACATTTTGTTATAATCATTGGACTCTAGTTACTTTAGCGGTCAGCTCTTTTCTCAAATGTAAGCTTTCACCCCTGAATCTTAAACGGAAGTAGATATAGGAAACTGTTAATATGGCATCACAAGTTATTATTATGGCTATTATGGTGGCTGAGCTGCTATTATGACTATATTATCACTCAACTCGTTCTCTTCGAGTGAAAGTTTATTCGGTGTAGGAAAAACAGGTGATCCATCTCCGACAGAACTCTGGAGCAAAGAAGTCTTTAGTTAGAAGCAAAATAAACTGAATAGTTCCCGAACCATGACTTGAACAAAGTGTAAGGAACCAAGTTAACAATTATGTTTGTGTTTGTAATTTGAGAATGGTTTAATGCTAAAAAATATATTTAATTTGCTCCTGATACTAGCAGTTTTTCAGTTGTACTGTATAAGACAGAAACATAGAGATTGAACAAATTCGACGGAAAATACTATAAGGTTCCTTTATGTGAGAATGGAGAGACATTGGGAGAAATATGTGGGATTAGCAGAAATGAATTTAGAAAATGTTAGAAATTGTAAGGGAGGAATCAACATTGAAAGAAATTGAAATGACTGCAAGATTTTTAAATTATTTTTAGATTTTTACTAAGGATATATATCATTAATTTTTAAGCAAGTGTGCTAGAATAAACTCCACTTCCTTTTATTCTGTGCTACAGGACTGAGAACAATTGTGTTTAATATGTAAATTTAGTTACATGAGGCAATATGATTCAAGTAAACATTATTTTTAAAGCAAAAATCAGTAAGGATGAAGACACAAAATTGACATTGTTGTGCAAGACGAGAAGATAATACGAAACATCTTTGGTTCTGTTCGAAGTTAAGAAGAATTGATTAAGAATGATTCTAGTGACGCAGAGGAAGGTATACATGAAAGTGTACATTGGAGTGAAACAAATCCTGAACAACAATTCCAACAAGTGTACTAACTTGTACGGATATGATCCGCAGGAACAAACAGCAAAAAGAGGAAGGGAGAAATATTCAAGAATATACGCTTGTTCCAAACATATGACCAGCACCTCTTATGCTCCCATGCGTAGAAGAGTTTTTGTGACATGGACAATGCACTGTTAAAACAAAATTGATCCTGACGCAAGTGACGAAGAGAAACCTGTTATAATGGCTGACTGTAATGTACACAAAGCAGCTTTGATGTTGTTGGCAAGCTGTGTGGAGCGTATACTGTGTAAATAAGCCTTTTCCACTTACAATGTATTTTGGCATGCTAAACGTTGCTGGCATAAGTAGTCTTGTCATTTCCAAAAACAATATTGGAGGGCTGTAATTGTACCAAGTTGATATGCATGAAGCATAGATTTGTGTACTCTGAAAAGTCTTCCCCTGAATTAAAACTTTGCTCTTGTATTTTATGCGTGCGTGGGAAAAATGGCAGTATGTAATGCGGTTAGAAAAAATATAATTTATATTGTCATGTTATTTTATTATTCTACTTTCTTATTAGAAGAACCTTTCATATTCGTTTAGAGGAGACAATGTAAGTAAGGTTGATTTGAACATTTAAAAGTAATGAAGGTTTAATCCTATTTGTGTGAAAAACGTTTGAAATTAACGTATGAAAAACACACGGGAGTGTTTAATATGTTCATCCTCTTAAACCATGCAAACAGGAGAAACAATTATTAAAATTTTAAAAACATATTTTGAAATATTGTATACCAGGTAGTAACAAGTATAACATAAAAACACGGTAGAAACATTTTTCCTTATAAATGCCGATGAATCAAAAATCTCTCGGAAAAACTGATTCCATTTCATAGAAACGTTCAATTTTACCCAAATATATACAACATGTGTTTAGCACATGGAGTTTTAAACACCCCGCGCATGTGCTAAAATCCTAAAATTTAGCGCGTGTACATGTGGTATAATAGTATACAAGAAGGTATAATTGAAGAAAATCATATGCAGTGATAGATGCTGTAACGGAACGTTCCTTGGTAATATGGTCTTTACCCTCAGTTAAATGGGCTCTTTTCCAGAAAATGAATAGTTACAGAATATAATGTTGGAAACAAAGAAAAAATGTTTATTTTTTAAGGAAATAATAACCATTGATATGTAAAAGACTATTTATTATAGCAGTTAACGACTGAGTAGTGTTAAATAATAGGAAAAGAAAAGAAATACTTATCTTAGGAAAAGGGTGTAAATGGTGGGTTTTGTAAAATAGGGCTGGCAACACTGATTTGTTATGTGTCGTATTAGGACACCTGTTCTGTGCTGCTGACTCGTTTACTGGTGCTAAAATTGTGGAGTTCTGCTTCTTGTGCTGTTCGGAAATTGTATTTGTTCGTCCGCATGTAGTGTGACTTGTTTATAGGAGAAGCACCGTGTGCGTGGGTTTTCTCGGGGTTCTCCCGTTTCCTCCCACTCTTCATTCCACCATTTCATTCATTTCTCATAATCACCGTCTCCTTTAGCCTAACCGGCATAACCGTGGGACGTAAAACTCAAATATTTCATTTTTTTGTTTATAGGAGAGTAACTTCAACTGGATTGATCAAGTGAAGTTGAAAGTGAGTACTTGTGAAGTGACTTATAAAAGATTTATGCTTTGTTTAATCTTGTTTATACTACCATTAGAAGACTCTTGCTGGAAAATAATGAATGTTTGATAATGTAAATATTCTTCAAAGGTAGCCGAAATCTAAGGTATGGTGGGAAATTACGGGAAGATTTGAATCCTATTCAAATTGCTATATTTGTCTCAGTGCTTTAGTAGCCTCTAATTTCTATTATTTTAGTAAATTGCACTTATATTTTCAGAGTAATATTAGCAGAAAATAAGATAATATTTACGCATCAAAGAAGTACGTTCTGGACCGTGTAGTGGACATTTTTGAGCTATTATGGTTGCAGTTTATTAAGCTTTATTTTTGGGGCACTTTTGAATCACTTATTAATCTGATTAAATAACACTGCATTTCTGGCATTCGCTCTACTTTTTAATGTGGAATGTCATTTTTGACTTAATTTAGTGACCAGAGTGAACGGCACACTTTCAGCGAAACTTGGACAAGGCAGTTTTATTAATTGAATTTTTCAGTTGAATTGCAATCAAAACTCTAAGATTATCGATCTGCTCCTGTAATGACAGAGATACAGAGAGTAGAACAGTCATTTGTTAATTGGTAAATGCTCTCTTTTACTTTGTTAAATAGTTGTGAAACGTCTAGTGTATTTTTCAATGTGTGGCCGTTTTGGTAGTCGATTCAATTCGTTGCATTTTCTCCCTTTTTTCGATTTTTCAGAGGGGTAATTTATACTGTCGTATTTCCCACCATTAAAAAAAATGTCCGTATCATTTATTGAAGACGTGATGGACCGATGATCCACTGTTCCTTATCGAGACATTTCTTATATTGTAGATTTGTAGTATGTTGGTATAAACAAGTTCTCTTTTATTGTATTTCGCTCCGTAAAAATATTGATTACAAGAACATTATAAAAATTGAATTTGATTTTTATTAGGAAAGATTTGTTTAGCTGTGTTATTTTTTAAAAAAAATAGAATAATTGTTTTATGAATTTTGCAAATTCAAGTTTATTAGGGTCATTTATATAAAGACGACACCCTTAAGGACTTGGCTACTGAATAACAAGAAAATATACATTTTGAAGGGAAAGCAATGTAATGATTAACGCTACAGTTACTTAGGTTATCGGAAAATACCGGTTCTATCCACTAACTAGTCATCATGTCTGCACACAAAACCAAAATAGTAAATAGTGCAACGTAGGCTGTGTTAGTAAACATGTGTCAAAGCCGGCTTACCGTTAAAAAGTTAATTGTGCAAGGATGGAAGCCCTTAAATTGTAAAATAAAATTAAGTTAAATCTTTGAGTTTTATGCCACACGGTTCTCCCGGCTAGACTAAAGAAGACGGTGATGATGAGAAGTGAATGAAATGGTAGAATGAAGAAATGGGAGGAAACACAAGAACTCCAAGAAAACCCACGCACACTATGTATCCACCACAAATTTCAGTTGCCGGTAGCTGAGATCACCCAGGGCACCCCAAGCATCAGAAACAAACGCTCTACCACTGAGTCACCGCGCTCCTAATTGTTTTGTCTAATGTTTGTGGATGTACTATAAAGCACAAGATAATGTAATAAACTTGTATATATATATTTATATATATATATATATATATATATATATATATATATATATATATATATAATCTTAAAGTAAGTGTAATAAACAACTGAAAATTAAAACTCCAGCATTTGTATTCCATACTAAATGTCCTCCACTATAAACCATCACTAATGATCACAAACACATATATTCCAACGTGGACTCCATCTCGCCCAAATTAGTCTTTATGGAACCAACTCTTGCAGTAGTTATAATTGAACCAATCCTTCCCATCAATTGCATTGTAATAAAACTGCCACATTTATAGCCATGGTTTGTACTACGCTTCACAGCTCTTTTGCTGCAGAGTGCCTTCCTTTCTTGACTGTTTATTTCTTCCTCTTGCTTTCTCAATGCATTCAAGGGACGACAACTTTTCAGAAGATCTATATGTACATTTCAATGTGTGCCCAGCTGTATCACTACTTGGTACCTTTATTGAAGTTTCAAACCGCGCCATGCTTCCATTTCCATTCATTGTCGCAAGAGATGTTGAAGGCATAGTTTGGAAGGTGGAGGTTGAGACAGCTGAGTCATGTTTACATTTGATTTGAGATTGAATAAGTCAAACACTGCGTTGGAACCAGTGGATGGAGTGTTTGTACTTCCGGATGAAGCTATGACATCTTCTGCGTTGGCCTTGTTCTGTCATTAGAATTGGCAGTGATGAAGTAATGTGGAATTGTGTATCTGTCAATAGGGTATAGATCTGTGCTCGAAAATCTGGGAACGGCCACGTCTACACTGTAGATTTTGTTTCACGCCTGAGTAAGTTTGTTTCTTGTCTTCAGTGCATGCTCCCGAGTAAACCATCTAATTACAGCTAATTACCTGCTTATGCTTTGTACATTCATGAGAATGGAAGATGGGGACGAGCCTTGTATCCCTTGTACTGCATATCATTGCAAATGATATATTTATTATTCTAAATTCACGACATATTCAACTAGCATAACAATATTTGTGGGTATTGCCTTACTCTACACGGGTTATACACAGAAGATGCCGTTATTCCCAACACGTATTAAGAAGCGAAAACAAGGACACGCTTTACCTTGTTGCATACAAACCAGGAAGCAACATAGTGAGCTCAATACCTCATCTAATACTCCTGTACATCTTACTTTTTACAACAACAGATTCGCTTCTTTATCTAGAATTTTCATTACACATTGAGCTAAATCAGCTATTTTGATAGTGATATATTTTAAAGCTTACCTTTGTATGTAAGAGTAAGCAACTGAATGCTTTCTTTCACCAACACAGAGCTTATGTGACGGAATTTCTGAAACCCTCCTTGTCTATCAGAACAGAAAACATTTGTTTTCAATTTCGACAATGCGGCGCTGGGAAACACAAAGTTGCAGGTAGGCCGTTTCCAACAAGTGGCCGTCTTTGAAAAAGGACTATACGAAGAATCTTATACAGGTTGACCCTAATTTTTAACATATTATATTTATTATCAGAATAAGACTTGACATTTACAATTATAGATATACTTCAATACTATTTGAATTTTTTAGGTATCTATATGATTTTGAAATATTAAACTGATAGTCGGCTAAGCGTAACTTAAAATGTGATAAAATTCTCGATTTAGATCAATGTGATAAGAATTTCAAGTTGAGATTTAGCTTTCTCATATCATTTGAAATCCATGATAGATTTTGTAAATTACTTAATAATTCTGATTAAGGCTAGAATTGTTGATGTTGATTACAATTATTCTTTTCAAGAGAGGAAATAGAAGTATTATACACAATGCAACAAACTGCAAGGCCACAAAAGCTTTTTTTTTCGAAAATGTGGACGTTCTTTATGTATTTCGGCATCCTGAATTCGAACCTGATACTCAATATATCGTATTACCTACAGTTTTGGCACAAATGGCTTACATTTAGAATTGATGACAATGCAATATAATGATATTATGATATATACGGAAACTTCATACAAAGCTCAGAAGCGGCACATCGCTTTCAACTATTCAACATTTGCGCTCCTAACAGTGCATAGAGAACTGTCACATTGGAAATGGCGCTTCCTATTCGTCTCTGTGTTGTTTGAGGTAGATTTACATGTTAGTGGTACTGTACAATGTCTACATGAGGCTGTGTAAACTGTCCTAAGAGTTTTTGTTATATATGTGGTGAACGTGTTGTCCAAAAAGAACGAAGAAACATACTGATTTCGTCAAAGGGACATTTCGGATTGAAACTAGGCAGCATCAACAAACCATATTCTGCACAGGTCGCATATGTTGTGTGTGTAGAAGATTTACGGCGGTGGGCGTCAGGAAAGAAGAAGCCATTAAGATTTGGCATCCATATGTTCGGGCTGAAGCAACAAAGTCATACCGACGACTGCTAATTCTGCCATTGTAAGGTTACTGGTTTCAATAAGAAAAGTAAAAAGACTATTGACAATTCGAACAATATTTGCTCAGCGATTCGTCCTGTTCCACATGCTTAAGATATACATATACCATAGCCTCCGATTACCTTAGATACGCATGTCAGTGATGACACAGATGCCGTGCAGGAGACGGGTGGTACTGAGTTTGAAGTAGGCATAGATGAGCGCCCTATTCAGTTCATTCAGTCAGATCTAAATGATTTAGACTCTGGTCTGGGACTGACAAAGGGAAAACAGAGCTCCTAAGGTCAAGACTGCGTGAAAGACATTTGTTAGCACCCGGTATATCCGTTACATTTTACAGATAAACGGACTTGATATTCACACAATATTCTGCTGAAAAGGACTTCTTAGTGTACTGCAGTGATGTACACTAAGAGACACTTGTGGATGGTACACCCATATGGAGATTTACGGCAAGAGTGTGCCACCAGTTGAATCCGAAGCATTTGCCGGAAAGTATTGCCGCCGAATTTATTTTAAAGGAAAGTGGGTGGCATAATCGTCAGGCAGTAAAAATTCCCGTACACTTGGGTGAAATTCCCACTACCGTCTACAGCATAATTTCTCAAAAATGAATCTCAGACGTGTAGTTCTTATGGCAAACATATTACTTGATATTTGTCCTATTCGTGGAGATAAATTGCCACAAAAAAATGAAAACCCAATCCTGTTGCTGTTGGAATGAACACGCTTTCAGTCCTTTGCGAGGATGAATAAATATTATGTCACTTCAGAAGGGTAGGAAGAACGAATTTTCCCTGCTTCAGTGTGAAAACACGTAGATTTAATTAAATGCTTAGTGTGAGTGGGCCCATTGGTGTAGCGCTTTATTGATTTGAAGTTTTGCTCCTAAACCATCTTATGTCATAGTTGATGGCATTGGAGAACAAGAGATGTAAATATGATGAAAGAGAGATATAGTCACTTGTGCAAATTTAGAATTTGAGCAAAATGATCTGATAGGATCCATATTTTGTCGAAAATTTTGATTTTGTAAGTATACATGTAAAACCTCACCCGAACCTGAGAGCACCCCACTACCAATTGTTGAATTCAAGTCGGGAACTTAGTTGAGAACATAAGATGATTACGGAGGAGAAGAAACATCATAACATATGGAAAACAAACAATGAAAACATTTTCAACTGTCCTGGATGGGTTCAGATCCATGAATCTCAAGATTACCAGCAACAACTCTACTCACTCATACACGGAGCCGCACAGAACGAAAGGAAGTCATATGTCAGCACAGAACGTTTGTTACTTAGAAAACGTTTATTTGTAAGCGGGAAACCTAAGGAAATTCCCCATCTCTAGCTTTTCTTTCCCTGGCACTAACTTAATTACTGTTGCCTCAGCCTGGGAGGATTATTTTCCACCCCTCTAGAAACTTTCTTAACAATTTTCATATATTTTTAGCAACACAAAACATTTATCCATGGCTGTTCTGCATAATTATACTTACACAAAACAATTACTTCCAATTCTATTAATTCCAGTACCAAGTAAACAGAACTATTGGATATTAAATTCTATATCTCGCGAATAGTTTTGTAGAAAATATCTAAATTCAACTTTTCTGTTTGGAACAGGGGGTTTAGGGAGCTGGTTGTGCACATTTTCTTGGGGAGGAATGGATAAAAATTTACATTAAAAATGACAAAGTCACACGTTTAATTATACCACAATATTACTTTTAAGAACGCCGAATGCAAAGGAGAACGAATATATTATTTTTGGATTGAATGTATACTTCCCTAGTAAATGTTTAACTTTCTCTGTAAGCATTTATTGAGGTAAAAGTTCCATAACGCATTTAATTAGGTAGTGATTTTTCGAGACGGGACAGCATTTTCACGAAACAAGGCGAGTAGAGATTTTAAACTGCTTTGTCTCGTCCCGTGGCAACACTAGTGATTCCACGAGACAAAATATTTCTCGTGTATCGTTTCAATAAATATATAAATATAAATAACGAGACTTCGAGACAAGACAGTTATATAATTTTCTAGACGGCATTTGCACGAGACCAGATGAAACAGCCTATAATCTCCCCCATGCCGAAAGCGTCGGTAGACCACCGACGGGCAACTAGAGATATCTCGCCAAAAATTGGCGGCCCCGCAGTTACGATCCACGGTGGCCCCACTTCCGTTTTGAAAATTATACCACCAGCGGCAGAGACACGACGATACGACAATGAACAACAAAATTACTTCCCCAAAATATGTTAAATCGCCCATATGCGTAAAGTGTTATATTAAGGAGAGTCTAGAAAACACTAAAAAATTTTAAAAAATGTGCCCTGGGGAGGACGCGAACCACCAACTCTTGGATTATTAGGAGCGTGCTCTACTGATTTGGCCACGCCAGCTATGGAGGAAAGGTCGCTTGTAGAGGCATAAATCATTTAGGTATTTTTAATTTAGCTAATCAGAGTGCTCCTATAACCATGTATATTCGACGATAACCGTTTGTGATTAGATCCAATCCGTTCGCCATGTAATTTTATAATAAAATGACGTTCGTTTCTTTACTGTATTTCATGGTTCTCCTATATTTACTTGCAAATGATCGGCTACGGTTGTCATTTATAAATTCATACAATTATGCTCTCTCATCACAAGATTTTTCACTTCATGATATAGAGGCAGAGGTTACTATTGACCCCTGTAGCTCACTTTTAGAACAATTCGTCTGGAAAAATAATATATAATAATAACTGCATGCTAATGACTGGCGATAGGTCGTGTTGGTCCCTTCGCGATTCTCCGCTACGAATCGATGAAGCGCGGACCAAAATGAATTATTCGCTGCTACACAGTGGGAGCTTCAATACCCCGACTCGAGATATCTCTTTCGACTCGACGAAACCCTACCACCAGTGGGACACTAGCGGCAGCCCTTTGACGCGTCGCTATAGGGACGATCGACATTTACCGGCAAGTGGGCCACTAGGTGTTGGCGACGTTTACGGCATGGGGTCGCCTTGCGGTCTCGTTATTAAATTAGGTTACTTTGTCCTAAGCAACCTTTAACCCTTTCCAGCCCGAATTGTTTTTGTGTTGGAAAAATATATATTCACAGTACTTCCTTTTGCAATGGCGCCACGTCCTAGATACTCTGTTTTGCTTTATCGCGAATAAGTAGAGGTACCAAATTATGAGATTCGCCCCAAAGAAGAGTGTTATGATTACATGGGGAAACAGCATGAATTAATATTACATTTACGATTATAAAAAGATAATGATTCCAAATGTTATCATCGGGATATCAGTAACCGTCGAAAGCGTTTAATTAAATGAATAAGTAGTGAATACTTGACATATCGCATTTCAAACATTTTCAATTTAGTTATTCACTAACAATTCTAGAAATGTTGCGACCAAGGTGGAGACGGGACTATTTTCTATTAATCCCATGAGCGCCAGCAGCGAAATTGAAATTTAGTATATAGTTTATATGAAGAAATTAACAAATATATTTCTAATCTACAAAATGAAGTTCCTAACAGCGTAAAGATTTTTTCTAGAAAAAAAAACAGTAATTGTCAATATTCTGCTTATGTTGAATGTATTACAGACGTTAACAGGAAGCAATGGAATGTGTTCAAAATTTTCAAAGACTCATTTGGGTCAAGACTGGCATCATGAAACAACCATGTGCTGAGTTTTTCCAAATAATTATGTCCCCTCTGATACTTCAGCTGGTTCTGCGTCTGTCAATGAATCGTGGCGGACATAAATCATTGATCAGGTAATAACGACTACTTTGAAATAAATGCAGAGTATGAGAATTTAGATCTGTCATATCTGTAGTTTCGTGTGGAGAAGAAACAAACTTGTGAACCATAGGTTTAAGAACAACTCAAGTTATTAATATAAATTTGCCGAAGCTTATTTACTTATATCGTCATAATAGTAATACGAAAGACGTTCTGAAACTAAGAAATATAGCATACAACTTTTCAAGTGGAGGCAAAGAAACCTAACGTAACGAGACTGAAGACGAATCACTTACCGTGTATTGATCATGGTTCACTGGTCAAGGAACTCGACCAGTAATCTAGAGGTTCGTGGTTCGGATGCACACTGGGCATCTTTTTTTTTTACCTTACGATTTTTGATGGAGACTGATAGACGATGACACATGTTTTATTATTTTCAGGTATTTGAATACTCGGATGTTTCAATACTTGTACTATCAAATCTTTAGGCATAATAATAGCAATAATAATAAACTAATAATAATTATTATTATCTCGTAGAAGATTAAAAGCTAGGAGCTAATTATCTCTCCAGTCATACCATTACATGCAGAAACGTGATATTTGGCAAGAATATTTCGGTTTGTTTAATGTTGCCCAAGAGAAGAGGAATTTATCATCTCGTTTCTAAAACAAATAAAATTACACGAGAATTAACATTTTACATTCGAGACGGGACAATGCTAACTCAAATTATCATCTTGCTTTGGAGGTGAGAATCGAGATGAGACGTAAAGTATCGTAAACATTTCTCCTCTTGTCTCGATTCTCGAAATAGTGTATGTCCATTCTTTAAGTAACAATTGGTCTGTAGACTGAATCGTATAGGCTTTTTGTTCCTTTGTATTTCACAGAATTGTTCATTGAATTATGGTCTGTGTAGGTATTTTTGTAGCAAAGGTTTTATAATTACCTCTGCATATCATAAAAGTTAGATTATTATATGCTTTACTGTTGAGTAATATTCAGTTATTATTATTACATTTTTTTCTTAAAACATACAGTAGAGCACTTTCTACATTAATCTTTAGTGGAAAATTTTCCTTTAAAATGTGGTTAGTAGCTGAGGTGTATCTTGAATGTACGGAACCTTTTCTCCGAAATCCCTAGGTTTAAGTAAGTTCTCCCAAATTTTAGAAAACTTAAAAACTTTTATTATTATTATTATTATTATTATTATTATTATTATTATTATTAGTAGTAGTAGTAGTAGTAGTAGTAGTATTAGTAGTAGTAGTAGTAGTAGTAGTAGTAGTAGTAGTAGTAGTGGTGGTGGTGGTAGTAGTAGTAGTAGTAGTAGTAGTAGTAGTAGCAGTAGCAGTACTAGTACTAGTAGTAGTATTGAAGTTTTGTTAATTTAATAGTTCACCCTGTTTCACCCATCCACCGACAAGTGGGCATTGTGCTGAATAAACACAGTGAGTGCGTAGGTTTTCTCCAGGTTCCGCCTCCTCCCAGTTTGTCTATTTAAATATTTCTCTCATTCTCATCGTCGACGTCTTCTGCAGCTTAGCCGACATAACCATTATTTAAAAACAAATGTTCTTATGGTTCTTGTGAGTTCAGTATCCCTACTTTCTACATGAAATTTTTCGTTTAATATTTATCTAGTTGTAGGGACGTATGCAGAGGGTATGTCCTGATGGTCCTGAAGCTTCTCTCCAATCCCAACAATTTTGTAATCTTGCCGAAGGCTAGGGACGATTTTATATATTTTAATACAATAAGTCTTTATATAGAATTTGTCTTCTATATTATTATTATTATTATTATTATTATTATTATTATTATTATTATTATTATTATTATTATTACTGAATATTTAATATATCAATAAAACGTCCTATTTCAACGGAAATAATCATATTTAAGTTGGGAAAAATGAAAATAAATTGTTTGGACCTCCTGTAAGGACGAATTGCCTTACAACAGAACTTTGGAATGAAAAGAGGTGAAAAAGATGTCAGTTACTGACAATATGAACACCGAACCTATGGGAGCCTTAACATCAACTAAGTAGGATTTCTCTTTATCACGATACATAGTAAGGCACTTTCTTTGGGTAAAAGACATTGGAATACGTTTGCGTTATATTGATATTTAACAAAATATACATACAAATATATATAAAAAGAATAGTTCCTATTTATCAATTTTGGTGAAAGGAGTATATGGAAAGTGTTGAAAATGGCAAAGAACAAAAATATTATTCTCAGTAAGAGCGAAAGAAGTTAGAAACACATCCACAATGTCGTTTCAGACAAATTTATGACTCATACTAAGCCTTAAGGATGGCCGTTTTGTGTTCTGAATTGTTTCCGTAACACGCGAAGTTTGCAAACAGTAGTAATCGAGAGTGTATACTGTGACGTCGTTGTTAGTTTCCCCTCTGAAGGAACTCGTTACCACTCTAAATTGTAAGAACAAGAGAAATTGACTATTTTTCATGTTAATATAAATCAGAAATATAAGCTTTTTAAATTATAATTTTTTCTGAATTTCGACGGAAGGACTCAAACCGCGTCCCCCTAACTCACGAAACGATTGCTCAAGCCACTACCCTAAGACTGCTCTTTTAAGTAAGACTCAAGAAACACTTGTGTATATAACAAATTGCAAACGTTTACGATTCAAGTGTTTTATTAAAGATGAAACACTGATTTCGGACATGATAAAATACTATTGTCCAGAGAATTCAAGTTTAAATTTTAAAAAAGTCCGAAAATATCTGCTTAACTTATCTGTATTATATTCGATTATTCTCGTTTTACATTTATTTCCAGTAACCTTGAACGACAGCTGCACGAACACAGATACATCGAGGACATTTAATATTTCAAAGGCTCTCCCACTGGGAATCGATCTGAGACCTCGCCCGCTAAACTATCTTTTGGATGGGATGCCTGGTTCGTTTCCAAGGCAAGTAAGTTTTAGACGGACAACATCGTGCTCCTGGGTTTTCTCGGGACACTCTATCTTTCTCATTCCACCAATTCGTCCATCATAATTCACTTACTTTAATCATATTCTTCCTCAATCTAACAGGCATAATCGTGAGGCATTATACGTAAATATTACATTTTTAAGCTTTTAAGCCAAACCAATCCAAACTTAAAAACAGTTGTATTTTCTATTGCTCATTAACGTGTTTTCACAAAAAAAAGTATGTAGAAAAAGTAACAGAGGGAATCGTAATTCCATTCAAAAGTGGAACAGCAGACTCATAATACCTTAAACTTAAACGAAACCATTACGTATCGTTTGGAACATTTCCAAAATATATACGGATATTCTGAAAAGTGGCAATATAGTGTCTGGTTTCAAACACACTGAACTAAATTATTGTTCGTTTTCTGAAATAAGCGGACACATTCTGTTTCATGTTTAAACCAAACCCAAACCAGTTAATCCAGAGACCATTTACAAATTTTATGTCTATTTTGCTCATAACTTTTTGGATTGATTGCCCTGTGCTCTAAGGGCTCCATATAATAAACAAGCTTTAACAATTTTTATAGTAGAAAGCGCATGGTAAGCTGGGGCGGATCTGAGAAGGCGATCGCCCCCCAGAAAAGAAAATGTTCTTATTTTATATATAAGTAAAGCCCAGAGTTCGAAGGTCTTAAAAGTTGCTCTAGGTAGCAGTATTACAACCTACCGCCCTACAACGTAATCGTTGAGCCCTAGTTCGAATAAGTGAGTTGCACACGTATTAAATTAACATAAAAACTGCAAATGTTGCTTATTCGTATGTATTTATTGTATATTTAAATCTAGGCTGCTTACAGCCACCTTACTACCATATGTTATATATCGTTGCTATAGTTACACAATCAACATTCTAAAGATACAAAACATTTTTATAATTATCACTTCTTAAAATATATATAACTTCTTCTTCTAACCTATATAAAATAATTAAATAGTTGGCTAGTTTATAACACCTTTGATTAAAATATCTAAATGGTCCAGATAAAGAATAATACATGCATGCCGAATAATACATGCTGTCGTTCTATCTTTATGGCTCCCGACAGGACTTCTTGAAGTGATTTAGCACTTCTAGAAAGAATTCTGGACCGTATGATAACTTTACAAAGATAAGTATACATTAATTATTGGATAGTCCTCGTATATACAAAATTCACAATACATATAAATACATATCTTTATATTCCATTTTATTTATTCTTTATATCAATTATATTCTTTTATAATTAATTATACTTCAAATTCTTTATAACATCGTAGAGGAGGGTCTATTCCAAAAATTATGAACAATTAAAAGTTTGTTTTTGGTCCCAGCATAGTTTTTTTTTAAGTAACATGGTCGAGGCTCTTTGAATATTTAATCTCATTAAAAATAAGGATGTTACAAAATATATTTCCTGCACTTGATAATTAGGTGTCACATATATTCATTACATAGGTAAAATACAACATAGATAATATAGAATTCAGAAGAAGAAAAATAAGATGAAATTATGATAGGAAAAATCAACACAATTGATGTTAATTAAATTATAAGATAACGTGGTTTAATATTGGATCACAACTGATTAAAATGAAATATCAGTTAACACACAAATATTAAATTAACATAAAAGAATAACATAAACATTAACAAAATTCTAAGTACAACCTAAAATATCTAAATGGTACAGGTATTTCATTAATTTTTAACATAATCCGCGCAGTGGAAAAGGTTTTTAGAAAAACAAAATCATTTTCAGTGGAATCTATATCTAATTCTATATCATCATCGAATCTCCAAAAGCAATTGACGATCGGTAGGTATTGATACATTGCATTAGTATGCACAACTTTTAATTTAGTTTCATCCTCAATAAATTGCTTAGATACACTTAACGCTGATGTGGTTTCAATCCAAGACACATCAACACCATCTAGTTTGAATTAAAAGGATTAGTAGATTCCACTAAAGTACATTGTATTCCGCACTCTTGAGTATGTTCCGATCGATTACTTCAAGATACTGAATTTGAGTTTCTGTTACTGCAAACTTGTCCATCTAGGAATCTATTTTGTGACCAATTACGCTGATTCGTATTGCGATTTCTACTAGGATTCCTATTATAATTCCGGTAACTTCTGTTACCGTTACCATATCTATAATTAGATTGAGTTGAGTTGCCGGTACTATTTTGATTATTTGTTCTAGTACCAAAATAATGGACACTATTTCCTTGAGAATTAACACTATCTTTATTTTGAATACTTAAATTTCGAATGTATGCATAATTAATATTATTACGCCTAGAAGTAACCTGATTTTTTTCTGGATTTCTGCTATTTCTTTGTGCTAGAAATTGACTTTCGTAGCTCTGAACTAAAATGATTAAATGATTAAAATTGGCACATTGAGCGGTCATCAACATTTGTTGTAATCTAAATGGTAATAAAATACGGACAGAAGCTATTATACGTGATTCTGGTTGGTTTGGGTTGAGTGCTTTTAATTCATTATATGTGGCCACTACAAATTCAGTAACATTTTTATGTATCTTAGGGTCAAATGATTTCGTTCTTAGCAATGCGTCCCTATTTGCTAACATGAAGTCGTTTTCATAGTTTGCCAATAGCGCCTCTTTAAAATCAGAATACCCATTAATGGTATCTCGGATTGCTTTGTACCAAGTCAAACATGGGGGCAATAAAACATGAGGAAGAAGTTTCATGAATTTCGACTCTTTAATTCCCATTAATTCGCACTCATCCTCGAATTTTTCTATAAATACCCTAGCCGGGATATCCTCAGGTACACCACTGAATTTTGTTTCGAGGATTTTATTTCACTGAATCGCAAAGGCGTATCAGTACTATAAGATTTAGAACACTTACAGTTACCGTGAGAGTTCTTACTCTTCCGTGTAGGATGCTTCGTTCTTCTTCCTGATTCGGTCCTCGCTTCACTATCATCCGATGATCCGCTATCTTCAAAAATTGCTTGGGAATGAGGTGTTGGTTCTGTCCCATTATCAGGAGGTCGATTGATATTCCTAGGTCCATCATCGCGCTCCATCTCCTTAGCAAACATATAGTTTTCCTTGAAAGTATGGAACTCCTCTTGAAGTCCTTTAATCCTATTAGAATGTTCGCTTACAACCGATTCTATAACTTCGACGGCATTTTGTACTCCAGTATAAGTTTAAGCTACTTGTTCCATTTTTTCTTCACATTTCTCGAATCTGGCATTAATTTGTACATTCATTTGGTCCTGCTGCTGATGTAACTGTTCCCATTTATGGTCGTTTCTCTGCTGTAACTGTTCCAGCCGCTGATATATATTATCTTCTAGTTTGTGTTGGAGTCGGTTCATTTTGTCATCAAATTGGTCTTCAATTTTATGCTGCAAAGCATTCATTTTGTCATCCAACTGCTGTTGAGACTTGTTCATTTGCTCTTCAATTTTATGCTGCAAATCATCCATTTTGTCATCCAACTGTTGTTGAGACTTGTTCATTTTATCCTCAAATTGTTCTTTAATTTTATGCTGCAAAGCATCCATTTTGTCATCCAGCTGCTGTTGCAAGTCGTTCATTTGACGGGATATTTGTTTGAGGACATCTGCCAAATTTTCAGATGTACCAGTTTCACTTTGATTAGTCCTAATGTCGTTAACTTCACTATCTGATAAATCCATCTTAGTGTTTCTATATATTAACTTTCCACTCCTCAAGATGGTATAATTATTAATCGACTCAATGATGTATGTAATTTAACTATACTTTCAAACAGTGCACAATGAATAAAACAATTTTGTAGCACTCACTTGTGTTCTCTGCTAAACTTGGTTTACTAAACTTCTTACCAGTTTTTAGCTATTCCCGGTATGAAGGCACCATTATACAACGTAATCGTTGAGCCCTAGTTCGAATAAGTGAGTTGCACACGTATTAAATTAACATAAAAACTGCAAATGTTGCTTATTCGTATGTATTTATTGTATGTTTAAATCTAGGCTGCTTACAGCCATCTTACTACCATATGTTATATATCGTTGCTATAGTTACACAATCAACATTCTAAAGATACAAAACATTTTTATAATTATCACTTCTTAAAATATATATATAACTTCTTCATGTAACCTATATAAAATAATTAAATAGTTGGCTAGTTTATAACACCTTTGATTAAAATATCTAAATGGTGCAGGTAAAGAATAATACATGCATGCCGAATAATACATGCTGTCGTTCTAGGCCCCACCCCACAGTAGTGCGTCCTTGATCCCCCCCTGATGGTAAGTATATATGTATATATGATGCGAAGCACTGTATTGTTTGTTTCTCAACTAATATCGATGATTTTGATTATTTTTACAAACAAACCCGCTATCAATTTACTACATATAGAACGTACGCCTCTCCTTATAAAAGAGAAGTTTAAAAAGTGCTAGAAGACGTTCTGTTCATTTTCAATAAAATTTAATTTACTGAATGTCAGCTCCGTAAGTTGAACGGCTTGTAAGATACCGTAAGACGGGGTTACTTTGCACATCAGGGGTTACTTTGCACAAAATATGAAAAGAGTTTCACAGTCCTCTGTCGGCAAAACCATGAACAGTAAAGAGGAAGTTTCGACTGCCACCGAAAGATAGAACATCTAACTCTATTTTGGTTATAATGATGGTGAACATCAGGAGGGTTCGTTGTTGTGGAGCAATGTAAAGCAGTCCCTTTAAAGACCCAAAAAATTTGAAGGGTATCACCCACAAGAATTTCCATCAAAGTTAATTCAGTTCCGTAGAATACTACTGTATGTAATGAGAATTTGATACAATAGTTGAAATTGAAAAGTGAGACGTCTTAAAGTTATTAAGAAAATAAAATTGGAAGAAGGCGGTTTCAGCCTCTAATCGGGGTTACTTTGCACAGGTCAAAAATACCTCTTAGATAGTAAATTATTATTACTGGAACCTGCTGCATTATAAGTTTAGGTAAATTTCTGAATGAACTTCTTGTTGAAAAATAAATTATGGATAGTGGCGGATCCAGAAGAGTAGTTTGAGAGAGGCTTCGCCCACAAAGACTTCTTTTTATTTATTTTTTTTTGTTAGCAAGAACTTGACTTTTGGAAATGCTTGCAGCTTATACGCATAAGAATGATTAGCATTAGATTTTCTGAAAAAGAAATAATGAAATTTGAGTGTACTTCAGCCTGAAAGTCTCAAACCCCGTAAATCTTCCACTAATTACGGTTGAGATGATATTCTTGGGCATAAGGAATAACCCAGGCAGATCAGTTCACGGGGATTTTTTCTGTTCCTGTGTTGGCAT
This sequence comes from Thermobia domestica, assembly GCF_964235325.1. Taxonomy (NCBI): domain Eukaryota; kingdom Metazoa; phylum Arthropoda; class Insecta; order Zygentoma; family Lepismatidae; genus Thermobia; species Thermobia domestica. The sequence continues at coordinate 6,218,555 of NC_137466.1, read as the reverse complement.
TTGTGTGGGACATATGCTGAACTATTAGAAGTATTTCCTGTGCCAGTACCAGAAAATACGTAATTTTCTTGACAAATATTGACAATTTATACTAAGTATCGATACTAGTACCCTCATTCTAATATAAATATTTGTAAACTGTATGCAGTTTTTTGTCGAAAGTAAAATGTATAAATACTGAAGGGAAAACATTGCACAGAAACGTTATATTCGTATGTTAACATTCTCTTTTTTGTATGTAGTGCAAAGTAACCCCAAAGTTTATATTTCAATAACTATGGTCATACTAAATGTTTACTAAAGAACTTACACGAATATTTTCAACACCTATCTAGCTATCATATGTTTAAAATACAGTTTTCTAAATCATTACGTTTCTAAGTTACATGCGATTTTCTTTAAAATTCCTTCAATCGTGTGCAAAGTAGCCTTGTTTTACAGTACTCATTTTTTTTCGCAAAAATTCGGATTCCCTCTATCCGTTACGATATTATTATAAATGAAAGCAATATGATAACATTCAATTTTGGATTAAAGCCTAACTATATACCAAAATTCATTTCATTTGTCTACAATTTGGCCGTAATGATTAGGCACACATAGTTATATTCATTTTTATATAGTAATTTATATATTACAGTGATTAAAAAATGTACTTTTTCATTTAGCTATCTTCTCTAAAGCCTCATAGCCTTTGTGTCTCGAAAGCCAAGTAGTAGTATAAGTCCTATTGCTATTATTACAATTACATATGTTAATATCCCAAAGTTCCTTTTTCACTTAGAGATAGTCAACTCAGATGAGTAAACAGAAAGAAATGTAAAGGGAAATGGAGGTCTTGAAATTAAAACGTAGAGAAATTGACCAGTGTTCAGAAGCAATTTTTAAATCACGCTCGACCCGGTCGTAGGAGTTAAATATGCGGTTCTGGTTAATTGGAATTATCAGTTTGTCGCCATGTAGCATATACAAATACAGCAGAAATCAAGTGACTGTTGCTGACAGTCTTCGTGTCCGAGTGTAGAAGCGTAATGCGCTAGTAGTTATAACAACTTTTGGTGTGTTTTCAAACTCGGGCCAATGAAATTTTCTTTCTATTTTTATAAAAAAAATTAGTATCAATGGCACAGCATGTTTTTAGTATCTATGGCTACGGTCTAGTTTTAAAAGAAATATGCTGTTCAGAAGATGATGTCTCCAATGCAGTGATCAGAGTGGGTCGGTGGGTGGTTGGTCGCAGTGGGTCCTTCATGGTGAGTGGTGGGCCGCAGTGAGTGAAGGTGTGTGGTGTATCGCAGTGGTTACATAGTGTTGACCCACGAGCCTTTGACACTTAGGAAACTCAACCCACTGACGCGGACTCACTGACCCACTCCAACTATGGTTGGAACTTTTGAGAATAACGGTACATATTTTGGATAAGTTCCAAAAAAATATGTAATTGTTTCGGTTTAGGTAAAGGTATTATGAGTCTGCTGTTTCAGTCTTGAATGGAATTACGATTCCCCGTGTTTTTCTACCTTTTTATGTGAAAACACGTTAGTAAGCAACAATATGCAACTGTTTTTCCATTCGGATTAATTTGGGTTAAGAGCTTGAAAATAAAATCTTTACGTTGAATGTCCCACGATTATGTCTGTTAGGTTGAGGAAGACTATAGTTAAAGCAAGTGAATTATGATGGACGAATTGGTGGAATGAGAAAGTCGGAGTGTCGCGAGAAAACCCACGAGCTCGGTGTTATCCGTCTCAAGCTTACTTGCATTGGGAACGAACCGGGCATCACACTCATCAGATAGTTCAGTAGGCGGGGTCTCAGTTTCGATTCCCGGTGGGGAGCCTTTGAAGTATTAAATGTCCTCGATGTATTTGTGTTTGTGTTCCTGTCGTTCAAGGATACTGGAAATAAATGTAAAACGTGAATAACCGAATATAATGCAGATAAGCTACGGAGATACTTTCTTTTTTTTTTATTTAAACTTGAATTCTCTGGACTATAGTATTTTATCATGCCCAAAATCAGTGTTCCATCGTTAATAAAATATTGGAATAGTAAACGTTTGTAACTTGTCATATACACAAGTATTTCTTGACTCTTACTTAAAAGAGCAGTCTTAGGGTAGTAGCTTGAGCATTCGTTTCGTGAGTTAGGGGTCCGCATTTCGAGTCCCTCCGACGAAATACATAAAATAAATTATAATTAACAAAGTTGATATTTCTGATATATAGTAACATGAAAAATAATCAATTTCTCTTGTTCTTACAAGTTAGAGTGGTAACGAGTTCCATAGAGGGGAAAAACTAACAACATGACTTTACAGTCTACAAGCTCGATTCCTACTGTCTGAAAATTTCACGTGTTTTGCAAACAATTCATGAATACAAACGGGTCATCTTTCAGGCACAGTATGAGTCATAAATTTGTCTGAAACGTTATTGTGGAATGGTTTCTACGTTCTTCCCTTCTTACTAGAAATAATAATAATATTATTTTCGTTCGTCCTTTTTAACACGTTCCGAATATTCGTACAACAAAGGTGGTAAAAAGGGATTACTTTTTCTATATTTGTTTGTATATTTTGTTAAAATATCAAAAGAACTCATACATAATCCGATATCTTTTACCGAAATAAAGGTGTTAGTATGTATCGTGATGAAGACAAATCCTACTTAGTTTCCGAAGGTTCGATTTTCATATTGCCCAGTATCTGACACCTTCTTCCACTCTTTTGGTTCCAAAGTAAGTCTTATAAGCCAATTCATCCTTATAGAGAGCCAAAAAATTTATTTTCATTTTTCTTAACTTCAGTAAGCTTATTTGCATTGGAATAGGCCGTAATATTGAGGTCTCAAATATTCAGTAATAATAATAATAATAATAATAATAATAATAATAATAATAATAATAATAATAATAATAATAATAATAATAATAATAATATAGAAGACAAATTCTATATGAAGACTCATTGTATTAAAATCTGTAAAATTGCCCCTAGCCCTGGGCAAAAATTACAAAATTGTTGGGATTGGAGAGAAGTGTCAGGACAATCAGGACATACCCTCTGCATACGTCCCTACAACTAGCTAAATATTAAGCGGAAAGTTTCCTGGCAAATTTCATGTAGAAAGTAGGGATACTGAACTCACAAGAACCATAAGAAAATTGGTTCTTAAGTAATGGTTATGCCGGCTCAGCTACAGAATACCTCGACGATGAGAATGAATGAAATTTTGGAACGAAGAAAGTGGGAGGAAGCGAAACCCGGTGAAAACCAAGGCACACGATGTTTATTCAGCACAATGTCCACTAGGCGGGAGCTGGGTGGAACATGGTGAACCATTACATTAAAAATTCTTCAGTAATAATAATAATAATAATAATAATAATAATAATAATAATAATAATAATAATAATAATAATAATAATAATAATAATAATAATAATAATCATATAGAAAAGAAATTCCGTATGAGGACAGATTGTATCAAAATCTGTAAAATCGTCCCTAGCGTTACGCAAAAGTTATAAAATAGTCGGGATTGGAGAGAAGTGTGAAGATCATGACGACATACCCTCTGCATATGTCGTTACAACTAGCTAAATGTTAAACGGAGAGCTTCTAGGCAAATTTTATGTAGAAAGTTCGGATACTGAACTCGCAAAAGTCGTAAGAAAATTTGTTTTTAAGTAATGGTTATGCCGGTTAAGCTACAGAAGACGTCAATGATGAGAATGAAAGACATTTGGAATGAAGAAAGTGGGAGAAAGCGGAACCCGGAGAAAACCTAGACACACGGGGCGTTATGCAGAGTCGTTCTGACAAGTGATTAGAGCCATACTAAAGAGTTCGACTAATATATGTTTCCTGCAGTAGTCAGACCTTTAGTATGGCGCTTATCATACTTCAAAACGACTGTGCATAAGGCGGACGGTCTTTATACAGCACAATGCCCACTAGGCGGGAGCTGGGTGGAACAGGGTGAACCGTTAAATTAACAACACTTCAGTAATAATAATAATAATAATAATAATAATAATAATAATAATAATAATAATAATAATAATAATAAATAATTCATAATAATGATATTAATAGTTTTAAACTAATAATAAACTAACTTGTAGGATATGCAGATGTAATTATAAAAGCTTTGCTACAAAAATGTAAACACATACCATAATTCAGTGAGCTGTGAAATGCAAAGTAACAAAATAACATACAAGATTCATTCTGCAGAGAAATTGTTACTTAAAGAGTGACATACACTATTTCGAGAATCGAAATAAGACGAGAATAAGACGACAAAAGAAGGCGAATCGAAACAAGTCTATAAGTCTCCGTATTAGTGGTATTATTTGGACACGATATATATGGATTGAACACATAAAGATTTGATTCGTGTTGCGTATTTGCTTTTATATTGATTTTCAATATTTGTCTATACATTAAAAAGAGCTTTCTTTGTAGCAGAGAGTTTGATGTAATATCCATTCATCAAACACCATCTACCAAGTAGTATGTAGAACACAAAGTGGTATTTATAAATCCAAGTAACGCAATCGGTGTTAAAGTATAGATTAAACACCTTATAACCCGTCATTTAACGTAAGAATTGTTGCAGCTTTTGTACCTACGTGAAAGTTTTATAGTGAAACTATAAAAATTCGAACGCAAGAAGACTATCTGCACGAAGAGTTCACAGGCAGAGAATACGATATTATTACTGGAGTTGCGGAGTGACAGTTATATATCCTTAAAGAGCATCAAGGAGTTAGTCAACTGTCAAAGTATTAGCTGCAGTCCGCCAATAGAGGAACAGTGATGGGACTTCGAATTGAATACGGAACTATATGGCAAACTCAAGTAAGAAAATGTTCCTCCGTCTCTTCTACAGTACGAATTTGTAAGAGAGCGGTGGGGAACGTACACCTCTTACCACAACGCACAAAGCTAACGATCTTTCAAATAGATTTATTCATGTGAATATCACGTTTACGAAGAAACTGATCCTGGCTATATACAGAGGAATAGTGCAGCCCCTGGACGTGTATTTTCCTCCGTCCTTAGAAGAACTTCGTGAAGTTCGTTACTACACAATTGTACTTTTCTGGAAAACGAATATCTGGCACTGTTAGAAGTTCTTGAATCTCCAATCTTTTACGCTGCATCACTTCTTCCCCATTCCGCAACGAGATTCGATTTGCTTTCTAGACAGCAGGATACCTGGATATCGAACCAGAAACATTTCAGACAAATATTCAGTACTACTTCGACTCCTTTACCACTGCATTCTGTTGTCACCACGAATCGATAGCCATTGTAAGATGTGCACATTGTACAAAGTGCTTTTGTTTGGATCATTCGATCCTTTCTACTGTCTCTCCATATCAATTGTGCGACTTGAACATGTCATTGGAATCGCTACTTCATATTTCCAAATACATAGGAGAGAGTAGAAACGCTTTCTTCGTGTTTGCCATAGATCCCCATATTATATTTGAAGTCCCTTACCTTTTTCCCTATTTGCAAACAGTAGCTAATAAGTTTTTAATTAACTAACTACTTGACGCTCTTCCAGGACATATAACCCTTATTGAGCACCTCGAGTCCTTATATCGTATCTTCTGCTTGTTAGGCATTTTGTTCATATCCGGTATTAGTTCTAATTCAAATAGAAAAGAAAGAAAGCAACTGAATTTTGCTGTATTGTGGTGAATAAAGAAAATAATAAAATCTTAACTGCGAATGATGTAATAAATAATTATTTGCAAATGTCGGTATCATTGAAAATATGTCGATTACAATTTAAGAAGACCCTTTTTCTAAATTACGATGTACACAAATAAATGAGGGATTACTTTCTTTGTTTTTATTGTAATGGGAAGGACTTGACAAGGAAATACATAATATAATATTCATGTGTAAATTTTCCATGTGCTTGTCTGAATAAGACTAGTAAGACTTACAATTTAATGAATAGTAACGACAGCTGCTATCTTCAAGTACACAGTATTAAATACGTTTTTAGATATTCTCGTTCCCTATCTTGTTATCAACTTCCTTATGCAATTATATAATTGTGTATATACTAAATCGAAGCTTGAACTACAATGTTTGAGAAATTTAAGGCAATTTTAGTATTTATTGTAAAGATGTAGGAAATTCCGTAAGTTCATATCAGGAACCTACCTAAAAGCGACAACGCAGGGTAAAATGAACATTTTTCTACTTAATCAAAGAATATCTTTCATAATTTGAAGTATTTTAAGCCACCTGTGGTTTATCAAATTTGAAAACTCGTATTCCTGATAATTGTCTTGGTCCTATAACAGGGATTGGGGAATGTGATAATTATTGACAGCAGCAATACTCATCAAACTTTTAAGAACCAAGAGTTTCAAACAAAAAAAAAATGAAATGAAATATTTGAGTTTTACGTCCCATGATAGTTTCAAACCAAATTAGTTGTTCAATTTCATTGTCCACTAACAAGGAGACTTACGGAAGTATCACTCACCGATCTGAATGAAACTTTGCTTACTTGTAGAACATCGAAAAATAATCGACACGTATTTTTTGTTTGATCAATGGTGAAGAGTGAAAAATTGATATCGCTCTTTGAACTTTAGAAATGGTGTCCAATCATAGACAGAAAACAATAATTGAACTTACAAGAAAACATACTGCCAGGGTGTTTTAAGGACAGCTGATTCAGAATCACAATCGAAATTACAAAATTCAAAATGGCAAATCCAACGTGGTGAGTACATTCACGGAAAGTCTTCTAGATTGAAATTCTCCGTAGTTAGCCAAGAACAATTATAGGGTGGTTGCAAGGGTGGCTAACGGTCAAAGGGTGGTTTCTGCCCCTTAAATCTTCACTATTGCCGAAGAATACGTGCCGCTTATTTTTCGATGCTCTAGAAGTATGCAAAATGTAATTCAGATCGTTGAGTGACACTTCCGTAAGTCTCCTTGTAAGTAAAGTGTTACCAAGTGTTAATTAAAAAGACAAGGGAATTGTCATATAGTGAACACATATTTTATATAAAAATATTCAAATATGACGTTACAATATTTTATGCTATATGACATTTTATTTGGATGACTGCTGTAGATAAATTGATTCTTAACGGATTTATGGTGAAACGAAATCGAAGAAAGACATGTAAGATTACAACTTATAGATATGTAGATAGATACATAGATAGATTTGACGGGAATATTCAAATACTTCTTTCCTTTTCTTCTAGTTGACTATATAATTGCCAACACATGTTTACAATATCCAGTATTTTTTACTGTGATGTTCTGTCCTAAACGGGCTGTTTTACTTGGATTTTAAATTTAAATTGTTGTGTTGCAAGTAAATATTCGTTATACGAAAGCACATTTTAAATATCGGATTTGTCACTTAAGCTTAACTAAACACCGAGAAGATATAAATTTTAATACATAGTTCTTAAAGATTTTCTCGTTGCCTAAATGTAAACTATTAGGAAATATTTTAATGAAAGTGAAATCTTTACGACCCATGCTCTTGTCGGCGAGGATAAACTATGTGGCGATGAGGAGAAATGAAGGAAATAGTGAAGAATGTGGAAGGAAACAAAAGATCAGCAAGAGTATAGACACACACGGCGTTTGTCCAGCACAACGTTCAGCTGCGATCGAACCAGGTAACTCATGCAACAGAGGTGAATGGTCTACCAGTGAACTATAGCGGTCTCAGGAAACGATTAAATCTCATAAACGACGAAAAAGATTCACATCTATTTGTTTAAAGATAAAATGCTTAGTTCACAATCTCTAATCAGAAAAAAAATTGTTTCATTTTCTTTTGTATATTAGCAAGTAGGATTTAAGCGCGTTTGTGTGTAGGTTCCTATCATAGCGTCGAAGTCAATATCAGTACGAATTTTATTAGAAGAGGCACCAAACTTCCTCATAAACAAAAGTATGAAAGGATATATGTTTTGGCAGGACCACATCTTAATTCCAAATAATAAAACGGGATTCGCGTTTTTACATGCTTTTCTAATACTGCAAAATTGAAGTAAGATGGTTCTGTTCTTTGCATATGCTCATAGCATACTACCACTCACAAGAAGGAATTTTCGTAGAAGCAGAACTTTAGGCTTAACCAGTATTACAACATAATCAATTGATGGGACACCTCCAACTGGCAGTTTCATCTTAGAACAGCCAGGGTCATATACTTAGTTTTGTCGGAGTTCACTTGTACAGCGACGTATAGTTGACCATGAGAGAATTCGCCACTCTGCAAGTGAACTCCGACAAAACCAAATATGTGACCCTGGCTGTGATACTCGTCAAAGGACAGTTGGGTTCAACCGGTGTTTCAAGAGTAATTCGCGATATTGAATACAACATAGTACGACAAGCCATGAAGGCATTTCAACAACGATGATTTTTACCGTGTAGAAGCTCATCATCGAAATGAATATTCCTCAATATCATGGAAAATGCGTATTTTATAAGTTCTAGGTTTCGATCTACAACTCCGTTGTCATATACAGGGTACGTTAGCGAGAGCTCCTGGATGTAAAAAGAAATCATTGACGAAGCTATCTGCTACGTAATTCACGCTCAGCAGATGAGATGAATCGCTACGTAAGTTTCTTAATTTTTACTGAGCCATTAACTGCGTTTACAGAGGCAACGCTCTCGATGTTTACACAAAGTATTGCTCTCATTCCGCAAGTTTCATGGTAAGACAACATAATTTGGTAGAAAATTATTTCAATGAAAGAGAAATTTCAGTGAAGTATTTAACCTTCGGCAGTGATACGAGTTCAGTAACATCACGATCTTATCCAAAATTATTCAGAAGTAGTATATCGTCACTAACATCCAAGATCAAGTCGGTAAATGAACTATCATTCTTTATTATCAGACTTTGTTTCAGTCTAAACTGTTACACTGACGATCATATACGAAAACAGCAAACAGAAGTTTGTATCGCTTCACGATTGGTATGCGCTTTAGTAATGATTGCAGGAATCTATTGAAAATACCCTGAAAAATCACACATTTTCCACCAAATTGCATGTTTGTTCTCATAAGGTCTCGTAATGATGTTTTTAGTATATTGGTTAACGATTTATGCCCCACTGGTTCCTTTCCGTAGATTTTAACATATATCTCCATAATCAATTTTGCTTACTTGTCACCTTCCTGTGATTCCCCCAAATTCCATGTCCTTACTTAACTCTAATCGAAGTTAAACATGCTGTTCGCTGTCGTCCTACCTTCATAGTTCTGAGCAACGATTCCAGAACTTGCAGTGCAAAGAGCTATGCGACAGTTTAGACGAGTCTCGGAGTAAAACCAATTGAAGCAGAGTTTTTCCTGTTCTAGTGTGACCGTCAATAAAAATAACATGCGAACAATTACATTTTTGTGGATTCTCCAGGAAATACGTGGCATATTCAGGTACATATTTCTGGTCTTGAGTGAATTTGGGGTTCCATTCTTAGGTAAATGAAGTTAACTTACTTAGGGAATATTGCAACATCTCTGCTCCACTTTCGGTTAGCTCATCTTCAACATCAGTCACTCATGTTCAGAAAGTAAGATTCACGTCATTAAAGACCTCTGTCGAATTCACACAGTGGTACTGTGAAACCTCGTGTCATTCTCTTTTATACTACTGCATATAATTTACCAATGCAGGAATTCATGCAGCGCTTTTTAAGGACCACCAACTAGAAATATGAGGTCGTCCTATTTCCTACAGGGACACTTGTACAATAGCAAGTAAGTGGAACTGTTCTCCTCTCTTAGAAGCTACCCATACCACCCTTGTCACCATCTCTCTACGCTTGCCATTGTTGAAATGTACTATACCAGGGTGGGAAATCACTGGAATAATACACCAGCCTGGCAGTTTTGAATGCATGACATACTGTTCAAGGAAGTTCAAATAACTCTGATTGTCGAACTCAGGTAACGGTTAGAAAAGTACAAAATAAGTTAGAACATACTCTGCTAGCAGCATCCACTTCATGGCCTAGTCGGAAAATGTAGACTGGAAGCCCTCAAGATGCACAAGAAAGTGAATAACACTAGGTCCAGCGTAGGTCACGCAGATTCAAGAGCCCCAACGTAGCGTTTTGTAGCACAGAGTTTCTCTACCTCATGGTTCAACTGTTGCGCCAAACAACAGCAAGAAGAGACTCGTCCGGCCCCCTGACTATACATTTGAATAAATGCTTCATTAATATATGAAGAAGGGCTTAGCTTTTATTTTAGTAGTAAGTGATGAAACATATCGAAGAGCTGTCACAGTACTGCTATCGTAACTGGATTTGAAAGACTCTAGTGCCACTCTAAACAATCATAATTATATTTTTTCATAGTTGCCTTTATATTACAGAACGTCCTGACCCTCTGTGACCATCAAACGTGCTCAAACAGAAAAGCAGCAGCCACAAAACAGCAGAAAAACAGCACAAGTAGCGTATCTGTAATGCAAAAGCATGTGCTCCTGATACGCATCTCTGTATTGAACCACAAAGCCCCATACGTTCACTGCGTTCTCTTCAATAACGAACAATACCAAACTAAACCTCCAAAGAAACAAAACCCATTTCCGGACAGATTGTGAATACAAAATGTACTTATTTTGATCATCGATCACAAACAGTAGATTATTCATTACTACTTAAACAGACAATAATTGTCAAAGCTAAAATATATTTTTGAATTCATTTTCAAACAATGTAAAACGATTAAAATATTACGTCTTCGACAAATAATAATCTCAAACTGAAGAATCGACATAAAATATATATAAACAACAAATTAAGGTAAAAAATGATATACGTAGAGAAAGATATCAAAATCTGCTGAAGAATCGACATAAAGTGTATATAAACAACAAGTTAAGATAAAAAAAATGATATATGAAGAGAAAGATATCAAAATATGCTCAAGAATCTCATCTATGAGTACTGATTTGGTATATAGTACATCCATAAACACTAGACAAAAGAACCATAGCAACTGCCATAACAATAACGTAAGTTGATAATAACCTCTCTGATTAACAATATCGTAGGTGTGACATATAAATAACACGGGATAGATTTTTCAATTACGAATAAAATCTCATTGAAGTTTGATTCTTTCTTAATTTGGTCATTTCCTTAGTGAATATTAACGAAATCTTACAACCACAACTAATTTCGATGTGTTTTTTTCTAATTCTCAGTTCATAAAACATGACATTATAGTTCTAAAAAGGATTCATTTAAATGATATGGAATTTATTTATTCCAATTTCAGATCCCTAAAAATTAAAAATATTCAGTTTTGATAATATTACTGTATTTTAATCCAAGAGGCTATAATCTTACCATTCTTCGTCATTCTAATCCTGCCTGAAGTGATTGAATATTAGGGGTGTTTAAGATATATCATGTAACAATGGAAAGGTTTGTAGTTTTCCATATAAACATTCTAAAGTTAGACATTTTTATTTTTGTTAATTTACTAAGATGACATTAAGGAAAATGTATAGCATACTGAATTTCAAGTTTCTATTCTAACTTCGAGCACCTAAAACAAATGATTATAGGTCTAAGATAAAGCAGATTTAAATACCATAGGGAACTTTCAATTCCATTTAGGACACCGTAAAGTTAAAAATGTCATTGTCGGCAATTTTTCTTTGAATTGGATCCGAAATGCTAAGATCATGCCAACTTTAATCATTGTATACATAGAGAAAGTGCACCAGATAGACAGGGTTAGAAAATTTCCCATATATATGACATAGGGACATATTTTGTAGTTCTCCAGAAAACCCCGTAAATTTGAATTTCTAAAAACTCTTTAGAGACTTTTTAGGTAATGTTACCGAAAAGGTAAACACACCGAAACTCAACTTTTTGTTCGGAGTACCTGAAACTTAACGTAGTAAGTCGAGAAATCCGATTTAAATAACATGAGAATATCTTCATTCCCCATGTAACTCTAACTAACTAACTCTATGGCCTATGGAACCCGGAGGTTCAGTGCCGCGTTCACAAAAGCTCTCCACTGACTTCTATCCTTAGCTAATTGGATCCAGTTTCTACTTTGTATTCCTATCTCTGCGAGATCCATCTTAATATTATCCTCCCATCTGCGCCTAGGTCTTCCTAATGGTCGTTTTCCTATGGGTCTACCAGTCAAGACTTTGAAAGCGTTTCTACTTTCTTCCATTCTAGCTACATGACCTGCCCACCTAAGCCTCCTAGACTTGACGACCCTAACAATATTGGGTAAACCGTATAGACTATGTAGTTCCTCGTTATGAAGCTTCCGCCATTCCCCATTCTCGTTCCTCTTGGGTCCGAATATTCTTCTCAGGATCCTGTTCTCAAATACTTTCAGTCTATGTTCTTCCCTCAGAGTAAGCGACCATGTTTCGCAACCATACAGAACAACAGGCATGATTATCGTTTTATATATTTTAAGCTTCAAATTCCTCGACAGAATTCGCGACGACAAGAGATTTTGAACCGAATAGTAACACGAATTCCCTGCTTTTAGTCGACATTTAATTTCTTCGTGAATATGATTTTCGTCTGTTAATATTGATCCTAAATATTTGAAAGTATCCACTTTATCAAAAGTATTATTTAATATTTTAACGCCTCCACAATTTGCCGTATTACGGTCCCGACGCACTTCCATGTATTTAGTTTTCTCAGCATTTACTTCTAAACCCATGTCCCTGCAAGCGTTTAATAAGATCTCTGCATTTCTTTCTATTGTTCTCCTATCATCCCCTATTAAATTTACATCATCAGCATATGCCATAACCTGGTGAATGCCGTTCAACTCTAGGCCCTGGTTGCTATCTTTGATTTTCCTTATGGCGTATTCCAGCACAAAGTTAAATAATAATGGCGACAACGCATCTCCTTGTTTCAGGCCATTTTCGACGGGGAAGCTCGTGGACAAAAATTTTCCTACCCGGACTTTACTTTGGGATTCACTTAAACATATCTTAATTAATCTAATTAGTTTTCTCGGTATTCCAAGCTCTGTAAGAACGTTGTATAATGTTTCTCTCCTAACCGAGTCGTAAGCCTTTCTGAAATCAATAAATAGTTGATGTACCGGGGTATTGTATTCCCACTTCTTTTCGAGTATTTGGCGAATGGTAAATATTTGGTCGATAGTTGATCGATTTCGTCTAAATCCGCACTGATAATCTCCAATAATTTCATCTGCGTATGGGGTCAATCTTGCTAACAGAATATTTGAAAGGATTTTATAGGATGTTGACAGAAGAGAAATGCCTCGATAATTATTACAGTCAGTTTTGTCGCCTTTCTTGTGAATTGGAACAATGATTGACTCTTTCCACTCTTGTGGCAATTCTTCCTTCTTCCAGATAAGGAGAATGAGTTTGTGTATCTTGTTCCACAATTTTTCGCCTCCAGCTAAAATTAACTCAGCCGGAATTTCATCAACACCCGGAGATTTGTGTTTCTTTAATTTCTTTATAGCGGCTTCCACTTCTATTCGATTGGGTTCTGGAATATACGGTTCTGCGATGTGTATCTCCTTTTCTCCACGCACATTAGTTTTTGGCTGCGTGTTCAGCAAATCATTCCCCATGTAAATCTCCTAAAGACTAAAACTGTTAACTTTTTCAATTTTTGTAGATTAGTCATGAAAGACTGAAACCTTGCAAAGTTCATTACTCTACTTCTGCCGGAAGGGCCTAAACATTTAGATGTATGATATAAAACCATACAAATAAAATTGAAAGAATTTTCACTTGCCTACAAAGCCAATCTAGGGTTTTTCTCGCTGTTGATTTAATAAGGTAATGCTAATGAGAATGTATAAACATGCCGGATTTTACTTTTTTAATCAAATTTGGAGTTTGTAAAACATGAAATTATAGGTCTAAAGTATAGAGCCCTTTTTAATTAATGTAGGCAATATTATCCTTCTTTAGACTATTCAAATTATCACAAATATTCACTTTGGCAATTTTCATCTGGGTTAGTCCCGAACAGAGACAACCATTCCAAATTTCTACTTTCAACCTCTACCAGAAATCCCTGTTATTTTATGTCAGTGAGTGACTTGACGTATATATATATATATATATATATATATATATATATATATATATATATATATATATATATATATATATATATCTTAACGTTCGGAATAGGTTATAAATCATTTATCAATTTTTCTACTTAAAGTTACTGTTTATTTCTGTGGTACATTCCGCATAAAAAGAGACAAATAAGGCCGTACAACCAGGCCAGATATATCCCCCCTCTCTCTCCTCCTTTCCTCTCTCCCATACGAAAATCATCAAACATTAGCGAAAATCTAATTTCAAATTGTACATAAGCTAGTATCGATAAAACGCAGAATAAAAGCGAGACGAAGCACGATTAATAAATCGATGTAGAGGAAATATAAACACATGTAGAGTAGTAGAAGTTGGTACCAATGGATGTCTGTTAGACAGAGGTACAGAAGTAAAACAGAAAGAGATAATAAGAAGACGAAAGAGGAAAACAGATGAAAATATTGAATTTAAACGTAGAAGGAAAATAATCTAACATAAAATCCCGTTCACGGAAATCCAACAGTAATAGAGACGCTACGTGTGTTTCCTACATTTAGTACTAACAGGATGCTTGAAAAATTCATTAAATCACTCTCAAAATGAACGCCAAACTTGACGATGAAATTAAATGTCCAATTCAAAGAGGAAGTGTATAATTCCGAGACACATCTCGGATCATTCCAAAACTTAAACACACATGGATAATTTGCGAGTGGTTTCTTTGAAATTCGGCATTGTTCATTACAATTATAGATCCGGAGTAAATTATAATAAATCCATAGCGATGGTTACACCCAACATTTCAGACTGCTAACTCAAACTGAACAGAAAAAAAGAACGAAAGGAAAATTGAATAGTGCAATTTTACTGCTAAATTTCTATCAGAAACAGTCCAGACTAGAAGTTAAAAATGTGTCATAATACAAAATTAAAATTTTCCTAATGGACAATTGGATGTTCCTAATATATGAAGAAAATCTTGCATATTTCTCAATTCAAATATGAATAGAACACGTTGCATCATAGCCTGGAAACGAAATTTGTGTCAAACTAATATATATAAAATCTTCTCTTGAAATAACCAAAAATGAGACCCAGTAGAGGAATCGAACTAGTACTGACCCAGTGATTCGATTTAGACTCCGTAACCGGGAGGATAGGAAAGAGATTTCCTTTCGTCTAAAAGTAATTATTTCAGAGGTTGCCAGAACTGGAGGTGTACACAGACCGCGATATCCATTTCATCAAATTCCCAGTTAATTAGACTTCCCAGATGAGGTCGATCGCTCAAATAAGCCGGCAGTCAAAACTAGCCTTTGACTCTGGAACACGCATAATCTCTAGCTTAACTCTTCAACACGCGCAATCACATTAAATATGCGCGTGTGTGTGAGAGAGAGAGGGAGAAAGAGAGAGAAGGAGAGAAAAGAGAGACGGGAAAGATTCAAAGACATGATAAGGAGACCTCAAGAAAAATAGAGAGAGACGAAGAAACACAGTCAAATATAAATATGAACACTACATATTATTACACTGTATGATGAAGATTGCACACATTATTTACTCAGATTCTTGCCAGTGATGCCTTCTTGCTTCTCAAATTGCAGATGAATCTTTGTTTGCATCCATTATTTTATGCGAAAGATGATACTACGTGATAGGAATTGGAACCCAGATTTGCATCTGTAAGTCTTGCACTATACTTACACTCAAAATATTCTCCCAAAATTTGTTTAACAAATAGTAAAATGTTTCTTTCTAAGAACAATAACATGAAAAGTGGATTCTCAGATCAATGAAGTGTCTCGAATTCTCCTTTATTTCTCCTTCCCCAACCAACACTCGTAAATAATTTCTACTGTGATACAGGTAATTCCTTCCACGTTCTTAAGGATTGCTTGTTTAGTGTGATAAGTCATTTTTCTGTTCTTTATGATCACTTTATGAAAAAACAAGCTTTATCTTGAACAGGATTTGCAACTATGTTAGGAAGCTGCGTTACTTGTGAGACCGGTACGTTTCCTGTCACCTAAATCTATAACTCATATAATATTAAGTTCAGCTCTCATCTTCGGAACGTACCGGGTTCTTCCATTATAGCTATTCACACTAAAGTGCAAGCGAGGATTAATATGTTTAACGACCTGGAGACAATTAAATATTACTGAAATAATAACATATTATGCAGGAATTTTGCCGTCCAAGTTCAAAAGTGCCCGTATAATAATAATATCTATAATAATAATAATAATAATAATAATAATAATAATAATAATAATAACGTTCGCCTTGACTGTATAATTGTCATTTTCTACTTTTGCAACGCGAGACAGAAATACTTTGAAAGGAGTCAATATAGCGAAGATTCTTTGAAGATTAGGCACTTGTCCTATTTTCCCCTCCGTTTCCAGAAAAGCCCCGCACGTGATTTTCATCCACCATAAGACAAGCAGCTATTTTAAATTTGAGAGCGTTTTTTTTTTTCAAAGCTCGTTAGTTTTCGTTTTTTTTTTCAAAACTTCTGAGAAACCCCTAATAATTTAGTATTCTATACGCAGTGCACGTTTCTATATTTGCCAATTCTGACTTCACAGCTTGATTGGTAGCATAAAAGGCATACGTATTCCATATACATACATATATATATATATAACCGTTTCTCAAAATTTACTCTATCGAGTCTTGAAAAATCGCTCCTCAATTTTGACTAAAGTATGTTAAGAAGCACTGTGTTATATAGTCACCATGAGACTTGAACACATTTTGACGCGCAACAAATCACTTTTCAGAAGCTTATTCGAGAAGAACATGAGTTCGACTATTATGTATACAAGATACCAATCCCTTCACATACCAATGGATTTCATGGTGGCTATGAATCACGTGCGGGGCTATTCCAGAAGCGGAAGAGAGAACCCAACAAGTGCGTAATCTTGAAAGAATCTTCGCTATATTGATGCCGTGTAACGTATTTGTGACTCGCGTCGCAAGTGTAGGAAAATATTGACATTATTATTTGTTGAGGTGACCATTTTACACTGAATGTGAACGGTTTTTATTATTATTACTATTATTATTATTATTAATATAAGCGAACTTTTGAACTTGGATTTCAAATTCCTACATAATATGTTATTATTTATGTAATATTTCCTGTATTGTACATTTTGTTTTTTAGTTTGCACTAATTTGACTTCAGGTCGTCGAACAAATTAATTTCCGCTTGCGCTTTTGCGTAAATAGTTATAAAGGGGAAACCTATACGTTCCCATAATCTGAGATGAACTTAATAATATTTGGGTAATAGTTTTGTGTAAGGGTAACGTACTGGAATCACAAATAAAGCAGCTTCGATTGTAGGATCAAATTCTGTTTAAGTTAAAGTTTGTTTTTCCACAAAGTGATCATGAAGAGTCGTAAAGTGATTTCTCATACTAGACGAGCAATCCTTAAAAGAGCGTACAAGCAAGCACGTGTATCATAATTGAGATTATTTACGAATATTGATTGGGAAACTACAAACAATGAGCTATTCAAAACACATAATTGATCTGAGTATCCACTTTTCATATTATTGTTCTTAAAAAGAACACTATACCATCTCTTAAACAAGCTTTGGGTAGAGTAATCAGTTGAATGCAGGTATGGTGATAGACTTCCATATGGAAGATCTGCGTGCCAATCTCCATCACGTAGTATCATTTTTTTTTCATAAAATAATGGATGCAAACGGAAATTAATCTGTGATTGAAGGAGTGACAAGACATGACTTGCAAGAGTCCAAGTAAACAGTATCTGCGATCTCCATCATACAGTGTAATAATAAGTAGTTTTCATATTTATATACATGTCTTTCTTTGACTCTCTCAACGTCTCTTGACGTTTCCTTATCGTGCCTTTGCATCTTTCTCTTCTCTCTTTCTCTCTCTGTCTTTTCCTTCCTCTCACACACTCACACACTTTATGCGCTTGTGCATATTCCAAAGTTAAACTCGAGCTAGCTTTTACGGCCGGCTGATTTTAGCGATCGACCCTATCTGGAAAATCTAAGTAACTGGGAATTTTGGCGTCGTGGTTTCCGTGATCTTGGGCACAACATATCCAGTAATAATAATCTCTGAAAGAGTTACTTTTAAACGCGAGGAAATAAGTAAAATCTCTTTTCTATCCTCCGGGTTGCGGGGTCTAAATCGAATCACTGGGTCAGTTCTGGTTGGATTTCTCGTCCCGGGCCCATTTTTGATTGTTGCAAGAGAAAATTTTATATACATTAGTTTGACACAGTTTTCGTTTCCAATCCATGATTCAGTGTGTTTTAGTCATGTTTAAAATATGAAACATCAAGATTTGCTTTATCTATAAGGAACTTCCATTTATCGATTCAATCATTTTTAACTTTTCATTATGAGACAATTTGGACTTTTAGTATAAACTTTTTGTGATAGAAATTTAGCAGTGGATAGTACTCATTCATTTTTTTCTTTCTTACTCTTTAATTCCCTCCTTTTTTCGTTTTTTTTCAGTTTGTATTAGCAGTCTGGAATAATAGGTATAACCCACTCCGCCTACTCTGTTTATGATAACGAATTTCGACTCAGCACATTTACTGAACAATATCGAATTTGCAACCAAACCACCATTTGAAATAAGGCATGTGTCGTATACTTTTGACATGGTCCTAGATGTGTCTCGGAACTGTACAGTTACTTGACCACCAAGTTTGGTATTTATTCTGATAATGATTTAAGAGTTTTTAGTCATCTTCTACATATTCGAACATTCCTGACAAAATTAAAGAAACAAACATATATAACAATTCTAATAATTCTATATTGCGGTTGGATTTCTTTAAACGAACTTTATAGTGTTAGATCTTTTCCTTACTATGTTTAAATCCAATGTAGTTATCTGTCGTCCTTCTTCTTTTTCTTGCTTTTCCCTTTTCTTTATCTTTCTTACTTCTATACCTCTACTTAACATACAACCATTAATATGAATTTTTCATTGTGTTTCTTTACGTTTGCCCCTACATCAATTTATGAATCTTCTTTTGTCTCATTTTTACTCTCTCACTTTAAGATAATAATACATGTATATTTTGAAATTAGGATTATGCTCATATTATTTGCTGATTTTAGTATAGGAGAGAAGAAAGGAAGATCGACTGGGTTTGTACATATTACACACAATCAAGAGGATAATAAGGTGTATATTAGGTGACCTAGCTGCACGACATTCACTGCCATAATTTGTTTTGCTGATTGCACCTATGTCTAAATCTATACTGTGGCGTCAACGAAAT